>NW_022196905.1:244069089-244077780 GCF_008632895.1 Mastomys coucha
ATATATATATATATATATTTTAATTAAGAAAAGCTGAAGCAAGACGTACCTGCTACAGTGGACACATTAGCAAACAGACTGCACTGTAGCACCCCCATGGACAGTGTCACCATCACAATGCCACCGTTCTTCTTCTACAGGGACAAACAAAAGGGGCAGTCAGTCTAGACCTTCTGGACTGCCAGGGTGCTGGCTTCCCTTGCTGTGGGAAGCCTCGCAGGACAGCAATCCTGCAGGTGCTGCAAGAACTTTTTCTCCTGTGGTTTGGAAGTCCCTGGGAGAAACTGATTTGGGCTGGGTGAGCCAGCCTGATACTCAGGATCAAGAATCTCCTCCCAGCCGGGCGGTGGTGGCACACGCCTTTAATCCCAGCACTTGGGAGGCAGAGGCAGGCGGATTTCTGAGTTCGAGGCCAGCCTGGTCTACAGAGTGAGTTCCAGGACAGCCAAGGCTACACAGAGAAAGCCTGTCTCAAAAAAACAAAAACAAAAACAAAAACAAAGAATCTCCTCCCAGACATGGTGGCGCACGCCTGTAGGCCCAGCTCTTGGGAGGCTGAGGCAGAAGTATTATGAAAGCCAGGTCAGGCTGATTTATGCAAGATGTCCTACCTCAAACACACACACAGTAATTGTCCTCTTTGCATCCCTTTTGGAATTTTGAAACAGACCTTGCTAAGTAGCCCAGGCTAGCCTCAACTTCCTGCCTCATGAGGCAGGAGCATGACCTTCCTGCCTTAACCTCTCAAGTGTTTGAATTATAGGCATGTGTCACTATGCCTGGCTTTAAGGCATAGACAAGTCCTAATCCTAACACTTGAGAGTTCAAGGCCATCCTGGTCGACAGGTGAAGTTTCGGGATACCCAGGTCTACATAGAGAAAACCTATCTGTGTGGGGAGGGGGATAGAAACTTTCTTTTGTTTTTGTTTTTGTTTTTTCGAGACAGGGTTTCTCTGTATAGGTCATTCTCAACCTTCCTAGTGCTTTTCAACCCTTTAATACAGTTCCTAATGTTGTGATGGCTCCCAACCATAAAATTATTTTCATTACTACTTCATGCAATAGCATGAAGTAGCATAATTTTGCTACTGTTATAAGTCATAATGTAAATATTTTTGGAGACAGAGACTTGCTGAAGGGGTTGAGAGATGCTGCTCCAGATAATGTGTATGTAGTCCTGGGTTTGAGGGCCCCGGGTGGCTACTCCACTTACCAGAAGCTGCAGTATGTCATCAGGAACATTCAGCAAATTGTCACACACCGATCTAGCCGCTGAGTGTGAGAAGATCACAGGAGCCCGAGACACCTCCAGGGTCTGCTTCACTAAGGTGTCCGAGGCGTGAGACAAGTCTATCATCATGCCCAGACGATTCATTTCTTCCACTACTTTCTGCAGGGACATTCGGGTTTGGGAGGGAGCAGAGTGTGTCAGGGAGCAAAGATGTGTTCAGGTATCTCTAGGAGACACAGAGGGCAGAGGATAGGGTACACACAGAGGGCAGAGGATAGGGTACACACAGAGGGCAGAGGATAGGGTACACACAGAGGGCAGAGGATAGGGTACACACAGAGGGCAGAGGATAGGTAGGGTACACACACTCGTCCGCACCTCACCAAAGCTTGTCAACCCACTGACGTTGGTGTAGAAATGGTGTCTGAATTTCGTGGCACTTTCTGCCCTGCAAGAGAGACAAGAGAAAGCAAAGCTTGGCTGGCTTTCGCTTGGCTATCCCTGACTGGGGCCTCTGTTTTTCCATCCTGTATCTAGAACAGATGAAGACCAGGCCCAGCTACTTTCTGGAAGTGTGAGGGACCTTTGAGGGGTCCAACCTCCCCCAGTGGGTCACTTTAACTTCGCTTTTGTCAGGCCCCTGTGGGGAAGGGCCTCACATCATTCTCTCATCACACATCCGACAGGCCACCCCGGCCAGGCACTGTGCTCACCAGGGTGTGCTGCAGGTGAAGGTAAGAGTCAGGTAGCGCACTCCTAGCTCGTAGAAACTGCGCAACACAGCGAGGCTGGTGTCCAGTGAGTGACCACCCTCTACCCCAATGAGACAGGCCAGCTTCTGAGTGTTATTCAGACCTAGAAACAGGGTGGAAGTGGGGGGGACGGTGGGGGTGAGTCAAATGATCGTATCCCAAGAAAAGAATGACTGGAGCCAATCAATCCCAAGCTCGCTCCTGGCTCACCATCAGCTGAGGTTACAAGCTCCAGTTCAGGGTAAGTAGAACACATGCGTCGAATGAGGTCAATCTGCTCCAGGGCTAGGCGCACAGCATCCCGATCCTGGGTTTGGCATGGGATGTAGGCTGACCAGAACTAGGAGTAGGTCCAGAGGTCCACAGTGAGACCAATATGGTCTTCAAAGCCTTAGGCCTGCCTTTCCTGCCTCAGTTCCTACAGCACCCATTTAAATCAATGGCTCTTCACAGTACCCTCTTGATAATTAAACCTGGCAGTAGCCCGGCAGAGGTGGCGCACACCTTTAGTCCCAGCATTTGGGAGGCAGAGGCAGGCAGATTTCTGAGTCCAAGGCCAGCCTGGTCTACAGAGTGAGTTCTAGGACACCCTGGCAGTCCGTGAACATGCTGGGGATGAATGACACATAGCTGCTATTTGTCCTTGATCCTATGTGAATGTCCCAGGCAATGTTACCATATCCTTTGTGGATAGCAACCCCCCAGCACACACACACAAGGGATTTTCTGATTATTTTATATGTATTTCCACTAAAACCTGAGTGAATGTCTAAGTAGCTCTTCTGTGTTGGCCTTCAAAGTCTTTATATACTCTTGCATGATGGTGTACAACATGCTCCAAATACTTAAGTTATTAAAAGCCTGGCCTACTCAGGTTTCAGTGGCCCCAACATTCCCATCATTCTGGCACTACCTTACCTGGGCACCCACAAGGCCGTCCCTGAGCCTCTTCAGGTTGGTCTGGCCACGGGTGAAATTGTGCAGATTCACATCCTGCAGCTTGTTCTGGAAAAGTTCTCTCAGGAGCAGAGGTAGGTCGTTGTGGCTGGAGATGTTGTGGTCAGTGTGAGAACATGGCCTCCAGACCAGGACAGGTCCATAGACAATGGGGCCAAAGGGAGAGGGGGTACCCGTGTACGGCAAAAGGGAAGGTGTGAGGGGAGGGGTGCTCCTCCATAGTATAACTTAGCCCCCAGTGCCTCACACCCGCACATACGCACCCATCCACAAGTGGGAAATCTCGCATCAGGGCCAGTGCTTGCTCTCGAAGGTGAGGGTCACGGGTCACGCCTGACGTGGCCGTGTCATGAGGAGTGGTCATGTCACTGGAGGCTCCTGGTGTGGTGGGAGCACTGGAGGGGCTCGGAGTAGTTGGGGTGCAGGTTACCCACAAAGACGGAACTAGAAGCAGCACCCCCAGCAGGGACAGCCAGGGCCCCAGGGGCCGCAGGCCGAGCGCGCGTGGACCTTCAAGACCCGCGGGCTGCATGTTGCTCCGTCTTGGTCACAAGAGCCTGAGAAGGGCAGGGATAGGGCAGAGGGCGACAATGGGTTCGGACCTTCGATTCAAGGTACCTAGGACAAGGCCTCGCTCGGAAGGGCTTCCAGTCACCCTGCTGCGCAACGGACGCTCTGGAACTTTCCACGCCTACACTCCAGCCGCTAGAGGGCACCACTGCCCTTCCGCTTCCCCAAGAAGAAGGGCGCCCCCATGGGCCTGGCGGGTCTCTGCTTGCACCTTGCGTCAACTATCTCGTTGCTGTTCAAATGTTTGTGGCTGAGTTGAAGGAGCTCACTAGTGGGGAATCAACAGCCGGGGCCCAGAAATCTAACTAATCTCACCCCCTGGCCAGAACTATGTGTGTTAGTGCCTGAAAGTGCCGGTGCCCTCAGTGGGATCAAATATTCCGTGATATGCTAAGTTCCGCGTAGAGGAGTGAATTAGATCTGTGTGGGTTTTGTTAAGTTTTAGTCTTGTTTTTGTGGCGAGGTCTTGTTATGTTACCTGGGCTGGCCTGGATCTCCTGAGCTCAAGCTATCAGCGGTATAGTACTGTCATCTAGGGATACACAACCATTAACAGAAGAAAGACTGTACAGCCGGGTGTACAATCCTAGCAGTCAGAAGGCAAAGGCAGGACTGTGAGTTTGTAGTCAACTTGGGCTACATAACAATACCCTACATCAAAGGAAAACAACAAAACCTTACCAAATCGTGCCTAGTAACTTACATGCATAATTCCAGTACTTGGAAGATTGAGGCAGGAGGATTTCAAAGCATTCGAGGCCAACCTGGGCTACACAGATCCTGTCTCCAACCCCGAGTCTCTACTTGGAAACCTGAACCTTTCTTTATTAATTACCTTTTCCTAAGTACCCCTCCCCGTCCACGAACACTTCTTTCAACATACACTAAAACCATTTCTTAATACATTTTTGGGGTTAGAGAGATGGCTCAGCAGTTAATAGCACTGACTGCTCTTCCAGAGGCCCTGAGTTTAATTCCCAGCAACAACATGGTGGCTCACAACCATCTGTAATGGGATCTGGTGCCCTCTTCTGATATGCAGGTATACCTGCAGAAAAAGCACTTTAAATACATAAATGATAATACATTTCTACTGTTCTCGCAAAGAAAATGAAAGGCATCAAGATGACTCAGTGGGTACAAGCATTTGCCATGCCAGTCAAACTATTTGAGTTCTATGTCCAGATTTTTCTGTGTACCCCTGGCTGTCCTGGAACTTGTTCTGTAGACCAGATTTACTTACTCTACCACTAAATGACACCCTATATTTTACTTAACTTTTTCATTTTTACTTTTTTTAAAAAATTTATTTTTTTTAAAGATTTATTTATTATTATACATAAGTACACTGTTGCTGTCTTCAGACACACCAGAAGAGGGCATCAGATCTCATGTCGGGTGGTTGTGAGCCACTATGTGGTTGCTGGGATTTGAACTCAGGACCTTTGAGCAGTTGGTGCTCTTACAAGCTGGGCCATCTCGCCAGCCCAAAAAATTCATTTTATTATTAGTACTATGTGTGTGAAAGAGCAGGGTGAGGTGCCTACATGCTGTGGCATTCAGATTGAAGTCAGAGGACAATTTTTAGAAGTCTGTTCTCAGCTCCCACCTTGCCAAGGCAGGATCTTTTTGTTTCTGTTGCTCTGCTGATCTAGCTGGCCCAAATGCTTCCCACAGACTCTGCCTCTGCCTCCCATCTTCCTGCGAGGGTGCTGGAATTATAGATATATGCTGTTGCATCCGGCTCTTTTTTAAAAATGAGATCTGGGTCTGAGTAATGGCCCACACCTTTGATCCCAGCATTCAGGCAGAAGCAGGTGGATCTCTGTGAGTTTGAGGCCAGTTGGGGTCTACAGAGCAAGTTCCAGGTTACCCAGTGTTGCATAGTGAGACCCTGTGTTTTCAAGACAGGTTTTCTCTGTGTAGTTCTGGCTGACCTGAACTCCTGAAATCACATTGCTTAGACTCCTTGCCAAAGAATCACTCACACCAGACAGTCAGTCAGACAGACAGACAGACACTATAGCAAGGGGAGGGTGGGATGTCGTTCTCATGTTCTAGCTCTTATACACTCATGAGTGGCAGCGGGTTCTCCTTGCCAGTGTCTTTTGGCTGTCACAGACTAGCCTTGGCATTCAGAGCATTTCTACCTGCAGGGCAGACTTAGAGCCCCATAACATGCATATGCTGATGCATGCCTATAATCCCAGCACTCAGGAGGCTGAGGCAAAAAGATTGTCACAAGTTTGAGGATAGCCTGGGTTACATTAGCAAGATTGTCTCAAATCAAAAGTTAAGTCCCAGCACCATAAGGCCCTTTAAGTATCTAGTTCCTACCAGCACCCCATCCTTTGTTTCTACAGTCTAGGAAGGTGCACACAACTTTTAAAATTCACCTTTTGAGCTCACTTCAGTGTCGCCTCTGTACCTTTCCAGCAACTACATGGACACATGGTAGTTCATGCTTATAGTCCCAGCAATGGGAGGGCTGGGGGCTGGAAAAGTGGCTTGCACTAGGGAGTGAGCATTTCTGTACTATACAATGAGTTTAGGCCAACCCAGGCTATAGACCTTGTTTCAAAACAAACAAACAAAACCCAAACAATAAAGAAATCAACATTTAAAAATAAAGATAACACTATTAGAACTTACTGAATGACAGGCCAGAACAAAGCCAAAATAGAGTCTGAAGCAAAAGGAAAGAGTTCATTCTGATGGGATGCACAAGCTGTTATGTAAGGGTGGCTTGTCCGTTAGCCCACCCCACCATCTATTTCTGATTATGAGTTTATTGAGACCCATTGTATGCCAGCTAGCGAGCCTCCAGTTGCGCAGAAACTATGAGGTCTATGAGATGAAAGAGATGGACACGATGGAGTGCATCTGTAATGTCAGACCTCTGGATGCAGAAGCAAGATGGCCAGCAAGTTTGAAGCCAGCCTACCAGCCTAGACTATAAGCTGAATTCCAAGCTATCCAGGGATACATAGCAAGACTCGGCCTTTAAAAAAAATTGTATATAGCTAGGAATAGGGGTTCCCAAGACTGAACAGACAATTAGGAACCTTGTTTGGGTCTGACCTAGGTTCTCAGTATATATTATGTAGCTTGGTGTTCTTGTGGGATTCCTAACAGTGGGAACAGGGGCTGTCTCTGACTTTTTTGTTGTTGTTGTTTTGCCTGCTTTTAGGACTCCTTTCCTCCTATTGGGTTGCCTTGTTCAACCTTAATGCAAGGGAAGGTGGCTAGTCTGATTACAACCTGATATGCCATGTTTGGTTGATATCTCTGGGATGCTTGCCGTTTTCTGAAGGGAAACTGAGGAGTGGATCTGGAGAGGGGGACTGGGAGGAGAGGAGGGAGGGAAACTGTGGTCAGGATGCAGTATATCAGAGAAGAATAACTATAAAGAAAAAAACAGAGTGGTCAAAGTAAGTAATAGACTGTGCAGGTATCTGCCACTGGAACTGTAGCTTAGAAATATAGTACTTAGGTGGCTTGCCCAAGGCTCTGAGTTTGACCCGCAATAACAGCAACAACACAGATGCACATGCTACAATTTCAGATAATTATAATTAAATTGGAGGATGTCGTTGGTAAACTCCAAAACGTGGAGAGTGGGGTGGGCAGAGAGGATCTGAGAGTTGAGGGAAGAGAAACTGTGATCAGAATATATCATGAAAAAAAAATTATCTTCAATAAAAAAAATTTAGAATCAACAAATCAAAAAGCAGAAAATACCAAGGACAGAACCAGCGATCCTTTTCAGTGATAATTTTTGTCCTAGGGGTGGTGGTGCATGCTTTCAATCCCAGCACTCCACAGAGCAGTCAGTGGCAAGTAAAACTCTGAAGTTAGAGGCCAGTCAGGTATATATAGTGACGTGCTGTTTCAAAAGCAAAGCAGAGTCAATTGCAAGGGATTATTAATTCTTTTTAAGGAGGAAGAACTACTAGGCCATGACAACTGCAGATAATAAGGAGTATGTTTCCATGGTAAGATTCAAATGATCAATTATAGAAATTGGGCCACTGGGTAGTGTACTTTTAAATTCTAGTACTTAGGAGGCAGAGGCCAGGGGATCATGAATCTGAAGCCAGCCTGGTCTACAGAGCAAGTTCCAGGACAGTCAATCAAGGAATGAATAACGGGCGGTGGTGGCGCACTCCTTTAATCCCAGCACTTGGGGGCAGAGGCAGGCAGATCTCTGAGTTTGAGGCCAGCCTGGTCTACAGAGTGAGTTCCAGGATAGCCAGAGCTACACAGAGAAACTCTGTCTTGAAGAATTGAAAAAAATTTTTTGAAGGGGCTTGGGATAAAGTGCTGTCTCCAGACATAAGCAAGCGTGTTGCCCAGCTCGGAAGAGCCAGGTAACAAGCTAGGTATGGCCTCAAAACACCTGTAACCCCACTGATACTGAGATAGAACAGAAGGATTGCTGGGGCTTTAAGGCTGCCAGCCTAGCTGAAAAATACAAGCTGTAGGTCCACGTTGAAACTATGCCTTGGAGGGATAAGGTAGAGAAGAATAGGGTAGGACACTGATTGCTGTCTTCTGCCATTTGCCTCTGCGCTCACCTGCACAGGCACATGTACAGAAATCCAAGCCTATGCAATACAAATAAATAGATTACATTCACACACACACACACACACACACACACACAGAGAGAGAGAGAGAGAGAGAGAGAGAGAGAGAGAGAGCTGCTATGGCCTTTACTACATTAGGACAATGTCTCAAAAAATGGAGAAAAAAAAAAACATTTAAGATCTAGCTTTAAGCGGGACAGTGGTGGTGCACACCTTTAATCCCAGCACTTGGGAGGTAGAGGCAGGCGGATTTCTGAGTCTGAGGCCAGCCTGGTCTACAGAGTGAGTTCTAGGACAGCCAGGGCTACAGAGAGAAACTGTATTTCGAAAAACAAACAAAACAAAACAAAAAAGATGTAGCTTTAAGCTTTAATAGGGTTACACTTGAATGTAGTTGAAAGAGACAGTTTGAATGAACATCTTCAGAGGAGCTGCTAGCCAGGGTGGGACCAGTTCTTAACAAATTTCTCTTACACTGCTTTTCTAAACATACTCATTAAAGCAAGGAACGGCAGACCTTTAAAAACCCTTCTCATTTGTGGGAGGAGAAAATGAGGGGTCTCTACTGCAGCTAGCTCGAGGTTCTGCCAT
>NW_022196905.1:244077996-244078464 GCF_008632895.1 Mastomys coucha
TACCGTGTCTATGGGGATGCTCCGCTTCCCGCACCTGCAAAGGCTGAAGAAGAGAAGCCAGCGCCCAGCGGGGCTCCCAAGAGACAACGAGTTCAGGAAGAGTCAGATCAAGATCTAGGGTGTCCCAGTGCAAAAATACCTCACCTGAAATTGAAGCATGGTGGCAAAGGGTATAGCCCCACAGAAGATGGGGCCTGAGCACCCTGGAAGAGAAGAAAGGCTGGTAGCTACCTCGGAAGGCTGAGCCCTCTTCAGCAGTGCCCTCCACTGGACGCCAATGTAGACAGAACCACAGCTGCGGGGCTGGAGAGATGGCTCAGCGGTTAAGAGCACTGACTACTCTTCTGGAGATCCTGAGTTCAAATCTCAGCAACCACATGGTGGCTCACAACCATCATAATAAGATCTGACGCCCTCTTCTGGTGTGTCTGAAGACAGCTACAGTGCACTTACATACAATAAATAAAT
>NW_022196905.1:244078474-244080198 GCF_008632895.1 Mastomys coucha
CCACAGCTGCTCTGCCTGCATTCTTTGCACCACCACCACCACCACGTGGTGCAGCCAGTGTTCCTAACCACTGAGCCATCTCTAGATCCTGGGCTTTTTAAACTCTGAGTTGGAAGATTGAACTCAGGTCCTCGCTGACTGAGCTACCCTCCCAGCTCTTATATTTTTCCTTTGGAGTCATGAGCCCATGTGTCACAAGCTGGTTATACCTTGAAATGCCTACTCTTTCTGACTCTACCTCTTAAGTGCTGGAGTCGCAGGTGTGACTCTCCAAGACTGGTTTCATGTAGTGTTGTGGGGAGGAGATCAAATCCGTGCTGGGCAAGCACTCTACCAAGTGAGCTACATCAGCAGCCCATTATTAGCTCTTAATATTACTTATGATTATTGTAATTGTTACTAATTTCCGCTCAGGGTTTGGAAGCAGGATAGAATAGATGCCTAAGTAGTTTGTACCTGGTAGAGAGGAACTTCCTTGGGTCTGGCGACCACCACATATAAGGCCGTCCAACCATTGGAGGCCCATGCCTATTGTATGTCCTGGCAGTCTGGGCTTTGTCCAAATAAAAATAAAAGCTATTTGTGATCCAGTCAGACTCCCTTCTTAGGAATTTAAGGAACTCTTTGAGGGATTCTAAGGTGGGAGTCAGTGGTTCAGCTTGTGGATTGAGATGAAATACTACTAAGATGGGCCCCCAAATTCAAGACCACTTTCCTGAAGCCATACCCACTGTATTGGCTTCATCTTGTGCTGAGCCCAACTATCTGGGTTGGACAGGTCATTGCCAACTTCCTCAAGCAAATGGTGGCTGAAATGCCTAGTTCCACAAACCACCAGCGCAGGAAGCCTGTGTTAACCTACTGTATCGCAGAGAGGGACACTCACATCCATTTCTATGTCCAAAATATTTACTTCCAGGAAATACTTGCCCCTGTACAAGCAGAGGGGCCTTCAAGGTAGCAGAATGCTATCTGAGAGGACTCTCAAAGTCATACAATAAGGCCTAAAAGGGCCGCAGCAATGGTGAGGCTTGGGACTATGTGAGGAGAGGCTTTTGAGTGTGAGAACTTGGGTGGTAACTTGAGTGTATGATGTTTCCGATTCTCTGGTTGGTTCTTTTCTGGATATTGTTTCTGATGTCGCAAGACTGAGTGGCAGGCAGTGTCCAGCTGTTCCTCCGGAATCCTGTCTTCCAGAGGGCTTTGCCATTTGTTTTTCTCTCGTACCTGGAGGTGACATTTGGCGGTCAGAAGCTCTCTCAAGTCTCCTGTAGCCCATTAGGTATGTGAGCACCTGTTCAGCCCTTACCCCTCTCTGCTACCAGCATCTCGGCATACCTGTTCCACCTGTCCGAAGACCCGAAGCAGGTTTCCTCGAAGGACACCTTGTAGTTCCTGTTCATTCCAGCCCCGTCTCAGCAGCTCCTCTATGAGCACTGGGTATGTAGACACATCCTCCAGGCCCTGAGGGAACCTGTGCATCACAAGCAGGTGAACGTCAGACCTGGTATCCCAATCCCAACTCCATACCTCAACTCAGTCAGGTGTGGTGGCACATGCACTTGGGAGGCAGAGGCAAGTGGATATCTGTCCTGTTTACAGGACAGCCAGGGCTACACAGAGAAACCTTGTCTTAAAAAACAAGACCAGTGCCAGGCAGTGGTGGCGCATGCCTTTAATTCCAGCATTTGGGAGGCAGAGGCAGGTGGATTTCTGAGTTCGAG
>NW_022196905.1:244080400-244082986 GCF_008632895.1 Mastomys coucha
ATGGGTGTTATGTACCATGAGCTTTCTCAGAGTAGACTTAGCGGGGGTGGGTGGGTGGGGGGATTGAGCTGAAGACATACAGAAGAGCACAGGAAGAGACCCTGGGGATGGAGAGAGGTCGAATGGGCAAAGCCTAAAGGACCCCGAGGACCCTGAAGCGGTAAGAGCAGCTTCAGAGAAGCTGCGGAGAGATAAATACTCACTGCTTGGTACCATCATAATCTCCGCCAATCCCAATGAACTCAGATCCAATGACTGACCTGATGTGGTCAAAGTGATCTGGGGAGACAGGCAGGCAGCAGTTTACGACTCTTAGGGAAAACATGGCCCGGGAAGTAGACTTGGCTGGGCCCACTCCTCCTTTGTTTACTATCTGGTCTACTTTTTTTCTTCTTGTCCCTTAAGCCCTGAATTCACAGAGGATGGGCTCCAGCAGCAGGGCTCCTTTCCAATGAGCTCACAGGAAGTGTGCGTCTCTGGGTGGGGTAAGCTGGTACTGCTGTTGACCTTTCTCTTTAGCTTCCCACCCGCACCCCCTCTCCATTGCCCAGTTCAGGAAGCTATCATGGCTCTTAGAATTCTTCAAATGCTCCATCTGAACATTTTCTTGGCAAGAAACTTGCCTGTTTACAGCAATGCCATTTGGATGCTGAGTGATACTAAAGACAGTTTTAGGTGTTCCTGTCTGAACACTGCCCATCTCCTTGATGTGTACAATATCATTCTTCTTATAGATTTACAGTATACACACACACACACACACACACACACACATATACATCCAAAGGAACAACTCTATATGCCTTAGAAGGTCTAGAGAGAGCTGGAGAGATGGCTCAGTGGTTAAAAGCATTGTCTGGCCAGGCGGTGGTGGTGCATACCTTTAATCCCAGCACTTGGGAGGCAGAGACAGGTGGATTTCTGAGTTAGGGGCCAACCTGTTCGACAGAATGAGTACTAGGACAGCGAGGGCTACACAGAGAAACCCTGTCTTGAAAAACCAAAAAAACCAAAAAAACAAAAAACAACAACAAAAAAACATTGTCTGCTCTTCCAGAAGACCTGAGCTGGATTCAATTTTCAGCACCAACATGGTCATCTATATTTCCAGTTCCAGGGGATCTGATGACCTCTTCTAGCCTTTGTGGGCACCAGGCATATATGGTGTACACAGACATAAACGCAAGGAAACACCCACGCACGATTAATAAAAACCAAACAAACAAAAGGCCTAGAGAAATTACAGAGGATGCCCCTCCCCTTCCTTTTATGCTTCTCGTTTTTGGTGAGTTACTGAAAGATGGCTTTCATGGCCCAAACAGATCACCCCCTTTTTAAATTCAAGATAGGATTTATCTGTATAAAAGGCCCTGGCTGTCCTGAAGTGGTTTTGTAGACCAGGCTGGCCTGGAACTCACAGAGATCTGCCTACCTCTGCCTCCTGAGTGCTGGGATTAAAGTCCTGTGTCACCACACCCAGTGTTAGATTCTCCTTTCATTTTGTTTTGTTTTGTTTGAGACAGGGTTTCTCTGTGTAGCCCTGGCTGTCCTAGAACTCACTCTATAGACTAGGCTGGCCTTGAACTCAGAAATCCGTCTGTCTCTGCCTTAGATTCTCCTTCTTGTAGCTAGTACTCCATATATCTGACACCTGAACTAACAAGCAAGCCCTAGACTAGACTTCAGGTTGGAATAAAAGCATTTGAAAAGCCATGGATTTAGGTCATATCCAACCTAATTCATAATAGATTCCAGCCTGGAAAACCAGATTGGGCCTCCTTTGGACAAGAGTATAGGTGACAGGGATCAAGGCAGGGGCAGGGGCAGGGGCAGGGGCAGGGGCAGGGGCAGGGTAGACTGGCGCTTTGGTAATCCACAACAGATAGTTGGGACACTGCTCTAGAAGTGACGACCTAACAAGTCAGTTTGGATTCTTTGACTCTGTTTCAAGTTAGCATCAGGTGCTGCGTGTACTATCGGGATTGGGGCTCTTTTTATTTTCTATTTATTTATTTTTTGAGACAGGGTTTCTCTTCATAACCCTGGCTATTCTGAAACTTACTCTGTATTATCAGCTGAGGAGATCAAATCCAGGCCTTCCTAGGAGGCAAGCACTCTGCTAACTGAACCACACATCCTGAGCTCCCATGATGGCATTTTTGGCTAAACTGTTATAAGGCTGTGCTGTTACCCCCAAGGCTTCAGGTCAGACAGTGCTATTCAGAAATCCTAGGAGGGATTTGTTTATTATGCTCTCAAACTCCAATAATATTGTCTTTGAGATTTAAAAAAAAAGAAAGGAGAAAAAAGAGAGGAAGGTTTCAGGGGAGGGGCCTCACCTGCCACAGTGGATACATTGGCTAATGGGTTGCACGGCAACACTCCTACTGAAAAGGTCACCATCACGATGCCACCGTTCTTCTTCTGCATGGATGGTCAAAAGGACACTCAGCTTGGCTCCCCAGGATAATTATGTGTCTACCTATAACTCTTGTAAGAAACCTTTGAGATGCTGGGTAGTGGTGATGCATGCCTTTAATCCCAGCACTTGGGAGGCAGAGGCAGGCAGATTTCTGAGTTCAAGGC
>NW_022196905.1:244083048-244087034 GCF_008632895.1 Mastomys coucha
AAAAAAAAAAAAAAAAAAAAAAGGAAACCTTTGGGGCCCAAAGGAGATTTTACCTCCCTGGCTTTGTGTCAATGGGAAAATCTTGACCTTGATTTAGGTAATGTCATGACCCTGAATTTGAGAGATGTTGGAGAGAATTTTATCTCCAACAATCTCCCTACCCCAAGTTCAAGAACTTAGGAGTCATGGTTTATGGTTTTGTAGGGCTCAGTCTGAGGGCTAAGGGAATGAAGGGACAGGTTGCTCAAGTCTTGATTGAGGTTCCAGGGCTAGGAAGTTTCTCACCAGAAGCTGCAGGAGGTCATCAGGAAGATTCCGAGCATTTGGGCACACACCCCTGGCAGCTGAGTGGGAGAAGATCACAGGTGCCTGCGATGCTTCCAAGGCCCGCCGGGCTGCAGCATCCGAGACATGGGACAAATCAATCATCATACCCAAGCGATTCATTTCTGCCACCACTTTCTGCAAGGACAGGTTAAGGAGGAGGGTGTCGGGGCTACATGTACACACGCATTTATCTTTCAGAAAAGGGGGTGTGTGTTTGTGTGGAGGATCCCTTAGAGTCCTTACCTCACCAAAGCTGGTCAGTCCTTTGACACTGCTGTAGAATGAGTGGACCCCCTTAGATGAGCTCTCCGCCCTGTAGGACAGGCAGGAGGCAATCTAATTGGTGGTCACACCCCTCCAAACTCTACCCCCAGCAATCCCACATCTCTAATTCCAAGACCCAGGTTGGCAAAAGGAGGAATCCCAGGCTTGGCTTTTATAAAACCCCCAAACACCAGCAGCCCCTCTGTGTATGTGTGTCTCAGAATACCAGGGCAAATCTTGGTCTTTGTCCACAAGGGCAGATTTCTGTTTTGGAGTTGCTCACCAGGGTGTGTTGCAGGTGTGTGTGAGTGTCAGGTAGCGCACCCCCAGCAGGTAGAAACTTCGAAGCGCAGCGAGGCTGTTGTCTAGCGAATGGCCACCCTCCACACCAATGAGGCAGGCCAGCTTCTGGGTGCTGTTCAGAGCTGTAGGCATAGGTCAGGTGATTATTTTCAGGAGCTAGAGCAGTAGCATCATCCATTCCTCAATACCCTGAATAAGTCCACTTAACTTTAACTGAGGTCACAAGTTCCAGCTCGGAATAAGAGACACACATACTGCGAATGAGGTCGATCTGCTCCAGTGTGAGGCGCAGGGCATCCCGGTCCTGGGTCTGGCATGGTACGTAAGCGGACCAGAACTGAAGGCAATGCTAGGGGTTGGTTTGTGTAGGAGAGCTACCTTGGCCTTTACAACTGAAAGACTTGTGGGTTTAAAGGCCACACGTAATGAATGTACAGCTTCTTCTTACTGACCCCTCTAGCCACAGGCTCATATTAGGGCTTTTTTCCCCCTTGTCACTATGGTAACTGAGTTCCTATCTGACTAATTTGTCCTTTCTGGGGCACCAATTTCTTCAACCTTCCCCAGCAGCCATGCTGGCACGTGTGCAGGTGTGTGTGTGTGTGTGTGTGTGTGTGTGTGTGTGTATACCTGGGCTCCCACAAAGCCATCTTTAAGCCTATCCAGGCTGGTCTGGCCATGGGTGAAGTTTCTCAGGTTAGCATCTTGTAGTCCATTCTGGTAAAATTGTCTCAGGACAAGGGGCATGTCATTGTGGCTGTAGAAGAGTCAAAAAAAAAAAAAGGAGGTTAAGTCAAACAAAATTGGCTGAGTACTTCTGCCTGTGATTCCAGCACTCGGAAGGCTAAAGCAGGAGGATCATGTACAGTTCCAGGCCTGTGTAGTCTAAGCTACTTCTGGTAAGTTCTGGAATAATCTGAAAACACACACACACACGACAAATAGATGTGTGTCTTTGGCTTCCAAGTCTAACAGAATATAATTCTGACAGCTACTCCCATCCTACATTGTTACCCAGACCATACTGAGATCCTCTAAAACCTGGGCTGGGCTGGGCTGGGACTTCCCACTAGAGAAGTGATAGAGAATGGTCACCCGCTGATGATAGGAGACAGCATCTAAGGGTGGGTAGGAGAGGACCTTAGTCCAGCAGGCTCAGGACCCTCTGCACCCCAGGTATATGTTCAACCATTTCAGTCTGACCACTCCCAAGCCACCCTTACGCACCCATCTATAAGCGGGAACTCCTGCATCAGGGCTCTTGTACGATCTCGCAGGTCTGGGAAATTGGGGTTGCCAAGAGTGGTTGGAATGCTGGAGATGTCAGGCTTGGTGAGTGCTCTGGGGATGCTTGGTGTAGTGGAAGCACCAGAGATGCCTGGTTTTGTCTGGGTCCACATTAGAGGCTGTGAAGGCCCTAACAGCAGCACCACCAACAGGAACACTGAAGGCACCCAATGACCCTCGAGGCCCGTGAGAGACATCTTGCTCAGGGCGGAGCAAGCCGGCACGGATGAGGGTCGCGAAAGCCTGAGAAGGACAGAAGGCAATGATATAAATCCTGACCCTCAATTCAAGCCACGCAGACTGGCGAGAAAAGGTTTGAGGTCACCGGATTCGAAACAGCCACTTGGTGTATGGGAAAGAGGCGCAGGACAGCCGCTAGGGGGAGCTACAGCCCTACTATCCCAGTCTCGAAGAGCACTTCCGTGACCTGGGCAAGCCTAGGCCTGTAGCACCCAGTCAGCGTCTGTCTGGGTTTCTTTTGTCTCAAGTCTTCCTGTTTACTGTTCCCAGGGGACCAACCCAGGTGGCTCCCTAGCTGCTTCTAGGGATTGTTCTCCAAGAAAGTAGACCCGTGGTGTTTCTTTCACAGTGAAAGGGCCTCAAGCCCTTTGCAAGTCACATCATGTCACTGACTACTTGGAGCCTTCCATGACTTCTTGAAGGGACTCGAGTACCGAGAGCCTGACCGCTCCGCCTTATCTACCATCCTCTGAAGACTCCAGCCAGCAACTGGGAACTATTAAGAGCACACACCTGCGTATCCCAACCTTATTCAAGGTGAGGACTGCTCTCCTTCCTCAGCAGATGCTGTACCTACCCAGGACTCTCACGTTGACCACCTGAGGTGAGAACAGGGTGAGCAACTGAGTGCTTCAGGGAATATTTAGTAGCGCAGGAACAAAAGTCTGTCAGCTAGAGAGATGGAAGGAAATGCAGTGCTTTCCAGGGCAGCGGAGCCTTCCCCAGTCCCAGCACCTTCCTCCCAGGGCTGCAGGCTGACTTCCTACCTGAGTGTGGAAGCCAGGTCAGATGGATGTGTCCTCAGGCCTGGCACTTGCGTCCAGTGGCTCCACACCCCGTATCTGAGGCTCTTGTGGCCTGGGCTTTTCCAGAAACCTCAAGGACTTAGTTCCTGTCCTTACAGGCCCCACCCTTTTTCCAGCCTGAGCCCTCACCATTACTCTCTCTGCTTTCTCCAGGATCAGCCCCAACTTCATGCATGCATACACATATAACACAGACACCACACACCACACATAACACACACACACATCATACATGTACACATACCACCCCCACCACATAACACATACCATACACACACCACATATGTATACATACCCCTCCCACACAAACATATATTGTCCATGTATGTTTTTATAGAAGTCCCATCCCTTCAGGATCTGTGCTTACACTCCATTAGAAAATTTTTTCTGGGCTCTCTTGCCTCTCTCTTGCCTCTCGGCACCCCCCTTCCCCTGTTTCTCCATGTGACCGTGGCTGGCCTCCACTTCTCTACTTTCTCCTTTCTCTGCCTCTCTCTGCCTCTGCTACCCTCTTAACTGCCCCCCCCATGCCCTGAATAAACTCTATTCTATACTAAATAAATAAGAAAATTTTTTCTGTTCTGATCCCTAGCCCTCACCTAGAGAGGATCCAGTTTTTGCAACCTTCCTCAGGTAGCATGAGGGCTTGGAGATGTTGAGAAGCCCTCTTTAAAAAAGGAAATGGACGCCGGGCAGTGGTGGCGCACTTGGGAGGCAGAGGCAGGCGGATTTCTGAGTTCGAGGCCAGCCTGGTCTACA
>NW_022196905.1:244087138-244118091 GCF_008632895.1 Mastomys coucha
AAAAAAAAAAAAAAAAAAAAAAAAAAAAAAAAAAGACTAAAAAAGGAAATGGAGCCTGGACATGATAACAAATGTCCCAGAACCTGAAAGGCATAGGTAAGTAGATGTCTCTGAGCTTAAGGCTAGCCTGGTCTATATAATGAGTAGGCCAGATAGAGTTACAAAGTGAGCAGTCTCAAATGAGGAAATATATTTAAATTTAAAAAGGAAATGAGCAAACTCTTCAATAAGGAGACAGAAATCTTGGACTACCCAGGACAGATGTATTTGTGCTTTTGGGACTGTGCATTAGTGCATGCTGTCTGTAATAGTGCTGTGCTAAAAGCAGCCAACTCCTTGCCTGCAGCAGCTTACCAGTAGGTTTCATGGGAGGCCCACTAAAGAACATGCATTCCTTTGGGGCCGGGCTTCAGACCAAGGTGTTCTTTGCCAGAGTCAGACCTGACTCCTTCCCTTCCGCTCCCCAGCTGTCACTTTCCTGACAAAAGGGAAGAGAAACTCTCAGGTTTCCCGGTCTCATCACCATTGTGGGTTTGAGGGTAAATATCACACTTGTTCTGTTCTTAATAAGCCCTGGAAAGTTGAAGGGTATAAAGAAAACAAATAAAGACAGCTTGAAGAGAGAGCTTGGTGCTGAAGATAGTGGCTGCTCTTCCAGAGTACCTGGGTTTGATTCTCAGACAAAATACCCATACACAGAAATAGAATAAAATTCCGGTTTTTGTTTTGTTTTGTTTTCGAGACAGGGTTTCTCTGTGTAGTCCTGGCTGTCCTGGAACTCACTCTGTAGACCAGGCTAGCCTCAAACTCAGAAATCTGCCTGCCTTTGCCTCCCAAGTGTTGGGATTAAAGGTGTGTGCCACCACTGCTGGGCTAGAAAAAAATGAAGGAAGGAAGGAAGGGAAAGAAAGAAGAAAGAGAGGTGATGACTTAAACGTGTTTTCTTCATTGTTCCCTATCATTTTTAAAAGAGATTTATTTATTATATGTAAGTACACTGTAGCTGTCTTCAGATGCACCGGAAGAAGGCATCAGACCCCATTAAGATGGTTGTGGCCAGGCAGTGGTGGCGCATGCCTTTAGTCCCAGCACTTGGGAGGCAGAGACAGGTGGATTTCTGAGTTTCAGGCCAGCCTGTTCTACAGAGTGAGTTCCAGGACAGCCAGGGCTACACAGAGAAACCCTGTCTCAAAAAAAAAAAAAAAAAAAAAAAAAAAAAAAAAAAAAAAAAAAAAGATGGTTGTGAGCCACCATCTGGTTGCTGGGAATTGAACTCACGACCTTCAGAAGAGCAGTCAGTTCTCTTAACTGCTGAGCCCTCTCTCCAGCCCCCTCATTATTTTTTTTTGAGGCAAGGTTTGACTAAACCTGGAGCTCACCACTTCAGCAACCCTGACCAACCAGCAGCCCAGGGATCTTCCTGCCTCCATCCCACCCTTCCCAGTGCAGGGTTAGAGGCTACTGTGCCTGACTTTTTACATGTGTACTAGGGATCCAAACTCAGGTCCACATGCTCACACATTCAGCATCTTACCAAGATAGCTATTTCTTCCGCCTCTGTACAGACTATTACATTTATTTACTTATCTCTTTGTATGTCTCCAGGTGTGGGGGTCCGAGAGAACTGGAAGGACTTGGGTCTCTTCTCTTACCATGCATGTCTCAGGGATCAAGCTCAGAGTGCCCAAGCCAACAGCAAGCACCCTCACCTGCTGAGCTGGTGAGTATTTTGTTTCTAAAGTTTTTTTTTTTTTTAAATTTTTTATGTGTATGAGTTTTAGTTGCACGTTTGTCTGTCTACCATATGAATGCCTGGTGCTCTCAGAGGTCAGCAGAGGGAATTGAATCCTCTGGGGCTGGAGTTATAGATGGTTCTGAGTCACTGGATAGGTACTGAGAATCTAACGCTAATCTTGAAGAACAACAAGTGCTATTGACCTCTGAGCCATCTCTCCAGCCCTGGCCCTATTTTGAAGCAAATCACAGGGGTGGGATCCAGTTCAGTACTTGAGGGCTTACCTAGAATGTGCAAAGCCCTGAGCTTGAACAATACCTCCAGGGGTAAGAAAAAATAAAAAGGTAAAGCAAATCATAGACACATATTCCATTTATATGTAAGCATGTTTTTCTTAGAAGGTTGGGACTCTTTATCTTTTTTTTTTTTTTAAGATTTATTTATAGGCCGGGCGGTGGTGGCGCATGCCTTTAATCCCAGCACTTGGGAGGCAGAGGCAGGCGGATTTCTGAGTTCGAGGCCAGCCTGGTCTACAAAGTGAGTTCCAGGACAGCCAGGGCTATACAGGGAAACCCTGTCTCAAAAAAACAAAACAAAACAACAAAAAAAATTATTTATTTATTATATGTAATTACACTGTAGCTGTCTTCAGACACTCCAGAAGAGAGAATCAGATCTCATTACAGATGGTTGTGAGCCACTATGTGGTTGCTGGGAATTGAACTCAGGACCTTTGGAAGAGCAGTCAATGCTCTTGACCACTAAGCCATTTCTCCAGCCCTGAAGGTTGGGATTCTTAAAAAGTAAATCATTGGGCTGGCAAGACGGCTCAGTGGGTAAGAGCACTGACTGCTCTTCCAAAGGTCCTGAGTTCAAGTACCAGCAACCACATGGTGGCTCACAACCACCCATAATGAGATCTGACGCCCTCGTCTGGCACATCTGAAGACAGCTACAGTGTACTTATGTATAATAATAAATAAATCTTTTTTTAAAAAAAAGTAAATCATTATAAAGGCATTGTTATAAGCTCATAGTATTGGGGGCTGGAGAGATGGCTCAGCAGTTAAGAGCACTGACTGTTCTTCCAGAGGTCAAGAGTTCAATTCTCAGCAACCACATGGTGGCTCATAACCATCTATAATGAGATCTGGTGCCCTCTTCTGGCCTGCAGGCATATACACAAGCAAACCACTTTATTTATTTATTTATTTATTTATTTTTTTGGGGGGTGTTTCTCTGTGTAGCCCTGGCTGTTCAGGAACTCATTTTGTAGACCAGGCTGGCCTCAAACTCAGAAATCCGCCTGCCTCTGCCTCCCAAGTGTTGGGATTAAAGGCGTGCGCCACCACTGCCCAGTGACCACTGTATTTATAATAAATAAATCTTTAAAAAATCAAAGGCTCATAGTACATTTTCTGATGTTTTTTGTATGTATGTGTCTATATATGTGTATGCAGATATGGCTGTACATGTGCTATGAGATGAACGTGGAGGTCAGAGGACATCCTGTAGGCATTAGTTCTCTTCTCTACCACGTGTGATTTTGGGATCAAACTCAGGCTTGGTGGCACGTACCTTTACCTGCTAAGCAGTCTCCCCTTCCTAAAAATATGTATATATATATATATATATATATATATATATATTTTTTTTTTTTTTTTTTTTTTTTTTTTTTTTTTGAGACAGAGTCTCACTCTGCAGCCAGGCTGGCATAGAAGTTACTACACAAACCCCTCTCAAACCCATTTTGTTTACCTTGCCTCAGCCTCCCAAGTGCTGAGACTACAGGTGTGTGTCACTATACCAGGTGTCACAAAGCATCTTTATTATCCTAAACTGTCATGTTCTAATCTCCACGACTGCCCCCTTTTCTAGAACTATTTGGATTTTAGTGTAAAAACTGATGTACGATGCGGTTGTGGTTTAGTTTGCAGTTCTGAAAAGAATTGATTCTTTGCAATTGACTTGTTGAAAAAAATTACTAGTTTTCCCCTTAGCATTTTCCATGGTTTTGAGTTTACTGGTGATGTACTACGGCATCTGATATGTTCCTCAGTTCCTGTTTCTCCTATAAACTGGCAAATTGGGAAAGCTTTTATTTACTTGTTTACTTAGAAGTGTTAAGTTCTGTGTTACCCATCCTGTCCTTACTTTGTAGCTTACGCAAGCCTCCTTCTTCAGCCCTGTGACTAGCTAGGGCTACCTATATGCATGAACCAATGTGGCCAGTTACAGGAAGGGGTTTTTGTTTTGAGACAGAGTCTAACTATATATCCCTGGCTATCCTTGAACTCACAGAAACCTGTCTGCTTCTGCCTCTCAAGTCCTGGAATTAAAAGTATGTGCACTATGCCCAGACTATAGGAAGCTCTTAAAACGCTACTTCCAGTCCTCCACTTTAAAAGCTTTTGTTGAGCTGGCATGGGTGTTTAAATCTCTCATTCTCAAAAATAGGATTCAGAAAGAAGGTGCACCTAAGGGTTCTTTATAGGCACATGACTTTAGAAACTTCAGAGTTTCTCTGTAAGGGAATTTACTTTAGGGGAACAGGAAGGTTTGACTTGGTCTTTGGCTTCAAGTCAAAGATTGTTTCAGAAAATCATTCTGTTGGGCAGAAGAGACCTCCCTGGTCCCCAGTGCCAGAATGAGCTGAAATGAAAGGAACATGGAAGGCTTGGGGATGGGGTTGGGGATGGGTTTGCTGGTCTTTGTCCACAACGTCCTTGCTCCAGCTAGCGCGTTTCCCCAGGGCTCTTTAGTCTGTCTCCTGAGACCTTAGGCAGGAATCTCCTTGATTAACTACTGCTCGTTTCTTTTAGTTTTAGGAAGTCCAGCCACTCCTGACTTGAGTCGGGTGGCTGCAGGCATGATTCAGAGCAGAGTCTACTCATAGAGACAGCTGCGGTCTGGTCCTTCAGTATCCTCTCTCTGCACTTGTCTCTTCAACTCAGAGCAGACCGCTGCTCTCTGCTGAGCAAGAAGAGACTCTAGAGGACTGAGAGGAGCACGGGATGTTCAGTGCAGCTTCACTCTGAGGCTAGTTGGCATGCAGGTGGGTTCTTGACTGCAGAGAGTGCAGGCAGAGCAGCTGTGGTTCTGTCTACATTGGCGTCCAGTGGAGGGCACTGCTGAAGAGGGCTCAGCCTTCCGTGGCAGCTACCAGCCTTTCTTCTCTTCCAGGGTGCTCATCTTCTGTGGGGCTACCCTTTGCCACCATGCTTCAATTTCAGGCGAGGAATTTTTGCACTGGGACACCCTAGATCTTGATCTGACTCTTCCTGAACCCGTTGTCTCTTGGGAGCCCGCCTGGGCGCTGGCTTCTCTTCTTCAGCCTTTGCAGGTGCGGGAAGCGGAGCATCCCCATAGACACGGTAGCCTCCAACAAGGCAGTATGTCTCTCCATGCCAGGCCATCTGGGCATGCGCATGCCCTTTGTAGAGGACGTGGTAGTATCCAGGGGAAGAAGGGGCTGTGGGAGCCATGGGCGCTGCAGGGAAAACCAGAACTGGTCAGTCACTTCTGCTTTCTCCTCTGTGCTACAGAGCCCTTCCTCACCCCTTCCTGTTTCTGGCCAAGGCTCACCTCTCTGCTTGGCATGCCAGAAGCAGCCTTGCCCTGTCACTGCTCTGGGTCCCCCTGAAGGGCTGCCTCTGTAAAAGCGCTTGGCTTCTGGGGAGCCAGTGGGAGTCGTGGGAGGCCAGCATGTGTGGCCCACATTCATAAGAATGGCAGAACCTCGAGCTAGCTGCAGTAGAGACCCCTCATTTTCTCCTCCCACAAATGAGAAGGGTTTCTAAAGGTCTGCCATTCCTTGCTTTAATGAGTATGTTTAGAAAAGCAGTGTAAGAGAAATTTGTTAAGAATTTTTCCGACCCTGGTTGGCAAATCCTCTTAGGACTTCATTACAACTTCCTACTTCGGGCAGGAGAAATGGTGCAGCGGTTACGAGCACTGACTGCTCTTCCAGAGGTCTTGAGTTCAATTCCCAGCAACCACATGGTGGCTCACAACCATCTATAATGGGATACGATGCCCTCTTCTGGTTGTGTCTGAAGACAGCTACAATGTACTCATATAAAGAAAATAAATAAATATTAAGAAGAAAAGGCAAAGCAAGACAAACACACACAAAGAGAATTTCCTGTTTCAACCACACTTGACTCTAGCCTGATTTTTAGCTAGATCTTGAATATTTTTTTTTTGAGACATTGTCCTAATGAAGTAAAGGCCATTGCTACAAGTAGCCTCATAACAACACTCTCTCCCCCTCTCCCTCTCCCTTCCCTTCCCCTCCCCCTTCTCTTTTGTGGGGCTACCCTTTGCTATCATGCTTCAATTTCAGCGTGTGTGCGTGTGTGTGTGTGCGCGTGTGTGTGTGTGTGTGTGTGTGTGTGTGTGTGTGTGTGTGCGCGCGCGCGCGCGCGCGCGCGCAGGCTCACAGGCCAGAGGAGTGTGTCCAGTGTTCTTTCCTGTCACTTTTCTTCATGTCTTTGAGGCAGAGCATTTCCTTGAACCTGGGACTTGCTCCTTCATGCCATGCTAGGAATCAGCAAGGCCCAGAAGTTGTCTTTTTTTATACCCAACACACCTTGCATTACAGGTATTCATGAGACCATACCCCAGCTTGTTACCTGTGATCCAAACTCAGGACCTCACAAATGTACAAGCATTCTTTTTTTTTAATTAATTAATTAATTTATTTATTTTGGTTTTTGGAGACAGGGTTTCTCTGTGTAGTCCTGGCTATCCTGGAACTCACTCTGTAGACCAGGCTGGCCTCGAACTCAGAAATCCACCTGCTTCTGCCTCCCAAGTGCTGGGATTAAAGGTGTGCGCCACCATTGCCCGGCCAATCTTTAACTTTTTAAAGGTTTATTTATTTGTAGGAGTATTTGGCTTACATGTGTGTCTGTGCATTCTGTGTGTGTGCCTGGTGCACAGTTAGGTCAGAATAAGGGATTGGATTCCCTGAAGTGGAGTTATGGATTGTTAGAAACTGCCGTGTGGGAGCTGAGAATTGAACCTGAGGGGTTTGCAGGAGCCATGTGGCCCTAAGCACAGAGCCAAGAGTTCCAAGACACTTGGTTTTATTCTGAGTATAATCAAGAATCTGGGGGCTGGAGAGCTGTCTCAGAGGTTAAGAGTCTGTCACCTTGCAGAGAACATGAGGGCTCTCCTAGCTCTCCCATAATGGCTCACAGCCACCTACAAAAATGCTTCTAGGACATCTTGCTTCCCTGGGCTCCTAGATTATGTGGTGCACATGAACTCATGCAAGAAGTAAATCTGTCTGTCTATCTATCTATCTATCTATCTATCTATCTATCTATCTATCATGTATCCATTTGCTTATCATTATCTAAATGTATGGGTATTTTGCCTGCATATATGTCTGTGGGTTCCTGATGACTGAGAAGGTTAGAAAAAGGACTAATTCACAGACTGTTGGGAGGGCCATGTCGGTTCTTGTAACTGAACCCAGGTCCTTGGGGAGACAACTTTTAACTGCTGAACCATCTTTATAGCTCTGGTAATAATTATTTTAAATAGATTTATTTTATTTCATTTTTAAGTGTGTGTGTGTGACTGTGTGCCTGTGTGACTGTGTGCGTAGGTGCCCGTGTATCTGTGTGACTGTGTGTGTGTGTGATTGTGTGTCTGTGTGACTGTGTGTGTGTGTGCCTGTGTGCCTGTGTGTGTGTGACTGTGTGCCTGTGTGCCTATGTGACTGTGTGCATAGGTGCCCGTGTGTCTGTGTGACTGTGTGTCTGTGTGACTGTGTGCATGGGTGCCCGTGAGTACAATGACTGCAGAGGCCAGAGGCATCACCGTCTCAGGAACTGGAGTTTCATGCTGTTGTGAGCTGTCTACCCTGGATGTTGGGAACTACATTTAGGTCCTCTGTAAGAGTGGTACTGTTGAGGTGTAGGTCATGCCAGTCAGGAGAACAGATAGGGTATCTGTTTGCCTTCCTATGCCCTCCATTCTGTTCCCAAATGTCCAATCTGCTGCCGACCCTTCCTGCCACCATGCCTCTTACTCCCCTGCTCCTGTACTTCTGCCTCCACCTCAAGTGGATATCTGCTACCCAGGTGTAGGGCAGGCTAGTCAGAAGAACAGGTAAGAGGCCTATCTGCCCTTGGAACCCTCCCCCATCCCAAAGACCCAACCTACTGCTACCCCTTCCTGCCCCCACTTCCATGCAGCACCCCAACTCCAGTGAATGACTGCTGCTCAGGTGCAGGCCACCCCACTCAGAACAGTTGGCAGGCCACACCAGTTAGGCCACTCCGGCCCCCAACTCAGGCAGAGACTTCCTGCTGGAGCAGAAACTACACCAAAGACTATGTATGCTACAATTGCAGATAGGTGGGCCACCCAGGGATCTCCTCCACTCTCTCAGTGCTCCTCCCCCACTGTCCCAATTCCCACTTCCCTTCTCATCATTATGTCCCACCCCACGCCCAACCTCTGGTTTGGGCAGAGACACCCTAATGGACCAAAGGCCATACCAGTCACCAGAAGTCCAGCCTCCAACTCATACAGAGATTCCCTGCTGGACTAAAGGTCATGCTGGCTGCCAGGAATCCAAGCCACAAAGATCAGAAGACCAAAGAGGAAACAGAAAACAAGGAACAAAACACCCAACCAACAAAGACAAACTCAGAATTTGGCACCTAGATCTATAATCACTCCAAACCCAAATGCCTAGACACCAGTGTAAGAGCAAAATCAACAACAGCCAGGGCAATATGTCACCACCAGAGCCCAGCTATCCCTACTACAGCAACCCCTGAGTATTCCAACACAGCTGAAGCACAAGAAAATCAACTTAAAACAAATCATCTTTATGAAGATGATTGGGGTCTTTGTTTGTTTTTTGTTTTGTTTTTTTTTTTTTTTTGTTGTTCTGTTTTTTTGAGACAGAATTTCTCTGTATAGCCTTGGCTGTCCTGGAATTCACTCTGTAGACTCAGAAATCCGCCTGCCTCTGCCTCCCAAGTGTTGGGATTAAAGGCATGCACCACCACTGCCCAGCGATTGAGGTCTTTAAAGAGGACATGAATAAATCCCTTAAAGAAATCCAGGAAAACAGAAACAAACAATTGGAGGAAATGAATAAATCTTAAAGAAAACCAAGAAGAAACAAACAGTTGAAGGAAAGAAATAAAACTGTTCAAGACCTGAAAATGGAAGCAGAAGCAATTAAGAAAACACAAATTGAGGGAATCCTGGAGTTGGAAAATCTAGGTAAGTGAACATGAACTAGAGATGCAAGCATCATGAATAGAATGCAAGTGATGCAAGAGAGAATCTCAGGCATTGAAGATACAATAGAAGAATTAGATACATCTTTCAAAGAAAATGTTAAATCTAAAATAATCCCTGACACAAAACATCCAGGCAATCTGGAACAGTATGAAAAGACCAAACCTATGGATAATAGGAATAGAAGAAGAAAAATCCCAGCTCAAAGGCACAAAATATTTTTAACAAAATCATAAAAGAAAAATTTCCCTAAGCTAAAGGAGGACATGTCTATAAAGGTACAGGAAGCTTACAGAACACCAAATAAATGGACCAGAAAAGAAAGTCCCCACCACAATATAGTCAAAGCACTAAACAT
The DNA here is from genome assembly GCF_008632895.1 of Mastomys coucha. Taxonomy (NCBI): domain Eukaryota; kingdom Metazoa; phylum Chordata; class Mammalia; order Rodentia; family Muridae; genus Mastomys; species Mastomys coucha. The sequence goes on from NW_022196905.1 coordinate 244,096,504, forward strand.
ACAAAACAAAAAAAGAATATTAAAAACTGTAAGGGAAGATGCCAGTCGGTGGTGGTGCACGCCTTTAATCCCAGCACTTGGGAGGCAGAGGCAGGTGGATTTCTGAGTTCCAGGCCAGCCTGGTCTACAGAGTGAGTTCCAGGATAGCCAGGGCTACACAGAGAAACCCTGTCTTGAAAAACAAAAAACAAATACAAAAAACAACAAAAAAAACAAAACAAAAAAACAAAACAAAACAAAAACTGTAAGGGAAGAAGGCAAAATCACATATATAGGTAGACCTACTAGAATCTCACCTGGCTTTTCAACAGAGACTGTGAATGCCAGAAAGGTCTGGACAGATGTCCCGTAGACTCTGAGAGACCAGAGACTAGTCTACCAGCCTACACTACTCTGCCCAGCAGCACTTTCAGTCTCCATAGATGGAGAAAACAAGATAGTCCATGACAAAGTCCCACTTAAATAACATCTACCCACAAATCCACCCCACAGAAGGTACTAGAAGGAAAATTCCAACACAAGGAAGTTAACCATACCCATGTAAACATAGGAAATATATATTACACCAAGAAAACCGAAAGAGAAGTGTGCAGTCAAACACACACACACACACACACACACACACACACACACACACACACACCACCACCACCACCACCAAAATAACAGGAGCTAACAATCATTGGTTATTAATATCTATCAATGGCCCAACTCCCCAATAAAAAGATACAGATTGGATAGGAAAACATGACCAATCCCTCTGTTGCATTCAAGAAAAAACTTATCAAAGATAGACATTACATCAGAGTGAAGGATTGAAAAAAGATTTTTCCCAAGCAAATAGATTAAAAAAGAAAGCTGGTCTAACTATTCTAATATCTAACAAATAGGCTTCAAACCAAAGTTAGTCAAAAGAGGTGGGGAAGGACACTTCCTACTCATTGAAAAAATACACCAAGATGATGTTGCAGCCAGGCGGTGGTGGCACACTCCTTTAATCCCAGCACTTGGGAGGCAGAGGCAGGCGGATTTCTGAGTTGGAGGCCAGCCTAGTCTACAGAGTGAGTTCCAGGATAGCCAGGGCTATACAGAGAAACCCTTTCTCAAAAAACCAAAAAAAAAAAGCTCCTTCCCAACATGGCGCAGTCGATTAACATCATGGAGCTGAATCTGCCACAACTGGAAATGCTCAAGAACCAGCTGGACCAGGAAGTGGAGTTTTTGTCCATGTCCATTGCTCAGCTCAAGGTGGTACAGACCAAGTATGTGGAAGCCAAGGACTGTCTGAATGTGCTGAACAAGAGCAACGAGGGAAAAGAATTACTGGTCCCACTGACGAGTTCTATGTATGTTCCGGAGAAGCTACATGATGTGGAGCATGTGCTTATCGATGTGGGAACCGGCTACTATGTGGAGAAGACAGCTGAGGATGCCAAGGACTTCTTCAAAAGGAAAATAGACTTTCTTACCAAACAGATGGAGAAAATCCAGCCAGCACTGCAGGAGAAGCATGCCATGAAACAGGCTGTCATGGAAATGATGAGCCAGAAGATTCAGCAGCTCACAGCCCTGGGGGCAACACAAGCTACTGCCAAGGCATGAGAACTGTGTTGCAGCAATGAAGTAAAGAGGGTCCATTTTTCAAGGGGCCTGGGACTGTTTCCGGCAATGGCCTCCTGGGAAAGTGGGCTGGGAAAGTGTCTGGGAAGAGAGGGTCTTGTGTTTAATGTTAATAAATGTGCCAGCTGTGCAAAAAAAAAAAAAAAAAAAAGATGATGTTGCAGTTTGATGATGTTGAGGCAGGGTTTCAAGAAGTAGCCTTGGCTGTCCTGGAATTTGCTCTGTAGACCAGGCTGATCTCAAGCTGATAGAGATTCACCTGCCTTTCCTCCTGAGTGCTGGGATTAAAGGTGTGCACCACTGCTGCTCAACTTTCCTTTTCTTCCTTCCTTCCTTTCTTCCTCTTTTTCTTTCTTTCTTCCTTCCTTTTTTCTTTCTTTTCTTTGTTTCTTTTTCTCTTTCTTTTCTTACTTACTTTAGAGACACAGTAAGTTTTGTGTAGCCCTGCCTATCCTCTGTAGACCAGGCTGGCCTTGAACTCACAGAGATTTGCCTGCCTCTGCTGGGATTAGTGGCATGTGTTACCATGCCTAGCTGATGCTTCAGGTCTTTTTTCTTTTTCTTTTTTCTTTTTTTCTTTTCTTTTTCTTTTTTTTCCGTGACAGGGTTTCTCTGTGTAGCCCTGACTGTCCTGGAACTCACTCTGTAGACCAGGCTGGCCTCCAACTCAAGAAATCCGCCTGCCTCTGCCTCCCAAGTGCTGGGATTAAAGGCCTGCGCCACCACTGCCCAGATTCTTAACCTTATACATTGATAGTAGGAGGCTTCAATACTCAACTTTTACGAATGAACAGATCATCCAGACAAAAACTAAACAGAGAAATATTGGAGCTAACACGCCTTATGAACCAAATGGACCTAACAGATATCTACAGAACATTTCACCTGATCACAAAATAATATACCTTCTTTTCAGCACCTCATGGAACTTTCTCCAAAATTAACCATATATTCAGTCACAAAAGAGACTCAACAGATACAAGAAAATTGAAATAACCCCCAGTATTCTATCTCCTGGGGTAACTTTTTCTTCACGTTATGTGAAAGTATATCTCTGTACATTCAATTGTTAATTCTGTACCTGCTGAGAAGAAAGTGCTGGCAGGATCTTGGTATTGCCATTTTTTTTTGTCCATGACCAGCTCTTCTATATTGTAAATATTAGTCTTTCCTCACTATCCTAGAGACAATCTACGATTATATCTGATTGGCTGTATTAAAGAACTGATAGCCAATAGCTGGGTGGGAAGTGGAGTGCAGAACTTGAAAGGGGGGAGGGGAAAATACTGGAAGAAGAAATGAGGCAGGTGAGATTTGCCATCGAGGACATAGAGATGAACAGATGGACCAGAGCAGATCAGAGAGGTAGAGCTAGCCACATGGTAGGATGTAGTGCCAGGATTATTCAGGTTAAGCTAGACAGCTGGTTGGAAGACTGCCCTAGGCAAAAGACTTAAGGAAATATTAAAAAGCTTCTGTGCTATTATTTACACTACTGGCAGGTCTGAAAGTCCTACTGTACCTATCAGACTAACACAGACTAAAGCTGGATTTCAACCACAGAAACAACAGAAAGCCTACAAACTCATGGAAACTGAACAACTCTCTACTGAATGACTACTGGGTTAAGGCAAAAATAAAGAAATTAAAGGCTTCTTAGAATTGAATGGAAATGGGTGCACAACATACCCAAACTTATGGGACACAATGAAAGCAGTGCTAAGAGTTCATACCACTAAGTCCCTTCATTAAGAATCTAGAGAGAGGGCTGGAGAGATGGTACAGCAGATAAGAGCACACCACCATCCGTAACGAGATCTGACTCCTTCTTCAGGAGTGTCTGAGGACAGCTACAGTGTAGTTACATATAATAAATAAATAAATCTTTAAAAAAAAAAAAAGAAACTAGAGAGATCTCATTCCAGCAACTTAACAGTACACCTGAAAGCTCTAGAACAAAAAGAAGCAAACACACCCAAGAGAAATAGGAGGGGAAATAACCAAACTTGGGGCTGAAATCAATCAGTTATAAACAAGAAGAGTAATACAAAGAATCAGTGAAACAAAGAGTTGGTTCTTGAGAAAGTCAACAAGCTAGACAAACACTTATCCAAACTGGCTACAAGACAGAATATCCAAATTAACAAAATCAGAAACTAAAAGGGTAACATAACTGACACTGAAGAAATCCATAGAATCATTAGGTCACACTTAAAAGCATGTACTCCACAAAATTGGAAAATCAAAAAGAAATGGACAATTATCTTAGTAGATAACATTTATCAAGTTTAGATAAACAATTTAAAAATAGACTTATAGTCCTTAAGGAAATAGAAGCGGTCATTAAAAGTCTCCCAACCAAAAAAGCCCAGGGCCAGTCAGTTTTAGCTCAGCATTCTACCAGACTTTCAAAGAACAGCTGATACCAATACTGTTCAAAGTATTGCACAAGATAGAAACTGAAGGAACATTGTCAAATTCATTTTATGAGGCCAAAGGCACCTTGATATCCAAACCACACGAAGATTCAACGAAGAGAAGCACAGACCAATTTCCCTCATGCAAAAAATTCAATAAAATACTTGCAAACTGAATCCAAGAACACATCAAAATAATCATCCACCATGGTCAGGTAAGCTTCTTCCCAGAGATGCAGGGGTGGTGCAACATACAAAACCTGTCAATGTAATCCACCATATAAATAAACGGAAAGAAAAACAAACAGCATCATCTCATTAGATGCTGAAAAAGCCTTTGACGAAATCCAAATAAAGATCATGGAGAGATCAGGGATGCAATGGACAAAATCAAACATAATAAAGACAATACATTACAAACCAATAGCCAACATCAAATTAAATGGAGAGAAGCTCAAAGCAGTTTTACTAAAATCAGGAACAAGACAAGGTTCAGGGACCCTTTCTCCCTATCTATTCAATATAGCACTTGATGTTGTAGCTAGAGCAATAAAACAACTAGAGGAGATCAAGGGGATGCAGGCTGGAAAGGAAGTCAAAGTATCCCTATTCACAGGTGATAGGATACATTAGCAACCCCATACATCCTACCAGCGAACTCCTACAGCTGATAAACGCCTTCAGCAAAACCTTCAGCAAAATGGCTAAATTCAAGATTAACTTTAAAAAATATATCAATAGTGCTCCTATATACAAACGACAATCAGGCTGAGAGAGAAATCAGGGAAACAACACTTTTTACAATAGCCACAAGTAATATAAAATATCTTGGGATAATTCTAACTACAAGTGAAATACCTGTGTAACAAGAACTTCAAATCTTTGAAGAAGATAGCAGAAGATAGAAAAATCTCCCAAGCTCGTGGATTGGTCAGATTAACTTGGTAAAAATGGCAATCCTACCAAAAACAATCTACAGATTCAACACAATTACCATCAAGATTCCAGTACAATTCTTTACTGACCTTGAAATAGTACTCAACTTCATATGGAAAAACAACAAAAACCACAGAATCACTAAAACAATCCTATACAAAAAAAAAAAAAAGCCCTTCTGGAGTTATCACCATTTGTGGTTTCAAGGTTAAAAGCTATAGTATTAAAAACTTCTGGGCTGGTGAGATGGCTCAGTGGGGAAGAGCACCGACTGCTCTTCAGAAGGTCATGAGTTCAAATCCCAGCAACCACATGGTGGCTCACAACCACCCATAATGAGATCTGACGCCCTCGTCTGGTGCTGTCTGAAGACAGCTACTGTGTACTTACATATAATAAATAAATAAACCTTTAAAAACTTCATGGTATTGGCATAAAAACATACAGGTTGATCAATGGGATCAAATCAAAGACCTGGATATGTGTGTGTGTGTGTGTGTGTGTGTATCTTTCCACTCGCCTATGGATACCTGATTTTTTAAAATTAAGAAGCCAGAAATATACAATGAAAAATGGAAAGCATCTTCAACAAATTGTCTAACTGAATGTTCCATGTAGAAGAATGCAAATAGAGCCATAACTATTGCCCTGCACAAAATGCAAGTATAAAATGGATCAAAGACCTCAACATAAAACCAGTTACACCAGACCTAATAGAAGTGGGGAATAGCCAGGTAGTGGTGGCGCACACCTTTAATCCCAGCATTTGGGAGGGAGAGGCAGGAGGATTTCTGAGTTCGAGGCCAGCCTGGTCTACACAGTGAGTTCCAGGACAGCCAGGACTACACAGGGAAACCCTGTCTCAAAAAACCAAAACAAAAAAATGAAGTGGGGAATAGCCGTGAACTTATAGGCCCAGGGGACAATTTCCTGAACAGAACACCAATAGTGCAAACACTAAGGATGACAATAAATGGGACTTCATGAAACCGAAAAGCTTCTGTAAAGAAAAGGATACTGTCAGAAGGACAACACAGAAGCCTACAGACAACATAGAATGGGAAAATATTTTCATCAATACCACATCTGACAAAGGGCTTTTATCCAAAATATATAAAGAACTCAAGAAACTAGACATCAACAAACAAAATAATCCAATTTAAAAAACGGTACAGATCTAAACAGAGAATTCTCAACAGAGGAGTCTCAAAAGGCTAAGAAACACTTTAAAAATGTTCAACATCCTTAGCCATCATGGAAGTGCAAATCAAAACCACTTGAGATTCCATCTTATACTGGATAGAATGGCTAAGACCAAAACTACAATAAATAAATAAATAAATAAATAAATAAATAAATAAATAAATAAATAAAATAAAGATCTTCATCATGTGTTGAGGGTGTGAAGCAAGGGGAACACACCTGATGAAAATGCAAACTTGTAGGCCCTTGGCCCTGTGAAGGTTCTATGCCCCAGTGTCTGGGAATGCCAGGGCCAGGAAGTAGGAGAGGGTGGGTTGGTAAGCAGGGGGAGAGGGGAGGGAACAGGTTTTTTTCCCCCCAGAGGAGAAACCTGGAAAGGAGGTATCATTTGAAATGTAAATAAAGAAAATATCTAATAAAAAAGAGAAAGAAAGGAAGAGGAATAAAGAAGAAAATGCAAACTTGTATAGCCACTTTGGAAATTAATATGGCCAGTTTCTATGACAATTGGGAAACAATTTACCTCAAAACTCAGCTATCCTACTCATGGGCATATCCCAAAGGACACTCTATCCTACCAAAAGAACATTTTCTCAACTATTCATAGCAGTTTTATTCACAAAAGCCAGAAACTGGAACAACCCAGATGTCTGTCAACCAAAGAAAGGATAAAGAAAATGTGATACATTTACAGAACATGGTATTACTTAGATGTTAAAAAATGACACCACGAAGTTTGCAGGCAAATGGGTGGAATTAGAAAAAATAATCCTGAGTGAGATAACCCAGACCCAGAAAGGCAAACATGGTGTGTACTCATACATGGGTATTAGGTATTCAGTAGTAAATGATAATCATCACAGATCTAGGGAGTCTAAGTTATAAGAAGGGCTCAAGTGGGGATGCGTGGAAGGGGAAGGAGAAGAGGTTTCACTGGTAGACTGTGGGTGGGTGGGGATGGGAACAGGAAGGATCAAGTCAGGGAAGCGATGGAGGGAGAGAGTATTGGGGGAGATGGCTGGAATTAGGGGTGGGCGTTACGGGATGAGGTAGAAACCTAGTGCAATAGAAACTTCTTGGTGAAGACTCCTAGTAATGGGGGATACAGAGTCTGAACTGTCCATCTCCTGTAACCAGGCAAGGCCTCCAGTGGAGGGACTGGGACACCACCAGAGTCTCAAAACCTTCATCCTGCCTGCAAGATATGCTGGGGTAAGGGTGGTACAGAACATGTGTGAGTGGCCAACCAATGACTGGTCTTACTTGAGACCCGCATCACAAGAGAGAGCCTAGGCTTGACACTGCTTGGAAAGCCTGGATAGCCCAGAGACTTGGGCTAAAAAAATCAATTAAATGATTCCTAATAATATTCTGCTACACTTGTAGACAGTAGTCTGGCATTACTATCATCTGAGAGGCTTCATCTACTAATTGATAGCATCAGATAAGCAGATATTGGGACCCATAGCCAAACATTACATAGAGTTCAGGGAATTCCTCAGAAGAGGGGTCCTGGGTTGTGGGAGTCAAAGGGGTCAAGGACACCACAAGAAAATGTCTCACAGAATGAATTAACCAGGGCTCAGAGAGACTCACAGAGACTGAAGTGACAATCAGGAAGTCTGCATATGTTATAGCTGTGTGACTTGGTGTTCTTGTAAAACTCCTAAGAATGGGAGCAAGGGCTGTCTTCCTGCTTTGGGGACCTTTTTCCTCCTACTAGGTTACCTCATCCAGCCTTGATTATGAGGATATGTGCCTAGTCTGACTATAACTTGTTATGCCTAGTTGATTTTCCCAGGAGGCCTGTTCTTTCCTGAAGGGAAATGGAGGAGGAGTGGATCTGTGGGAGAGGGAAGATGGTGGGAGTGGGGTGGGGAGATGGGAGGAGAGGAGTAAGGGGAAACTGTGGTCAGGATATATGAGATAAGAATAAATAAATGAGGGCTGGAGAGATGGCTCAGTGGTTAAGAGCACTGCCTGCTTTTCCTAGAGGTCCTGAGTTCAAATCCCAACAACCACATGGTGGCTCACAACCATATAATGAGATCTGATACCCTCTTCTAGTGTGTCTGAAGACAGCTACAGTGTACTTACATATAATAAATAAATCTTTTTTTAAAGGTTTGTTTGTTTATTTATTTATTTTATTTATTTATTTATTTATTTATTTATTTTATTATGTAAGTACACTGTAGCTGTCTTCAGACGCACCAGAAGAGGGCATCAGATTTCATTACGGGTGATTGTGAGCCACCATGTGGTTGCTGGGATTTGAACTCATGACCTTCCGAAGAGCAGTCGGTGCTCTCCCCCGCTGAGCCATCTCACCAGTCCAATAAATAAATCTTAAAAAAATAAATTAAAAAAGAATAAATGAATGAATAAATAAATAAATAAAACTTAAAAAGGGAGTGGTACTTGCACTTTTTAACCACTGAGCCACAATGGTGACAGCTCCTAAACAGTAAATCTTAAAAAAAAAGAAAGAAAGAAAGAAAGAAAGTTCTGCAGGGCAGTGGTGGCACATGCCTTTAATCCCAGCACTTGGGAGACAGAGGCAGGTGGATTTCTGAGTTTGAGGCCAACTGGGTCTATAGAGTGAATTCCAGGACTACCAGGGCCACACAGAGAAACCCTGTCCCAAAAAAAATCCAAAAACAACAACAACAACAACAAAAAGTTTTGGTGAGCACCTCTAATTTCAGCCCCTAGAAGGTAGAGGTAGGAGGATCGCTACAAGTTGGGGCCATGCCTTACCTACATGTAGAGTTGTAGGCCAGGTGAGCTGCGTATAGAGATTGTCTCAAAGAAAAACAAAAAAATAAGAGTTTGAAGGTGCCAGGCATGGTGGTGCATACCTTTAATCTCAACACTCAGGAGGCAGAAGCAGGCTGATTTCTGAGTTCAAGGCCAGCCTGGTCTACATTGTGAGTTTCAGGATATCTAGAGCTACACAGTGAGACAAAAAGGAGGGTGAGTGGAATTACTTAATAGCCCAAAGGGAAAGCTAAGTTGATAAGGATTAGGAGCTTTCTAAATTAAGAGATGACATGTTATTTGTCCTCAATATTGAGCATGAATAGTTGGTCTCTGGGTCAGTGTTAGACCATTTCTTCTAATCATGACTAGAGAAATTCTAAGAGGTTACAGATAAGCCTAAGAGGGATATATAGTCCCCAGTGAAGTTACATGTACCCCAAAGGCTCTTTGTGCAGATAGATGCCTGGTATAGACTTACTTGAATAACAGCTTTCACAGGGGACAGAGGACAAGTTAGAATTAATGTAAAAGATTCGATCCGTCATTCTCAGACAAGCAGACTTGTATGTCGACTAGAAACAATAGGAATGTTTTCCTAAAGGATCCAAGTTGCTGTAGTTAGGTTGCCATGGAAACTAAGAGGTGTGATGTCATCACTACCTACTGAGGTCACATATGGAACCTGTGACTTGGGGGATAGTCTTCCAAGCCTTGATGTTTAAGGGGAGCAGGGCAGAGGCAGAAAGGAGCCCTGTCAAGGCTCTTCTACCTAGCCTACTTAAGCACTACTGGATAAGCACAGCCCCAGCTGCCCCTGAAGGGTACAAGAAACACAAACTCTGATGTTGGTCAGAGTGAAATTTAACCTTACGTAGCAAAATTGTATGTCCTTGCCACTAAACAATAGAAAGGCAGGTTTCTAGGTTGGGTGGATTAGAGAACCAGAGAGGGTGGACATGGTGGTGCATATCTTTGTTCCCATCTCTTGAGTTTGAGGCAAGCCAAGGCAATATAATGAGACCCTGTCTCAAAAGGGGAAAAACGTCAAATCTGAACAAGTGTAAAAGCTATACCAGTTAGCAAAAATTAAAAGCTGGGGCTGGAGGAATGGCTCAGCAGACAAGAGCACTACCTACCTGTCTATAGGACTTGGTTCATTCCCCAGCATCTACATGAAGGCTAACAACAGCCTGTAACTCCAGTTCGAAGGGGATCCAGGACCTTCTTCTGACCCTTTGAGAGCACTGCATGTTTAGGGTGCTCAAACATATATGCAGGCCAAACATCCATAAATATAAAATAAAAATCTAAAAACTGCACAACAAAAACAGGCAGGTAGGCTTTAGTTGACTTTGTTCGGTCCAAAGAATACATCCCTAGAACATTTATTTATTTATTTATTTATTTTAATTTTTATAATTGAGAACTCAAGAAAATCTAAGAAGGCTGTGGATATAGAGCTATATGCAGACTGCTCACCTAGCCTGCATGAAGCCCTTGGTTCCATCCCCAGCACCACATACAAGAATGGATACTCTTGTATGCACTTGGGAGTGGATGCAGGGGGAATCAGGAATTCAAGCTCATCAAGAGTTCTTAGAGCCGGAGATTAGCTCCACAAACCACACAAACACTGATCTCAGTCAGATAGGGGTGGTTTATTGAATGCATACCCTGATACTGATCAGCGTCAGGTCAGGGACATAGCTCAGAGTTATCTGAACTACGACATCAAACATTTCTCAAGGTAGGTTTATAAAGGGGAAAAAAAAAACCCACAAAACCCACAATGAGCTCATATGTAGGTGCAGGAAGTGCCACCCAGTGGTCATCTCTGACTCAAGACATGTTAGACATAACAGTTCATACTGACATTTAATTTAATGGGCCCTATGTAAAGCTTTGTGGAATTTCTTAAGATTAACAAACCTCAGAACATACAGTACATAGTAGGGGATGTGGTCAGCATGACCCCACTCTGAGTTGTTATTTTTTTTCTGTGTCAATGACTGGCAGGCACATTACAGCAACAATATGAAATAACTGGCAGGCATGGAACAAAATGGCTACAGCTATGCTGGGGGTGGGGAGAGCAGACCTCAACAGAGTGTTTATCAACAAATAAATGCAATTTTTAATAAAGGGTGAGGCAGTTCATGGGCTCCCTCCAATAATGGTAAGCATACTAGTAAGAGGCTGAGGTAGGAGGGTCAGGAAGAGTACAAGGTTAAGACCCTTACAGAGTAAGACCCTTTCAAACTACTATGGCTGAAGCTGGATGTGGTGGCATATGAGAGGCATATGTGAGGGATATGCTACCACACCTATCTTTAATCCCAGCATTTGTGAGGCAGAGGCAGAAAGAGCTAAGTTTGAGACAAGTCTGGTCGACAGAGCAAATTTCATACAGCAGGGCTACATAAGAGACCCTGTCTCAAAAAAAAAAAAAAAAAAAAAAATCTTAAAACTGAAATAACAAAACCCAAACGTAGGTTCCTCCTACCCCTGACACATCTAAATAATGAGATCTCTGGGCTTATCCAAGGTCACAAGGTCACACAATGTATTTGCTTTTAGCAAAGGTCTTTTTCACATTTACTTTTTGTTTGTATGTCTGTGTGTGCCCATATTATACAGGATGGTGTTGAGGTCAGAGGACAACTTGAGATAGTCAGTTGTCTCCTTCCCCTATGTGGGTCTGGGGAAGGAACTTGGGTTGTCAGACTTGATGCCAGGTGCCATAATCCATTTAGTCATTTCATGGGGTTCCCGAATCAATGTCTTTTTCAGCAACACTATGGCTTCATATTATTCATGATGGGATTTCAGATTTATAGCTGATAGAAACATGATGACAAGCTCATCATATTCACAAGTGTTGTAGGTCATTATATTTAAAGTTGGGAGGATGTTAAAGGTGCTGGAAGGGAAAACAGTTCTTGCTAGTGACATTACACAGTGGGATTGGCAGGATATTTTTGTGGAAAACACACTCCTGGCGCACTGACATAATACCAATGGGCAGCTCCTTCCCTTCCCTTTTCAAAACAAAAAAGGTTGGAGATGCAACCATAGAGCACTTGACCAACAAGCTTGAGGTCATGGGTCAAACTGCCAGTGTGGTAAACAACCATGACAAAAAGAAACAACAGCAGCAACAACAAAAACCAAACAAGGGCTTAGATTCATGGCTCAGTAGGTAAGAGTACATACTTGCAGAGAACCAGAGTTTGTTTTCCAGCACCACCTGTACGGGGACAGTCATAATTGCATGAAACTCCAGCTCCGGGGGATCTAAGTTCTGAAAGTGCTTGCTTCAGGCGCACGCATACACACACACACACACACATAGAGCTCCGGGGGATCTAAGTTCTGAAAGTGCTTGCTTCAGGCGCACGCATACACACACACACACACACACACACACACACACACACACACACACACACACACGCACGCACGCACGCACGCACGCACGCACGCGCGCGCACAGATCTGTTTAAATGGTGGTTACTCTTACGGGTGTTCCCCACAAAAACATTATTAGCTAAGTGTAGAGGCACACATGAACTCAGAGATCCACCTGTGTCAGGCTCCTGAGTACTACCACCACCAGGAAAGGGACCCTGTCTTTAAAAAAAAAAAAAAACAAAGGAAGATTACTAGAGACCAGGTCCATTGTGTGATATATAGTGCCAACTTGTTTCAAAAGACACATACAAACAAGTCATTTTTTTCAAACTCATGATGCTGGGGCTGGCAAGATGGCTCAGCGGGTAAGAGCACTGACTGCTCTTCCGAAGGTCCTGAGTTCAGATCCCAGCAACCACATGGTGGCTCACAACCACCCGATCTGACGCCCTCTCCTGGTGTGTCTGAAGACAGCTACAGTGAATTACACAGGAACAAGTGGGGCCAGCAGAGGTCCTGAGTTCAATTCCCAGCAGCCACACACATGATGGCTCAAGGTCATTTGTACAGCTACAGTGTATTCATACACATAAAATAAATAAAAAATAAATCTTAAAAAAAAAGCCTCACGATGCAAGGGCCATTGAGATAACGCAGTGGGTAAAGGCACTTGTCAAGCCAGCGGAATGATGTTAGATCCCTGGAACACACAAGAAAAGTGGAAAGAAAATACTGACTACACAAAATTGTTCTCAGACCTCCACAAACACATGTAATTAGAAGAAAAAGAAATCATGACATTATGTAAAGTCAAAATCCACTTTATTTTCTGAACGTTATTCTGCAATCCTGTCCAGTAGTTTACTTTTCAAATTCAATTCATCATGTTTTCAGAGAGGCAAGGGCTGGTGTGACCCAGTGTCACCCACTGAGAAGAGTTCAACTTTCCTGGACCCCCAGGAAGATCCCTGCTCTAGCACTAGATTCAAGCCAGTCAAAAATCAGGTTTGTTAAGGCAAAGGGTCTTTCACTGAAGATGTTAGTCCTGGAAGGCTTCTCCTTCGACGAGCTGCCAGTTCAATTTTCTGAACCAGGCCCACATCCCATGGGTGGGCCACAAAACTGATAACAGTCCCCAGCACTTCGCTGCCCACACGACCTACCCTTCCTGCTCTGTGGATGTAATCTTGCAGAGTAGGGGGGAAATCATAATTGATAACTACTTCCACATGGATGCTGTCTAGACCACGTGAAGCAATGTCTGTGCAGACAAGTATGTTTTGGGAGCCCTTCTGGAAACTCTGGAAGATACCTGCCCTCATTGTGGCTGGCATTTGGCCTTGAAGCCTTAGATGTTGAATTTTGTGGTCATCCAGAATGTACCCAAGCCAGTTTACAGTGCTGGAGCTGTTGCAGAATATCAGGACAGTTCCTGAGGGTTCTGTCTTATTTGCTTTGTCATGCTGTTTGAGGATCTGAACCAGTTCTGTCACCTTCTCTGCTCCCTTTAGTCTCATAAATGTCTGTTTGACATGAGGCATGATGCAGTGCAGCTTGGAGCTGGTGATGGTGGTCAGACTGTCTGGGTTGGTGACTTTACTCAGCAATTGCTTTAGGCCTTCCGGAAACGTGGCTCCCACCATGACTAACTGAGCTTTGGGATTAAAGGGGTCTTCTAACTCAGCTGGACTTTCTGCTATCAGGCTCTTTTCCAAGATGTATTCCACCAGCTCCAGGAAGCTTTCATCTAGCAGTGTGTCTACTTCATCCAGCACTATGAAGTTAAGATGATGCAGGCTGATGAGCCGACTTTTCAGAGCCTTCCACAGCGCCCCTGGAGTAGCCACCAGCACATCTGCTGATGGTCGTTTACACAGCTGAAGTTTGAGCTTACCCATGCCGAGGCCTCCGCCAAGTTTTATCACCTGCAGGCCCAAGTACCTACCCAGTGACTGGGCCACTGCCTGCACCTGTTCGGCTAATTCTCGGGAAGGTACTAGAACCAAGCCTCGAGGAGCAGTGGAACTGCGGGAGTTCAGGTCTGGCCCTCTCAGGAGTCGTTGAAATAAGGGCAGTAGGTAGCTGAGCGTCTTGCCACTACCAGTTTCGGCAGCGCAAAGGATGTGGCGGCCACGAAGCAGTGGGGGGATGGTTCTCGACTGCACTGAGGTTGGCTGAACAACTTCGGGGACAGCCTCCTGAAGCGCGAGCAGCACTCGGGGTTCCAGACCCAGGTTCACGAAGCTGTCCCGGGACGAGAGTTTCCTCAGGGCGGGCGCTTCTTGCTGTACTCGCTCTATGGAAAAATAGTCCCGACGCGATCGCCGATTCTTCCAGCCACGCGAAGCCAGGGGCGCCGACTCCCAACGGCCTAGCGTGAGGCGTGCGGGCTGGTTCAACTCGGGCCTCCGTGCCGAGACCAGCAGTGGACCGGGTCGCACTAGCACCGGCCGTGGGAGTCTCCCAAGGCTGCTTCGTCGTTGTTCCTGCTGTCGCTGCAGAGCCCGCGGAATGCGCACCACTGGCAAGGACTCGTCGGAACCGCGCACCACTATGTTCCGTCGAGGCTCCAGAAGCAACCGAACTGCTAATGACAACAGCCGCGCAGGCCCGGCTAACGCCATAATTTCCCTTGCTGCAGAAGAGGCGCGTGCTAGTGACGTCAGGTACGCGCCCGTAGTCTGGAGTACGGTGGCTGGCGCGGGTCAGTGTGGCGTGTGGCGCTGCAGCACGGTCAGGAAGGAGGGAGGATCCTTAGGAGTTCAGTGGCTGCGAGGTCTGTAGGTTTCTATCCGGCATGGCGATGTCCAGATTGGGGTCATCTTTGGGGAAGGGTACTCGGTGGAGGCAGGCGTGGGAGTCCGCAGTAGAAGGGGCCATGGGTCCCTGCCTCGAAGAATCGAGCGAGGATGGCCTCTGTCAATTGAGTGCTTAATTTCTGAGATTCTTACTTGTGGTCTTCATTACCCAGTTCAGTCATCCCATAGAACTCCAAGGGTACAAAGTACGACGATGTTTTCATAGATATGCGGTCCGTTCAAAGCCTGCGTGCGGCAAGTTTCCCGAGAGCCTGAATGAATGGTAGGCCTGGGGACTGAGGCAAAGTTGGAAGTCTGGGTTTAGACTCAACCCTGTTCTCTAGTTTAGAACCCAGAATGGATGCTGGTGGCCTTCACCTTATTTCGTCTTTGAAGTTAGAGAGATGGCCTCAGTTCTTTCAGGTGTAGTTTCTCGGTTTTTTTTTTACACTTTGTCCCTTCCTTGTGAGCCCATCATGCTTCTCAGTCTGTTCATATCCACTGGCTTCTAAGGCAGATTCAAAATTGCCTGAGTAGAAGTAGAAAGAGGGAGATCCCGTTACCCTTATGGAGTGATGAAGCTTACCTCACATAGCACTGGTCAAGCAAGACTACTTGACGTGAACTTAGAGGTTCAGGTTATTAAATGTTTTTTTTTTCTTCATACTTTTTGAACATATCTGAAAAAAATGGGTATCAGGTGTCAAGTGCCTGGAGTGGGAGATAAGGTCCTGGGAGGTTCCTGATGTCTGGAGAAAGTGTTTTAATTTCATTCACTAGAGCTGACCCTCCATATTTATAAGTGGACATCTGTTGATTTTTCCACTGTAGAGTGAAAATATTCATGAAAAAAATTGTGTCTGTACTAAATATGTAGAAACATTTTTCTTTCTTTCTTTTTTCTTTTTTTGGTTTTTCGAGACAGGGTTTCTCTTTGTAGCCCTGGCTGTCCTGGAACTCTGTAGACCAGGCTGGCCTTGAACTCAGAAATCCGCCTGTCTCTGCCTCCCAAGTGCTGGTATTAAAGACGTGCGCCACCACCGCCCAGTGACATTTTTCTTTAATGCTACTTCCTAACAATACAGTATAACAAGTATTTACATCGTGTTTATGTTGTATTAGTCGAAAGCAGTTTACAGATTATTTAAAGCATGTGGGAGAAGATTGGGATATAGCTTAGTGATACAGTGCTTGTCTGTTAGTGTTTGTGAAGTCCTGAAAATCAAAAGCATGTATGAGTATGTGTAGGAATTTTATAGCCAGGCAGTGGTGGCACATGCCACCACTTGGCAGGCAGGAGCAGGTGGATTTCTGAGTTCGAGGCCAGCCAGAGAAACACTCTGTCTTGAAATAAAAACCAAAACCAAAAACAAACAAAAAAAAAGGGGGGGGGAGTTTTATATAAGGGGCTTGAGCATCCTTAGATTTTGGTATCTTTGAGGTTCCTAGAACCAGTCTCCTAATAGCTACCTATTGATGACAGTACCATTAAAAAGACTAAAATTTAGCTGAGCATGGCAGCAAATGTGGTTAATTTCAGCACTTACAAGAGACAGGTAGATCTCTGAGTTGGAGGCCAGCCTGGTCTACAGAGCATGTTCTGGTTAACCTGGACTGTAATAGCAAGACCCTGCCTTTAAAAAAAAAGTAGGACATAGGTTATGTAATTTTATTTTCCTTCTTTATGGTAGTGAGGATGCAGGCCAGGGCCTGTGTATTCATAATAGTCAAGTGCCTTATTAGTAAGCTACAGTCCTGATGCTTGATTGTCGTCGTCCCTGCCCCCAACCCTGTGCTTTCTTTCTTTGTGTACCCCTGGCCAGCTTAGAGCTCACCATGCCCAGTGCCAGCCCCAGCCCCTGACTTTCTTTTGGTTCCCAGTGTCTCTCCCTTCACAGTATTTCTAGAATGTGACCACTGCTTACCAACCTGTCATCTCTCAAGTTGATTTACTGAATTGCCTTTGAGTTGATCTCCCTGCTGTGCGTCAGGGTGCAAGTCCTTTCAGGACCCCTTCCCCTGTTTGCTGTTAATACAGTAGTCAGTGTGATCCTCTGAAAACATGAGTGAGCTCCTGCTACTCTCCCACTTACAGCTCTTTACTGGGTCATCTTTTTGAAGAGCCACCAGAGTCTTGAGAGTGTCCCCCAAAGACCTACATGATCTGAGTACTGACCCATACCATCTAACTGCTGCTCCTAAAACATTGGACTTCCATGATTTTCGTTGTCATGTAGTCACTGTTATCCTCCTTATGACTCCTCCAGTATACCAAATAAACTTCTGCCTTGGGTTCTTCGCACTGGTTGTTGCCTCTGTTGAGCGTTCTACATCCCTACGTGGCTAATCCACATCTCTATTTAAGTCTTATCTTTTTTTATTGAAGCATACCTCAGCTTCTCTATTGAAAACCGATCCTAATGCTTTCAGCACACTACATAATTTTTTATTTATATGCTTACTGTTTGTTGCTTCTTCTCCCTTACTGGGCTTGACACTCTCTGAGGCAGGAGACCTCCTACTCTTGCCAGTCCATTTTGTTCTCTGAGACTATGACAGCTTTGTTCCCAAGAGACTGTGACAGTGACTGACACTTAATGAATAGTTGCTATGACTGAACATGAATCAGAGATAAGTATTTGAAGGATGGAGGAAGCCTGCCTTGCATGACAGAAGGGATTTTTTTCTACTTATGTTTCTTTTTTTTGTTGTTGTTGTTGTTTTTATGTATATAAGGGTTTTTGCCTGCATGTGTATCTTTGTATCACATGTGCCCAGGAAGGCCAGAAGAGGGCATCAGAACCCCTGAAACCGGAGTTACAGAAGGTTGTAAGCTGCCATGTAGGTCCTGGGAATCAAACTCAGGTTCTCTGCAAGAGCAGCAAGTGCTCCTAACCACTGAGATTTCTCTCCAACTCTATACTCTTTTTTTAAATTTAAAAATTACTTTTTAATTGTGTGTGTGGTGGGGCATGCATATGTATGGAGATCCAAAGACAGTGTTCAGCAGTCAGTTCTCTTCTTCCACTACTGGTTCCAGGGATCGAACTTAAGATGCTCAGGCTTTTGCAGCAAGCGCTTTTCCCCACTGAGCCATCTCACATGCCCACCACTACATTTCTAACCTATATTTTTGCTTTCTTCAGGCATAGCAGAGGAGGAATGATTGTGAACAGCCTCTCCCTGTGCTATCACAATAAACTCATCTTAGCCCCGATGGTTCGGGTGGGGACTCTGCCAATGCGCCTCCTAGCCCTGGATTATGGAGCAGACATCGTTTACTGTGAGGTAAGGTACTCCTTTCTTTCTGAGAGCTGCAGGGGAGCGGGGACAGGTTTCATCTTTGGATATGGCAGTGTTTAGGAGGCAGAATGGGACCTCCACTCTCAGTTTCAAACTAAAGTCAGAAGAGATTCACACACATGATGCTGCTGAGTCCTGTTTGTCGTGATGCCCTCAGGACTTGGGCTGAGGTTCACATGGACAGAAAGCTGTGAGGACAGAAGGCTGTGTGGGTCACATGGACAGGTGGACAATCTCATGTCACTGCCCAGGCCCCCATTCAGTACACTAGTGAACTGGAAGAAGAAAAAGAGAGCCAGATTCAGAGTAAGGAAGTTGGACAAGGTTGGTGTTGGTAGTCATGGGATTTTTTTTGTAGTAAGTCAGTGAGTGTATCCATTGGCTGCCCCAGAGATTATTAGGGCTTTAAAGCCAGGTTCAGAAAGATCTGATAGGAAAGCGGAACTGCCAGAGTAAGCAGATACTGGCTAGTGAGGGGGTGTTCTCAGCCGAGCACTTACCAGAATTATCTAGATGTAATTCTGTTATCCATGGCTGTGTGGTAGAGGAGGCTTCACACCTTGCACATCAGGAACAGGCAGAGGAAATGAAGCAGGGTGCTTCCTCCAACTGGGCCACATCTCTGCAAGTTTCTGACACCTCCCAGTAATACTGGTAGATTGACTTATTGATGAAGCAAGCCCAAAGCCTCAACATCTGGAAATGTTGTATTAGAGACTAATCCTTTAACAAACATGGTTTATGTTGGGCAGTGGTGGTGCACGCCTTTAATCACAGCACTTGGGAGGCAGAGACAGGCAGATTTCTGAGTTCGAGGCCAGCCTGGTCTACAGAGTGAGTTCCAGGACAGCCAGGGCTACCCAGAGAAACCCTGTGTCAAGAAACCAAAAAAAAAAAAAGAAAGAAAGAAAGAAAGAAAATGTTCATGTGTGTGGGAGCTGGAGGTGCATGCAAAAGTCACATGACAACTTGGGGTATTGGTTCTCTAATAATACCCTTTAGGTTCTGAAGCTCAAACTTAGCTCATCAAGCTTGTGAGGAAGGTCTTTTACTTGCCAAGCCACCTTACTGGCTCCAGGATTCTTTTTCTTTTGGAGACAGAATCTTACTTTTGTCACCCAGACTGGGCTGTCTCTAGAGTGTTTAATCCAGCTGCCTGCTGTTTTATATGACCTTTTTTTCTGGAAAGATGTGAACCTCATCTCAGATAGAGTACCAGTGACAGAGCAAAGTAGTGAACCAGTGAGGTTTTGGTTTGTTTGTTTAGATTATAATATAATGACCCAATGAATTTTATTGGAGTTACTTCAGGAGTGTGGGTGAGGAGTTACACACAGGGACAGAAATGACTCAAAGCTCACTCCAGCATGGGTGACAACTCTCAAAAGACAGACATGTAGAGTACACTGTACAACTTTCAGGAAGCTAAACAGATTGGAGACTGTCTCTATTCCGCAGCTCAGTTGGTCTGAGCCTCTTCTAGATCACTCAGCCAGTCTCTGTCTCTCCCAGGTGGCTTAACTAATCTGAGAGAGTGTTTTTTAGAAGTCTTTACTACTTTTTTATGTCTGGGGTGGGAGGAGTATATCTGGTATATCTGGCCAGTTTCAGGAACTTCCTGAAGCCTTCCTGAGTTGTTTACTTCAGGAGTCTAAGGCCTCTTCTTTGGGAAGGAATGTTTCATCTCCCCTAAAAACATACTATGTCTTTGGGAGGCCCCCTCTAGCATGGAAGGCTAAAGGACAACCTTTTACATGTCCAGTGTGGCTAACTAGCTTTCCTCCAGGATAAAAGGTTTTATTTTGGAGGAAATTGCTTCACAACACCTAAACTTCTTGGCACAGTGTAGGACCTTCTCTTCTCTGAGATGATGAAGAAGAAAGAAGTTATGGAAGAAAAAGAAAGCACGGGCTCCCATGGCTATAGGCTATAGGAGGATTAGGAAGCCAATCTTCTGTTGAAAAAGAGGAATGGGATAACAAAATGATCCACCTGGTGTTATTTATTGATAACCATGCTGATTAAGCCAGTTAAAGTTCTGAGTTCTTTTATTAATGGCTAGACCAAGATCAGGCTCATGCCTCTGAAAAGTCTTTTAGTGGGCAAGATCAGGTGTTAGGGTTTTTCTGGCACAAGGTTATCTTGGTGGTCAGGAGCCAAGAACTACCACAAAGACACATCATGCAACAAACCTCGCATAAGAGATTTCTGGGGAGAAGCAGAACCTGCTACCTCCGAACAGGAGGAGTGGCAGCAGAGGGCTGGGTTCGAGGCCAGCCTGGTAGTGGACAGGGGGCTGGAAAAAGGGGAGGGCTGGACAAAGAGCTGGACTTTACGGGGTCTTGGAGCATGTGCAGTGAACAGAGTGATCTTTCCTTGTCTCTGGTTCCTAAATCAGAGTGAGTATAGCATTTTCAAAAACAAGACCATACTTCCTTCAGTACTGGAGTAGGAGGCGATACATTAATGAGGGGTTTTAGAGCGGCCTAGTAATATCTGCTTGCTTGCTTGCTTGCTTTTCCTTTTTCCTTTTTCAAGATAGGGTTTTACCATATAGCCATGGCTGTCCTGGAACTTATTCTGTTGATGAACAGGCTGACCTCGAACTCACAGAGATCCACCTGCCTCTGCCTCCCCAGCACCACTCCTCGTTAACATCTGCTTTCTTTGCAAGACTCAGCAGTATTGTCTAGACAGTTCATAAGTTCGGACCATGATCAAGGTCATAGACACTCCCAGAAGCACTGCCAAGCCGAGGTGACTGTTGGGGGTAGTGGGCGTATAGAAGGGTGAGATGTAACCAGGTAGGCACAAGATAAAGTTGGATAGGATGGCATTAGTCATCTTAGCAGATACTTGTGGAAGGTAAAGCCCTTGTCCTGTCCCGTGGAGATGATAGTGTAGAGTTTGAATGGCAGTCAGTATGCTGGCTCACAGCCCCATGGAAGCCTGAGTGGTTGGCTATGGGGTTTGGCCCTGGTTGGGGATATGCGTATTATTACTTAACAGTAGCATAGAGCCAGTGGTTTCTAAGATGGTGGAAGGTAAAGTGAGGGTAAGAGGGAGAGAGGGCCAGGCAGTGGTGGCGCACACCTTTAATCCCAGCACTTGGGAGGCAGAGGCAGGCAGATTTCTGA
>NW_022196905.1:244118109-244137724 GCF_008632895.1 Mastomys coucha
AAAAAAAAAAAGAGGGAGGGAGGAAGTATTCACCAGAGAGATTTTTCTTCCTGTCTGTCCATCCTTCCTTCCTTCCTTGTCTCTCCCTCTTTCTCTTTTTCTTTCTTTCTTTCTTCCTTTCTATATTAAAGGTAGGTTTATTGGGAAGTTGTTCTCCCATGGGCGAGTTCACTGGCCCCAAGGACCAAGGCCTTGGAAAAGAGGAGGTTGGGGAAGGAGGGAGAAAGAGAGAAGGAGGCATGTGTGCAGAGAGAGAAGAGGAGAAGCCCTGTTTTATCAAGACAATGTGTTATTGTAACTCAGGATGTCCCCAAACTGTATATATATCTAAGGCTAGCCTTGAAATCTAGATCTTCCTGACTCCAGCCCTCTAGTGCTGTGAGTTCTGGGATTACAGGTATGTGGCTTTTCCAAAAGTTTAAGGCAGAAGGCAGAGGGGATGTTTCTGAATCTAGACTACGGAAACTCACATCCTTATTTTAGGGAAATGTTATAGGAGTTGGTTAGTAAGCAGATCCATAAACCTTCCCATGTTAGAACACACCTAGGTAGGGGGTCTGTCTCCTGAGGTTAGGTGTTTGAGCACCTTCCCATGTTAGAACATGCCTAGGTAGGGAGGAGCCTGTCTCCCGAGGTCAGGCCTTGGGGCACCTGACATTAATACTCTGTCTCTTCAGGTCACTGGGGTGCACAGTGTGTGTTAACTGTAGTTTTTCTTGGCTGGCACCCACCTTTACCTTCTAGAAAAGTTCTTGGGTTTGGAAGAGAAATGGGAAAAGGAACAGTAATGAACCACTGATGTCTCAGCCTGAGGGATGGGGACAAAAAAAAAAAGACCAAATCCCAGGGAAATAAGTAGAATAGGCAGGCTAGCCCCTGACTCCCGACATCTACCTGTCTCTACCTTCCCGAGTGTAGGAATTAAAGGCATGCACTGCCGTGACCAGCAGACAACGGTTACCTTTTCTTTGCTTATGGGGAACCCTACATGCTTCTGCAAAACACTAGAGAGCCGTTGTAGGTCTTCACCAGGGTAGTCCCTTTTTGCCAGCCAGGTTCAGGGGATGATGGATTCTAGGGGCAGCCCCCAGCTTACCTACTGTTCTACTGCATGTCTGTCCAGTTGTGTCCTCCCAGGGTCACGTCAAAGCTCACAGCGAATTGTGTCCCTTTCCATTGGACTTGTGCTTTATATTCTGTCTTCATCGATGAATGGTTGTCAGCTCCATGTCCCATCTCCCTAGTTTTGTTCCTTTAGTAGAAATGTGACGATCCACGGAGTGCTGACACCTTTGTCCCTGCCATGCCCACTTGTAGGTTTCACGTGCTGGAGCAGGCGGTGGTAAGGGCTTCTGCTCCTTTGAGTTGTCAACTCACCTGGGCTCACACTTCTTAGTGTTGCAGTGATGCCCCTGTTTATATATTCACTCCTTTCTTCTGACCTTCCTTTTTCCTGAGATCCCAGAGAGCCAGAGCATGGGCAGTTTTCACTAAGAGATGTAGAATGTAATATGAGGGTGGGGGAGGTATGTATGACCTCCACAGTACAGCGCTTGTCCTACTGTAGTTTGTTCTGCACTACTGGGGCTCATGGAAGCTGTGCAGTGGGCAGTCTGTGTGCTGGGTCCCACAGTGTCAGCTAGTTCCGTGGGCATTCTTGGGGTAGTTCAAGGCCTTTAGAAGTTAGGGGCCCAGGGCCCATGAGCTGATTTTAGTATGGCCTCCTTTTCCTCCTTTCCCTCTCTTCCTTCCCTTCTTCCCATTCTTTCTTCTCTCTTATCTTGAGATAGGGTTGCTGAGGCTAGAGAGGCTATATGGCTGAGAATGACTTCAGTCCTCCTGTCTCCACCTCCCAAGTGCTGGTATTGTATTTGTCAGGGTTCTCCAGAGGAGCAAGACTGAGTGTGTGTGTGTGTGTGTGTGTGTGTGTGTGTGTGTGTGCGCTCACGTGCTTGCACACGTTGTTATTGCTGCTGTTAGAGTGACTTGCAGGCCGAGCATCTCTAAGTATGAGGTTCTCATACTTAGCTGCCAGGCATTTTACCAGGTGGGCCATTGATCTAGCCACTACACCCATTTTTTTGTTTCTGTTGTTTTTGTTTTAATATGGGTGTTGGTGATTGAACTGGGTCATCAAGCTTGCACATCAAGCACTAAGGATGAGCTATTGTCCAAACTTGAAAAGCATGTTTTACCAGTAAATGTGACTAATTCTTTCTTTCAAGGTTCTGCTTAAATTTAGAGTGGAAATTCCACATACTTTGGCCGTTTGATGTGCTCTGTGCTGAAAGAGTTGGTACAAGAAACAAAGAGATTTTTGCTAGAGTAATCAGTCTTTTTGGTTTGTTTTTGTTTTTTGTTTTTTTGAGACAGGGTTTCTCTGTGTAGCCCTGGCTGTCCTGGAACTCACTCTATAGACCAGGCTGGCCTTGAACTCAGAAATCCGTCTGCCTCTGCCTCCCAAGTGCTGGGATTAGGCCCAGCTCTGAGGACAGCAGGGAGAGAAGCAGGTGCATCTCTTGCTGGTTTGGGACCAGAGTCTGAATATTGGGCATGGTACAGTGTGGTTACAGTGCCCCCTGGTGGAGCCAGAGTTGCTCTACAGTTCAGCATCAGTCCAAATTGCCTGGAATCACATAGTTGATCTGTGAGATTACAGAGTCAAGTCAGTTTACCCACTTTGTAGAGAGATACTCCTGTAGTCCAAACAATAAGGAGACACCTGATTTATTTTCTTTGTGTATGTATTGGCTTTTTGAGACAGGGTCTTACAATATTGTAACTGTGTTAGGCCTGCAACTTACTATGTTGGTCAAGTTGGCCAGATTCCCAGGGATCTGCCTGCCTGTTTCCCCGAGTGCTGGGATTAAAGGCAAGCACCACCACATCTAATAAGATTAATTTTCATTTTTATTTTATATATAATGGGTGTTTCCCCTGTACGCCTATCAGTTGTGTGACACTATTCCTGAGGAGATGTGAGCAGATGTCTCTCAGTCTAGATATGGAACCAGCAACAGACCAAGAAGTCCAGCTTGGCAAGCCAGAGCTTTATTGAGGTTATTTATAGGAATAGGGGTGAGGGGTTACTTAAAAAGTAGAAATGACTCAAAAAAGCAAGGCCTGCTCAAGCATGGATGACAAGTCACAAAAGCTGGGGGCTTGGAGCACACTGCACAGCCTGCAAGGAGGCTCACTGTGTCAGAGGGAGCACTTTCCAGGTGGAGCACACTGCACAGCCCCCGGGGACACTCTCCGTGTCGGAGGCAGCACAATCCAGGCAGCTCAGCTGCTCTTCATTTCTTCTAAGCAGTTCTGCTGGTTTCTACTTTCAGGGTGCTTGGCTGATCTGCTTCTTGCTGGCCGCTGGATCTGAACCTCTTCCAAGTGGTTGAGCTGGTCTGAGAGTGTCTCTCAGTGGTCCTTCCTGCTTATATATGCTCAGTTGTGTATATATAGCTCATTGCCTATTCATATATTCATCAGTGGATGTTGGGTTGCTTCTGTCTCTTAGGATTGTGAGAAATGCTGCAAGGATCTCTGAGATCTTTCAACTAGACTATATGCTCAGAGGTGAAGTTTCTGGATCTTTCCCCAGCCCCCTGGTACTGAGCATTGGATCTAGGGCCTCACACACGTAGGCAGGCTACCTTTCCATTTTTAAAGAAAAATTGGGTTGGTGTGATGGTTCAGTGTGATTGTATTTGCTGCTAAGCCTGACAACCTGAATTCCATCTCTGAGTCTCACGTGGTAGGAGAATGGGCTCTCAAAGTGTTTATGATATCCACATGTGCAACACACACACACAGCATATGTGTAACAAATGGATGTAATAAAACAATTTTTAAAATAAGGTGGAGAGCAGTTGAGGAAGACAATTCACATCAATCTCTGGCCTTCCCACACAGCTTCATGGACTAATGCTTCCACACATACATGTACATTCACTCACACAGCATATATACACACTGAATGCTTTCCCACATGCCCACTGTTTGTTTGTTTTTGTTTTTGTTTTTGTTTTTGTTTTTTTTTTTGGCCTATTGGATGTTGACCACCCACCCATTGGGGTACTATAGGATTACCCAAACTTGATTGCGGTTGTTTGTCCAGGACCAAACATTAGAATTTTGATGATTTGAATGTTATAAGGAAAGAATAGACATAGAAAGACATAGAACAAAGCTGGATAGTGGGGGTGGACGCCTTTAATCAGAGGGTAGAGACAGGCAGATCTCTGAGTGCAAGGCCAGCCGGGTCTACAGAGTGAGTTCCACGACAGCCAGGATGACACAGGGAAAACAAAACAAACAAGGAAGGAAGGAAGGGAGACATGCAGACAGACAGATATAGAGCATGGTTACCTACATGTTGATTATATTGAGAGACGCCATATGGAGGCCATTAGGTCCTTTCTTTGGTCATCCCCCCAGTACTCCTATGCATGTGGAGGTACCCACCAGGCCCAGGTTGTGGTTTGCTGAAGCTCATAAGAGGATAGTGTGGGGATGAATATCTCATATGATAGTCTTACTTTTTTCTTTTGAATGCCAGCGGCCATGGCTATAAGCTTCAGACTTGTTTTCGACATCTGCTTAAATACCGAACAAAGCAGAACAGCTGTGGATCCGAGCAAGTTAGCAATCAGGAGACATCACATTTCCCTCCCGTGATAATGCTGGTTTTGAAGATATCTCATTTTTCTCTCTGCCCTGAATCTGCTGGAATATCTTACCCAGGCGTGAGGCACACTGCATTGTTTATACTCAGTGAGCTGAGTAGATTTTTCTCTCCTGTCTTTGTCTCACATCTTCCTCTCT
Source organism: Mastomys coucha (assembly GCF_008632895.1). Taxonomy (NCBI): domain Eukaryota; kingdom Metazoa; phylum Chordata; class Mammalia; order Rodentia; family Muridae; genus Mastomys; species Mastomys coucha. The sequence continues at coordinate 244,122,931 of NW_022196905.1, forward strand.
GGGCTTTTATTCTCTAGTTGTAATTTTGCCCCGTTTGTTCCCTGGAGTCTTCACTGCCTGTTCCTTTGTCTTGTAATTGCAGCGGGAGGCTCTTTGGAGTGCTGGAGCTTGAACTGAGTAGTCCTAAGGACATTGTCTTAGTGTCTGTATCCTGGATAATTCTCTTTCCAGCACTCTGAATGGCTTATCCTCTGACAAATACCTCCAGGGTCCTGGAGAAAACAGCAGATTCACGCTAGCTTACCCAGGGTCTTGCTTGCCATGCTTAGTTGTAGGGGATAGCACAAGGTGTCCCAAAGCCATGATTTGTTGTCAGTAGTGTGGTTGCTGGCTAAACAGTGGTCATCAGGAATGTAATGAAGAGCTGCAGTCTGTGTCCAAGACTAACAAGTGTCTTCTGATTCCTCTGCAGGAACTAATTGACCTGAAGATGCTCCAGTGCAAGCGAGTTGTAAATGGTGAGTCCAGCACTGGCCTTGGGATTTTGTGTGTGTCCAGCTGGCTCGAGCAGGCCTGTGACTGCCCGTGCCCAGGATCCTTCCCTGTTGTATTATGAATTGCATAGATCATGTGCTCCTTTTGTTGTATTTGGCATGGGTCCCCGACTCTCAGGAGGGAGATCACTGCAAATTGCATGAGGTTTTTATTGCCAGTGTACTGGGGTCATCCTGCATTCAGAGCAAAGGCGACCACGAAGGGACAAAAGCACACACTTTTTATACCTTCCCAGTACATAGGTTTACAGCATGAGTTGGTTATCTCTCATTGGTGGAGCCCATTGTCTTTTGTTTCCATTGATCTCTGTGCCCCAGGTGAGGAGGAGATACCTGTTGCATGTAGGAGGGGTAGGGAGGAGATCCACCCTCCCCGGGACATTTCCTGGAACAGGGCATTTCTTGGGGATGGGTGTTTGCTCTGTAAACCTTTCTGAAGCTCTGTCTTTAGGCTAAATGGACATTCCTTGTTCCTTGGTATTTTTATGAGGTGTCCCTATTTGCTCAATTCTTACACTTTAGTCATTGTTCTTCAGATGCAGTGACAAGTGCCACGCTTGCGGGTCAGAGGTGCAGTTCATTGATAGAGTGCTTGCCTAACATGTTTAAAACATTTGGATTAAGCCACCACTTTAATCCCAGCACTTGGGAGGTAGAGGCAAGAGGATTTCTGAGTTCAAGGCCAGCCCGGTCTACAGAGTGAGTTCCAGGACAGCCAGGGCTACACAGAGAATCCTTGTCTCGAAAAGCCAACGAAACAAACAAACAAACAAACAAAACCCCAAAACAACAACAAAAATAATTAAGAATAAGAGCCAAGAATGGTGGTGCACACTTTAATCCTGGGTAGAGGCAGGAATATCTTTGTGAATTTGAGTCCAGTTGGTCTATGTAGCCAGCTCTAGGATATCAAGACTACATAGAGAACACACACACACAAAGAGAGAGTAGATGGGATATGAGATATGATTAACTTATGTGTAGTTATGTATTGTGCAGTTGTGGAACCAGCAGCCCCAAGGAGATACAAAATGGACTTAGTACCAGGTTTGCTCTCCTGTAGTTTCAGCATTGGGAGCTGAAAGCAGGAAGACCAGGAGTTCACGGCAAGTTCAAAGCCACCGTGGGCTATTTGAAACCTCTTTAGAGAAATCTAGCCAAGGGGTTGTAGAGGTAGGAATTACCCTCCCCGCCCCACCTGGTACCGACATGGTGGATAACAACAGTCTGACACCCACTTCTGGACCCTGAGGGTACTGCATGCACATGGTACATAGGCATGCATACAGACAAAACACCACCTGTACATATAAAAAAATTATTAAACAAGTCAAATCACACCGAATTAGATTTCTTTAGGCCTCTGATTACATTTTTATCAGTTGATCAGCATATAACTTGTTTTATGTGCCAGCCTGGTCTACAGAGTGAGTTCCAGGACAGCCAGAGCTATTCAGAGAAACTCTGTCTTGAAAAACCAAAAAACAAAACAAAACAAAACTTGTTTTATGTGTGTTACTATTGTACTCATATATATCATAGCCAATATCAGTAAGTATAATTTCATGCCTGAAAAAAGGTTAACTAGGGCTAGGGATGCAGGTCCGTGGTAGAATATTCGCCTAGCATGTGGGAGGTCATTGAGAAAGAAAAGAAAGTTGCAAGGTATGAGATATACCTTTAGTTCTACCATTTGGAAGGCAGAGGCAGGAAGGTTCCGGCTTCAAGACTTGGGCTACATAATTTCTAATACATGTGTTTTGTCCATTAAGCTCATGTCAGCTTTTTTTTTTATTATTAGAAATTATATTTGAGAAGTAGACAATGGGTCAGTGGTTAAGAGCACTGGCTGCTCTTGCAGGGGACCAGGTTCAATTTTTAGTGTCCTCATGGCAGCTCACAAACCATCTCTAACTCCAGTCCCAGGAGACCCAATGTTCTCTCTGGCCTTTGAGAGCAGCAGGCACACAAGTGGTGCACAGATAAACATGCAAGCAAGAAACGCAGACCCATAAAATAAAATGATTTTTTTTAATGATAAAGAAACAGTGTTAGAAATACTATATAGCACTTTATCACTATGTCTAGAGCTGTTCATTCATTCATTCATTCATTTATCTTTAATCAAGGTTTCTCTATGTAGCCCTGACTGTCCTGGAACTCACTCTAGAGCAGCTGTCCTGAAACTCAGAGATCCACCTGCCTCTGCCTCCCAAGTACTGGGATTAAAGGCATGTAACATCCCCCCACCCCCAATGCTTAGGGTCTAGTTAAATAATGACAGTAACTGCCGGGCAGTGGCCCAGCAGTGGTGGCGCACACCTTTAATCCCAGCACTTGGGAGGCAGAGGCAGGCAGATTTCTGAGTTCAAGGCCAGCCTGGTCTACAGAGTGAGTTCCAGGACAGCCAAGGCTACACAGAGAAACCCTGTTTCGAAAAACAAAAAACAAAAACAAAAAAAAGAAAGAAAAAGAAAAAAAGAAATGCAGTATGACCTCTTTTTTTTTGGGGGGGGGACAGGGTCTCATGAAGCCTAGTCTGGCATTGAACTCATTGTGTAGCTGAAGATTAGTCTGAACTCCTGATCCTCCTCCCTCAGCCTTCCCGGGGTAGGCTTACCAGGGTGCACTGTTATGCCTAGCTCTGACACATACGATATGATAGTGTCACTATGAAAACAAACATGAGTATCCCCTTGTTTGACCTCAGCTGGGAAAGTGACTCAACTTTTTTTTTCATACTTTATCCGTCTATGAAGAACTATTGATTTGCATATCATAAATGAATTTCAATAGATAAGTGAATTTGCAAATATTGCAAGATCAGGTAATAGAGAAGGCCAAGTGAGGTGCAGCCAGCCTCCACTCATCATGGTGCCCGGGCACTGTGCAGCTAAGATGTGATAGCTTTGCTGAAACCTTAGAGCACTGCTTTCTAGAGCAGTTTGGGCTCAGGTTTCATATATGTCCCTTTCTCCCAGCTAAAATGCCAATAGCATTTTAAATTGCAGAATAGTAACTATAAACATGTCACTTAGCAAATAATTGTAAAGCGAGCCACATCACTCTAAAAGCAGACCATCTTTAGCAACCCAGAAGCTTTCCAGGAACCTATTTATGTCTTTTAAGAATATATATCTAGGATCCACTCTCTTCCCTCTCCAGGTTGTAGTCTTGTTGTGGCCTCCAGGGTTCAGGCTGGCTGGAACTTGCATCTTAATGGTGTGGTCCATGTGCTTGTGTTTTCATGCAGAGGTGCTCAGCACAGTGGACTTTGTGGCTCCTGATGACCGAGTAGTCTTTCGTACATGTGAAAGAGAACAGAACAGGGTGGTCTTCCAAATGGTAAGAGACACCTCCCATTCCAGTGTTTAGTGTGGTCCCTGGAAGTTCCTAATTCCCGCTATGTCTGCCAGGACTGAATGCCTGTACCATACTGTACAATGGTGGCATCCTATGATTGGCTTGAATGTTTTTCAGAGATTCGTTCTTGATTGGATATCCTGTTGGGGTCTGTAGAAATTAAGTTGTTGCAGTTAGTTCGATACCTGCAGTCTCAAACTTATTTAATTTTCTTTTCTTTTTTTCATTTTCAAGACAGAGTTTCTCTGTGTAGCCCTGGCTGTCCTGTAAGTCCCTCTGCAGACCAGGCTAACCTTGAACTCAGAGATCTACCTGCCTCTGCCTCCCAAGTCTTGGGATTGAAGGCATGCTTGGCTAGACTTAGATTTTCTTTCTTTTTTTTTTTTTTTAAAGATTTATTTATTATATGTGAGTACACTATAGCTGTTTTCAGACACACTAGAAGAGGGCATCTGATCATTAGAGATGGTTGTGAACCACCATGTGGTTGCTGGGATTTGAACTCAGGACATTTGGAAGATCAGTCAGTGCTCTTAACCGCTGAGCCATCTCTCCAGCCCCTAGACTTAGATTTTCTAAAGAGAAATTGGGGAAGATTTTTTTTTGTTACAGATATAATTATAAGATAGCTTTCTCTCTTGGTATCTTTTTTTTTCTTTTTTCCTTTTGTGGTTTTTTTTTTTTTTGAGCCAAGGTTTCTCTGTATAGCCCTGACTGTCTAGTAACTTAACCATACACCAAACTGGCCTTGAATTCAGAGATCCACCTGACTCTGCCTCTCAACTGTTGAGATTAAAGGCGTGCACCACCACCACCAAGCTAGCTTTTCTCTCTTACTTTAGACAAAGCTTAGTGTTTTTTAGGAATAGTTCCTGAATGACATTTAGGTCCTTTTAAAATTTGGTAACAATGGATAGACAAAATAAATGGCATAATGTTAATTGTAGAATTTGAATGATAGGTATCTGAATATGTGCTATATTTTTTTTTTTACTTTTTAAAAATTTTTTTGGTGTGTGTATGTGTGCGTGTAAGTCAGAAGCTGTTTGGTATCTTCTTTCTTTTCTCTCCACTCTGTTGACTGAGGCACGGTCTCTTGCTGATTTGGCTAGTCTAGCAGGCCAGCTTGCTCCAGAGATCCTCTGTTTCTGTCCCATGACCACTGAGATTATAGACTGCCACTTCTGTCCATTTTTTAAAATAAAATTTTATTGCATTACATGTATGTAAACACGCTTGTGCTATAGTGTGTATGTAGAGGTAAGGGGATAACTTGCAGGAGTCAGTTCTCCTGCCTTCTGTGTCCCAGTGATTGATCTCAAGACAGCATTCTTGGCAGAAAGTCTTTTCCTACTGAGCTGTCTTGCTGGCCCCCGCCTGGTTTTTATGTGGGCTCCAGTGCTCTGAACTCTGACCTTCATGCTTGTGTAGCAAGTACTTTATTTACCAAGCCACCTCTCCAGCCTTTCAATATTTGAAAGTAACCATGATGTTAATGAGATTGTCTAGGCCTTCCAAGCCCATCTTTTTCCGTTGTTGGTGAGTCTAGTGTACTGGTCTCTTAAGAAACAAGCAAACAAACAAAAACTGCTAAGTCACTGATTCAGCCCCAAATGGGCCTGACTCCTATACTTGCCGGGATGTGTATATGCATATATGCATGTATGTGTGTGTAAGATGCCCATAGGTGTGTTTGTCTACATGTGTGCACTTGTGTCAAGACAGGTTGATGTAGCTTCTTGTGTTCCCAGGGGACTGCAGACGCAGAGCGAGCCCTTGCTGTGGCCCGGCTTGTGTAAGTTCTTCCCTCCTTGGGATGCCTTGTCTCTTCCATAAGCTCTGAGACCTTCATGTCAGTAGCAGCCTGTCTTTTGCTTCTTAGCCCCATACTTTCTTTTTCAGGAGAAGGGTGTTGGGTTTCTTTTTCTGTGGTATCTGAAGGCTAGCCTGGGACTCCTGGATACCCGCTGTGGTTCTATCCCAGAGATCCTCTGTATATATGGGTCTATCCCAGAGATCCTCTGTATATATGGGTCTATCCCAGAGATCCTCTGTATATATGGGTCTATCCCAGAGATCCTCTGTATATATGGGTCTATCCCAGAGATCCTCTATGTGGAGCTCTCCTTTTAGTGTTTATTCATGGGTTTCCTTTTCCAGGGATTCCTCTAGGAGTCTGCAGCTTTACCCTCATGAAGTGTAGATAAGATGGATTCCTTCCAGAGTTAGCGGTCAGGGGGACCCATGGTGAGGTGGTGGCCTTTGGAGTCAAAGCAGAGCTCAATTGGAGTTCAGGCTTTGCAGTTTGGTCACTGTGTGAACTTAGGTCACAGTCTTAGTTAGGGTTTCCATTGCTGTGAAGAGACACTATGACCAACAAAACTCTTACAAGACAAACCTATAACTGGGGCTAGCTTACAGAGGTTCAGTTTGGTGTCATCATGGAGGGAAACATGGTAGCATCCAGACAAACATGGTGATCTAGAAGGAACTAAGGGTTCTACACGGTGATCCAAAGGCAGCCAGGAGAGTGATTCTTCTGCAGTGTGTGGGGCTTAAGCATAGGACCTCAGAGCCCACCCCCAACAAGTCTACACCTTCTCCAACAAGGCCATAGCTCCTAATAGTGTTACTTCCCATGGACCAAGCTTATTCAGACCACCACAATAACTTACCTAATATCACTGAGAACTTGGTTCTCATCCTTATAAAATGATGTCTATCAATCTCTGACATTATAGGAAACAGCAAATGAAATAATGCATGTTATATCTTTGCAACATGTGGCTCATCATCATATTAGTTTTTGTTACTGATGACAGTGAAAGTAAGAAAGAACTCGGACCTTAACTGCTGCAAACCAGACTGCTATAAACCAGTGGATGAAGTGGAGATCTTTTCTGTATCAAAGAATTCTTTGGAGTAAGCCAGTTGTGCAGCTCAGCAAATGAAGCCAGCCTAATGCAACTACTAGCTGCTGCTGCTCCTTTTCCTCACCCCCCCCTTCTCTTCCTCCTCCTCCTCTTTTTCTATCTTCTGTAGCCCAGGCTGGCTCAAATATGTGATCTTCCTGTCCCCAGTTTCTAAGTTCTGGGATTGCATATGTCCCACCACACCTGGCTCAGTTTAGTAACTTTTGCAGAAGATATGCTGTGCAGTGGGCTCTGTGCTCACACCACCTTTCTACACTGACAAATGGCTTCCACTTCCCCAGTTAAAACAGCCCTAGGATGGAGTTCAGGGTCACTCAGTATTTGAAATACCTGACATGGCACTGACACGATGTGTATTTGTTATGTCTTTCTTCTGGAGCTCTGCTCAGGGGAGGCAGTTGTAGTTGGGGAAAGGACTGTGTTTCTGATTATCACCTTTTGTCACTGAGAATTAGTGTGTTTCACAGGCCCAGGAGGCTGAGGAGATTCAGGAGCCCAGAACCCTTTACCTTCATCTACTTTCTTCCCTCAGGTAGAGTGTTTACCTCCTTTTCTCTTTTATGCTTTTCCAGAGAAAATGATGTAGCTGGTATTGATGTCAACATGGGCTGTCCAAAAGAGTATTCCACCAAGGTAAAAGATTTACTTATATTCCTTAGAATTATTCTGTGCAAATTAAGTGAGGCCAACCATTTATAGTGCCTGGCTCTGGGCTAGTTCCTGTGCTGGATTAGGAAAATGCTCAAAAGGATGTTATTAGGCTAGATATGATGGCCCACACTTGTAATCTGAATTTGCAAAGGCTGAGGCAGGAGGATAATGCATTGGAAGCTAGTTACAGGATAACCTTGAACTTCTTTTTCTTTCTTTCTTTCTTTTTTTTTCTTTTTTTCCGAGACAGGGTTTCTCTTTGTAGCCCTGGCTGTCCTGGAACTCACTCTGTAGACCAGGCTGGCCTCAGAACTCAGAAATCCACCTGTCTCTGCCTCCCAAGTGCTGGGATTAAAGGCGTGTGCCACCATTGCCTGGCGACCTTGAATTTCTTATCTACTAGGTTTTATTTCCCAAATGCTGGGATTACAGATGTTGTTCTCATATTTAGATTTATGATATGCTAGATTGAGTCCAGGACTTCACTAAGTAAGTTGAGCTGTAATGCAGCCCATTTACTTTATTCCTAATGAATTCAGACTTTTGCAGATCCTATGGATCAGCAAATTGGTTCAGTGGGCAAAAGTGCTTGCCACACATGCCTTATGGTATGAATTCAATCTCTGAATCTCACTGTAGAGGACACAATCAACTCCTAAAAGTTGTCCTCTGACCTCCACATGTTCTCTGTGGGATGTGCTCTCTCACACACCATACATACCCACAGTAGAAGCAAATAAAATTGAATTTATAATGATCTTCCCTCAAGGGCTAAAGAAGTGACAGTAGTTCCTAGAACCCAAGTCAAGTTCTAGGAACTTGAGACCTGAACCCTCTGGGCTCTAAAGGTTTGCCCACACATGTGGCATACACACGCACACAAACATATATATTTGAGAAAAAAATTCCCTTTTCTATGACAACTATAATGTCAGCACTCATCCAGTGTTATATAACATGATCCTGTATCAACAAAACCAACACAAAGTCATTCATAATATTGTCTAGTACTTCAGAAATATAGACAGTTATGAAAATTATTGGTAAATAAGCCTATTGTCAAGAGACAACCTTGGGCAGGAGTGATGGCTCAGCAGGTAAGGGCACTTATCACCAAGCCTAATTACTTGAGTTTAAACCCCAGAACCTGCATGCAGAAGGAGAGACCTGACTCCCATCTGTACACATATACATACACACACAAATAAATAAACGTTAAGAAGTTTTAAAACAGCACTTGGGAGGCAGAGGCAGGCGGATTTCTGAGTTCGAGTCCAGCCTGGTCTACAGAGTGAGTTCCAGGACAGCCAGGGATACACAGAGAAAACCTGTCTCGAAAAAAAAAAAAGTTTTAAAACAGGGCTGGAGAGATGGTTCAGTGGTTAAGAGCACTGATGGCTCTTCCAGAGGTCCTGAGTTCAATTTCCAGCAACCACATGGTGGCTCACAACAGTCTGTAAGGGAATAGATTCTCTCTTCTGGTGTGCCTGAAGACAGCTACAGTGTACTCATACATGAAATAAATAATTCTTTAAAATAAGTTCTGTGACTTGGTGGACCATCATTTGCTGGATTTTTTTTTTTTTTTTTTGATACAGGACATATCTGTGCAGTGCAAGCTAGCTGTGAACTCAGCACTATGCAGTGGAGGCTGGCCTCAATCTCCTGATTTTCCCGACTCAGCCTCTTGAGTATGAGTGCCACACTGCTCAGGGGACTCCTTGTTCTATCTAAGGGCACAGTGGTGGGCTCAGTTTGCTGTGACTCTGAGATTTTTATGAGGATATAAAGTTCTAAAAAAATAATATCTGTAGTGCCCATTTCTAGGTGGATACGTGGTTTTGCAAAAATGGTCAGAATGATAGCTGTTGGGATCCGTCACATTCTGATTCCTGATGGGGTGTGTGGTGTGCACAGACAATGCTACCTTCCTACCTGCTTAGGGAAATGCCAGTTCCAATGGGCCTTAGATACCTTGTTGCTACACTGTTGCCACACTGCGGTTGGGCGTCTTCTTCAATAAAAGCCTTCTGTGTTCTTCTCCTTAGGGAGGAATGGGAGCCGCCCTGCTGTCAGACCCAGACAAGATTGAGAAGGTGAGTGACAGTAGGGTCCTCAAAATGCGCTGTCACTTAGAGTTCTCTAAAATGTCTCTCCCCCTTTGTCCAGATTTACTTAAGTCTGCCTAGATTCTCTATTTTGGGCCCAGAGAAAATGTCTTTAAATTTATTTATTTTTATGTATTATGGGTGGTTTGCCTGCCTACATGCCTGCACCGTATACACGCAATGGCTGAAGAGATCATTGGATACCTGGGAGATGGATACCATAGCAGGTTGTGAACTACCTGCTATGGGTGCTGGGAACGGAACTCCAGTCCTCTGCATAGGACTCTATGCATATCAAAATCTCTCCAGCCGTGACCTGGAAAATTTAAAAACCTAATTTTGATATACAGCTAGATTTTGGAACTCTTCAGTCAGACTTCAGTGCTCTCAAGTTCTGTAAAAGTCTATAGATGGGGACATGTCATCTAAGAGCCACAGGGCCTGAGAATTCAGATATGGCCTCCTGTGTATTGCTACTTTCCCTTCCAGGGTGATCTGAGAGCAGACAGCAGACCACTGTGGGTCAGAGCGGGCTCCAAAGTCTGTGTAGATGGACAGGCCTTTCCTAGGGACTGGGTGAGAGTGGCAGGGTGTCCCCTGCATGTGGATCATGTGGATAGTGTATACCACAGGTCACTTCCCATCCCTTGCTCCCCAACCTTTCTTTTTTGAGATGGGGTCTTGTTATATGATTCTGGCTAGCCTGGTACTTGCTAGGTAGTCTGGATTGGCCTTGGACAATGAGCAATACTCCTGCCTCAGCCTCTCAAGTCCTGAGATTATAGTTGTGTACCATAATGCCCTTTGAGAGCAGCCCAGGCCAGGATTACTTGAGGCCAGCTGAAGTTAGTCTCCCCTTGTGTCCCTCCTTTAGAGAGTATATAAATGGGCTTAAATGAGGACCAGGAGATAGGCTGGCATTTCATACTGTATTAGTCAGGGTTCTCTAGAGTCATAGAACTTATGGTAGTTTCTATATAGTAAGGGAATTTGTTGATGACTTAGTCTGTAGTCCAACTCCCAACAATGGTCAGCAGCAGTTGTAAATGGAAGTCCAAGGATCTAGCAGTTGCTCAGTCCCACAGGGCAAGCAGGCGAAGCAGAGGGAGAGAGCCTTCCTTCTTCTGATGTCCTTGTATAGGTCTCTAACAAAAGGTGTGGCCCATATTAAAGGTGTGTGCCACCACACCTTTAATCCCAGATGACCTTGAATTTGGAGATCATCCTGTCTTAATCTAGGATTCATAGCCACTTGCTTCAAGATCTCCATGCCAAGGTCCAGGTCAGAAACTTGTATCTCTCAGCCTCCAGATAGGCCCACAGGTGAGCCCTCCAATTCTGGATTGTAGTTCATTCCAGATAGAGTCAAGTTGACAGCCAGGAATGGCCACCACAGATACCTAATACTGAGGACTGCCAAGGCATGTGCTGATGACAGCTGGCTATAGGACAACTTTTCTCCCCCTAATTCACCAGCTCTGAAGTTGGCTTTGTCTGCCATACAATTGGAAGAGGGTCTTAAGCAATTTCCTCTTGTCTCCCTGTGTTTTGTTTGGCTTTGGTCTTTTGAGACAAGGTCTTAGTCCAACTTGACATTGAATCCCCAACGCTCCAGCCTCCTCCTCCCAACTACTGGGATTTCAAATGTACATGTACAACATCCAATTCAGTTTCTATAAACTATTCTATATTTGTCTGTTAAATTCATTTTTAGGTTCTTGTTTTTAACCTGACTATTTAGGATTTTTCTTTTCTTTTTCTCTCTCTCTTTTTTTAAAAGATATATTTATTTTATGTAAATACACTGTAGCTGTCTTCAGATACCCCAGAAGAGGACATCAGATCTCATTACAGATGGTTGTGAGCCACCATGTGGTTGCTGGGATTTGAACTCAGGACCTTCAGAAGAGCAGTCTGCTGAGCCATCTCTCCAGCTCCGGATTTTTCTTTTCAAATATTTATTTATTTATTTTATATGAGAGCTCTGTCTGCATGTATACCTCCATGCTGGAAAAGGACATCAGATCACATTACAGATGGTTGTGAACCACCATGTAATTGCTGGGAATTGAACTAATGTGGGATTGATTGATTGATTGATTTGTGTGTTTTGAGATAAGGTCTCGTGTAGTCTGGGCTGGCTTTCTCCTCCTTATGATTCAAGAAGGACCTTGAACTCCTCCTCCACCTGCCTCTACTTCCCAAGTGCTGAGGCATGTGCCACCATGCCTAGCTAGAGTGAAAGTTTTTCTGATGGATTCTCATGGGCCTGGCAGTGTTTCCTTCCTTAAAGTACAGATGTCCCTTTAAGGCTTTCCAGGATGACTCTGGGCAATCAGGTCTAGTCTACTGTTTGAGGCAGCACCTGGAGAGTATTCCTGCCCTCCTGGCCAGCAGGGAGGGTCTTGTGGGTGAGCTGTTGACCTTTCAACAGTTTCTTAACCTTAGCTCTTAGATAAGACCTGTTTTACTGTAACTGGCTCTCTGCTGCCCTCATCTGTCTAGAATTAAGGTAACCCTAAGTCCTCATGCTTATCTGGCAGCTGTTGCCTAGGAGACAACATTTGCAGGTTAGGAGTCCAGTGTTTGAGATCACCTTGTGGTTGTGAGCCACCATGTGGTTGCTGGGAATTAAACTTAGGACCTCTGGAAGAGCAGTCAGTGCTCTTAACTGTTGAGCCATCTCTCCAACCCTTTTTTATACTTTTATCCCTCAGTCAGGCTGCCTAAGTGTTCAACATGCTGTTCAACATGAGCCTCAGTTTGACCTTTAAACTTTGTATGACAGGGGGAGGAACAGATAGCAGGGTGGAGGCAGTTCTTATGTGGGGGCAATTCACACAGGCACACTGTCAGCACACTTCTAATGCCCTCCCTCTTACAGCCCCTTTCCTTCCCCTGGGAAGCCACCATAGCATTTGCTGGTAGCCAGTGGCCTGAGATTTTTGATACAGGAAGAAGATAGCAATGCCACAGACATCCAGGCCCATTTGTGTCTCTCTTGATCTCTGATTCTCATGTTGCCATGTCATACTGACTCCTTGACTACTTTCCCATGTTATGTCTTGTTCTTTGTTTGCAACCTTTCCTAATTGTTATATAAGAGGCATTTAAAAACATGTTGGGGATGGCGAGATGGCTCAGCGGGTAAGAGCACGGACTGCTCTTCCAAAGGTCCTGAGTTCGGATCCCAGCAACCACATGGTGGCTCACAACCCGTAAAGAGATCTGACGTGTGTCTGAAGACAGCTACAGTGAATTATACCAGAGCAAGCAGACCAGAGCGAGTAGGGCCGGCAGAGGTCCTGAGTTCAATTCCCAGCAGCTACATACATGATAGCTCACAGCCATCTGTACAGCTACAGTGTACTCATACACATAAAATAAAATAAATCTTAAAAAAATAACATGTTGAATGTGTTATATTTTCCTTTTCCAGTTTATATATTTGTGTATCTGATTTTTCAAAAGAGGAGGATTCATGAGGACAGAGCCTAGGCCCCTAAAGACCTTTCTTGCTCATTCTAGTTCTTGGGCTGACACCCAGGGTCTATTCCCTTTACTCGGAAAAGAAGCTGTCAGTTGCTGGGCAGTGGTGGTGCATGCCTTTGATCCCAGCACTTGAGAGGCAGAGGCAGATGAATCTGAGAATTGAAAGATTAGACTGGTCTACAGAGTAAGTTCTAGGACAGTCGGGACTACTCAGAGATACCCTATCTTACAAAAAAAAAAAAAAGGTTAGGCAGTAGTGGCACACATCTTTAATCCCAGCACTTGGGAGGCAGAGGCAAGCGGATTTCTGAGTTCGAGGCCAGCCTGGACTACAGAATGAGTTCCAGGACAGCCGGGGATACACAGGGAAAAGAAAAAGAATTAAAAAAAAAAAAGAGCTGTTAGTCATATGTTATAAACAGGACTAGGCCCCAGGGTTATATTCGGTGTGTTGGGCAATGATTTTGAAAACACAGGTTTCTAAGCTCTGTCCCTAGAGAACTGTTCAGGAACTAATGTGGTAAGATCTAAGAGTTTGTGTTATTTAAGCTCTCCAGGTAATTCTGATATTTTTCCTGGCAAAGAGTCACTGTGTTCCACACAGGACTGCATGCAGTTCATTCACTTACCTCTTCATTCAGTGTATTTAACTTACAGATACACATACACACACACACACACACACACACACACACACACACCAGGCAAGGACTTACTAGCAGTGAAATTTTAGCACAGAACAGAAGCTCATGAAATTTACAGGTAAATGCATATGATAGATAATAGCAAGTGCTGTTCCTCTACTGGTGTGCTTGGGTCTTGTAGGAATGTTAATTATTTTGAGCAGTGTGGTGATTTGTTCCAGACAGACAGATGTTCCCGTCTACTCTTTGCAGATTCTCAGCACTCTTGTTAAAGGAACACACAGGCCTGTGACCTGTAAAATCCGAATCCTGCCCTCGGTAAGACTGTAGCATTTGAAGGTCTGTTTTCTCGGGTGGTGTTGGGTCTGTTGGTGAAACTGAGCTGGTTCTAGGAGTTAGAAGCTCCTTCCATGGGTTCTTGTTGACCACTTTGTGCTGTAATCTTTCTTACCCAGCTAGAAGATACCCTGAACCTTGTGAAGCGGATAGAAAGGACTGGCATTTCTGCCATTGCAGTTCATGGGAGGTGAGTGACTGACTGGCAGGGAGATTCCTCACAGTCACTCAATGGACCCTACGTGACAAACAGCTTCACTGTGTATTTAGGCTAGGTCTCTGATAACCTATGAATCCAGAGAACATTTAAACTCTGCATAGGTTTGTGTTTGTTCATTCATTGAGTACTTTCTGATGCTAGATACAAACTTCAGGCATTAGAAACACAAGAGAAGGAGACAGAACCTGCCTGCAGGATGTGTAAGTGGTTCAAGTTGTGCAGTGTGCTTAAAATTCTATCAGATAGCCAGGAAGTGGTAGAATTAAAAAAATATAAATCTCAGGGTTTTTTTCTCTTTCCTTCTACCTTCCCTCCCTCCCTCCTTCCTTTTCTTCCTTCCCTCCCTCCTTCCTTCCTTTTCTTCCTTCCCTCCCTACCTCCTTCCTTTTCTTCCTTCCCTCCCTACCTCCTTCCCTTCCTTCCTTCCTTCCCTCCTTCTTTCCCTCCTTCCCTTTCTTCCTTCCTTCCCTCTCTCCCTCCTTTCCTTCCTTCCTTCCTTCCCTCCTTCCCACCTTCCTTTTCTCCCTTCCTTCCCTCCCTCCCTTCCTCCTTC
>NW_022196905.1:244141140-244154705 GCF_008632895.1 Mastomys coucha
TTTTCTTCCTTCCTTCCCTCCCTCCCTCCCTCCTTCCTTTTTTTCTTTCCTTCCCTCCTTCCCTCCTTCCTTTTCTTCCTTCCTTCCCTCCTCTTTTCTTCCTTCCCTCCCTCCTTCCCTCCTTCCTTTTCTTCCTTCCCTCCTTCCCTCCTTTCTTTTCTTCCTTCCTTCCCTCCCTCCCTTCTTCCTTCCCTTTCTTCCTTCCTTCTACCTTCCCTTCCTTCCTTCTTTCCTTTCATCGTATTTTTAAAGTGCTGGAGATTATATCCAGTGTCTTCTACAAGCCAGGCAAGCGCTTTACCATTGAATGTTTTTGGTTTGGTTTTGTTGTTACTATAAAGTCTCTTAGAGCCAGACTAGCTTCACACTTGACACATGGCTGAGGCTGGCCTTGAACTTTTGATGCTCTTGCCTTCACCTCCTAACTGTTGGGCTTACAGGCATTCACCCCATAGCTAAGTCTTTCTCTCTTTTTTTTGGAGACGGGTTCACTCTACAACCTAAGCTGTCCTGAGCTTTCAGTCCTTCTGCCTTAGCCTCCCAAGTGCTGGGATTACAGGGATGAGCCACTACACCCAGTGAATCTCATTTCTTTTTCACTTCATTGAGCACTGGCTTCTCCCTTGAATGACCCCAAGCAGATGGCTTTTCTTTTAAAGGCACTGCCTTTCTTTCCTGCCCTTGTTGGACTGCAGCTGTCCCAGCTTTAAACACTTCTTGTATCTGTAGCTCATCTATTCTCTATTGGGAGCTGAGTCTGGTTTTTTTTTTTTTTTTAAAGATTTGTTTATTTTATTTTATTTTACTTTATTTATTTATTTTATTTTATTTTATTTTTAGTTTTTGAGACAGGGTTTCTTTATGTAGCCCTAGCTGTCCTGGAACTCACTCTGTAGACCAGGCTAGCTTCAAACTCAGAAATTCGCCTGCCTCTGCCTCCTAAGTGCTGGGATTAAAGGCATGTGCCACCACTGCCCGGCTTGATTTGTTTTATTTTTAATTGTGTGTGTGTGTGTGTGTAGGTGCTTGCAGAGACCAGAAGAAAGTATTGGATCCCCTGGAGCCCCTGGAGCTAGAGTTCCAGGAGGTTGAGATGCTGGGTATGGTTGCTGGCGACTGAACTCCAGTCCTCCCTAAAAATAGTATGTGCTCTTAACTGCTGATCCATCACACACACACACACACACACACACACACACACACACACACACACGAGTGCGAGTGTGCGTGAACAACCTTGAATTCATGGCAATCCCTTGTCTGTCTGTCTTCTGTCTTCCGAGTGCTGGGATTATAGGCATAGGCAATAGAGCCTGCTGAGTCAAACTGTTTCTGAAGGCTGCTGTCTCCCTGTCAGATTGGCTTCCTGTGCCAGGCATGTCCCTTTTTTTACATAATCCTGATTAATACACTTTGGCTGACATTCCGAAGTTTTTGGGGGGAACTGAGGGGTTTTATAGGAATAGCTCAAGTTACTGCTTATGCCTATTACTAAATTTGGGGGGTATATTCTGAACAACATATGGAGCAGTAAAAGTGGAGTCGCCTAGATCAAAGCTAGGAAGGTTTGGAAGTGACAGATGCACATGTACATACCTACTGAATGCCTTGTTGAGGCAGTGGGCTTTAGCCTCAGTAGTGTGATTTGAAATCCCAGCTCTGCAGCTTTCTACCTGTGCATCCTTAGGGAAATCACTTAACCTCTCTGATTGACACATTCCTCATTGGGCAATTAATATAATTTCTGCTTCATAGTTATTTTGAAGCTTTTATGAGATTGTGAATATATAGCTTTGCTGTATTTTAAGGAAATCCTTTCTGTGAATTAAGAATACTTATTTTCGGGCTGGTGAGATGGCTCAGAGGTTAAGAGTACAGACTGCTCTTTCAAAGGTCCCGAGTTCAAATCCCAGCAACCACATGGTGGCTGTCAACCATCCGTATACTTACATATAATAAATAAATAAATCTTTAAAAAAAAAAAAAAAAAGAATACTTATTTTCCCAAAAGTTGGAGGCAGTTAGAAGACTGACTTGGAGAGTTTAGGGAAGGACTTCCTGACCATCAGAAATTCAGCAAATGCAGCTGTTTAGTTCAGTGTAAAATTGGCTGCCAAGGATGTAAATCATCAGAGGTAGAGCTGGGTTGGCAGGCTCTTCTGAGAAATCAAAGAATATATAGCCCAGGAGCTTCACTCAGGCAAGAACTGGCTCGTCATCTCTCCTGCTTGTCTTCACACATAGCTTGGCCCGGCCATCACTGTAGCATGCCTAAGATTTGCTTACTCATGCACAGGAACTTTTCCCTGTTGACCTTGGTAGGAAGGAGCCCTGGGTTATGTCCTGCTTCTCCTGTGGCTTCTCGTGAGGGTCATGATCTGTGGCGGCCCCTGGAACAGGGCCTACCCCATGTCAGGTGCTTCTCCCAAAGATCAGCTGTGCAACTTGGCCTCAGCACAGGCAGCTGTGTGGGAGTGGCCAGTCTGAGCAGGGGCAGCTGTTCTAGGTCCCTGGGGACAGGCAGGGCTGGGACTGTAGGAGCAGCATTTTTGAGACACTGTCTCTTATTTCTGGCAGAGGCCAGGGGAAGCCAGGGAAAAGCAGTGTGACCTTGGGAAGCAGGCCACCCACATTGGCCCTCTGTAGCTGTGCCCAGTCTTCAGACGCCTGAGAGCTAGACCAGATCAGGGAGGCCATTCCCAGCAACCTGTCCTAGATTACCACGTAGCTGTCTGATCTGCTGGAGGTTCCATAGGAAGGATAGTAGAACTTCAGGAATGACCTGGCCTTGGGCTCTCAGCCCTCAGGCCCCATCTCTTTTCTTTATCTTTAAGGAATCGCGAGGAGCGGCCTCAGCACCCAGTCAGCTGTGAAGTTATAAGAGCCATTGCTGAAACCCTCTCCATTCCTGTCATAGCCAAGTAAGCCCCATTTTTCCTCGTTTACCTTATGTACCACTCATTCAGAAAACACTTATGCAAATGTAGAAAACTGGGATGGCAGAACATGGAAAACTGAAACAAGCCAGGCATGGTGGTGCATGCCTTTGATCCCAGCACTGTGGAGTCAGAGGCAGATGGATCTCAGTGAGTTTAAAGTCAACCTGTCCTATATAGGCGATCCAGAACTGACAGGGCTGCTTAGCAGTTAAGGGTATCTGACACCACACCTGACAGTCTGAGTCCAGTCCCTGAGAGCTGAATTCTGCAGTCTGTCCCCTCACCTCCACTTGGGCCATGTCATATATTCCCCCCATCCCCAACCGACCAAATAAATGTAAAAAAGAAATCCTCAAAAAGTAATCAAAAAGGAAAAGGGAAAGTGCAGCAACCATGTAAAGTTAGAGTGAGGCCAGCACTGACATTTGGAGCTAGAGCTCAGGGCGTTCTGATGGTGCCCTAGGCTATGGGGACGAATGGTTGCAGAATCAGTCCTAGGGCAAGATGATGTCTCATCTAGAGTTAGGAATGCAAGGGTCAGGAGTCCGTATGAGGAGTCCCAAGCTAGAGCTCTTAGCAACAAGACTCAAGGAATATAAGTCAGGTAGAAGAAATCCACACAATGACCAGGTAGTACACATCCTTGATCCAGCCCTTGGGAGGTGTGGAGGTGTTCAGGTGGATCTATATAGAAAGTTTCAGGACAACCAAGAAAATACAATGGGATGCTGTCTTAGAAAAAGGAAGGATGGAAAGAAAGAAGGAAGGAAAGAAGATGGATGGATGCCAGGTATAGTGGAGCACACCTTTAATCTCAGCACTTGGAAAGCAGAGGCAGGCAGATCTCTGTGAGTTTGAGGCCAGCCTGGTCCAGGATAGCCAGTGCTGTGTAAAGAGACCCTGTCTCATAAAAGGAGAGAGGGTGGGGGAGAGAAGAAGAAGGAGAAGGAGAAAGAAGGAGGAGGAGGAAGAAGGAAGAAAAGGAGGAAGAGGAGGAGGAAGGAAGAAAAGGAGGAGGAGGAGGAGGAGGAAGAAGGAAGAAAAGGTAAAGGAGGAAGCGGAGAAAGAAGAGGAGGAGGAGGAGAAGGAGGAAAGGAAAGAATGGAAGGAAGGAAGGAAGATCCAAACAAGCATATTATTCTCGGTGCTACAGACACTTGTGCTAACAAGTAAGAGGTCTTGATGAGCCCCCAGAAACTTACTAGTAAGACTTGAGGAGCTTGGACATTGGAAACAGAAGTATTTAGGAAAGCTGCCTCTGACTGGTGGGACTAAGGAGCAATGGATGGGGAGGGGTTCTCAGAGAAAGAAATTTTAGAGGTGGCTTGCAAAACTAATATCTCAGTTTTAGTCATACATCTTCAAATATTGTGTGCCTTTGGCCACTATTTTGGATAGTAAGGAAGAAAAGTGAAACTTTAAACTTAAACTTAAAAAAAAAAAATCTCTTGAATGGCTTTGTGCTCCTCACTGAACAATGGGCTATGCTTCATCACCACTTAGTCCTGATAGTGGAAGGGCCTCGGCCAAAGCTTACTAATAATGAACGGCAGATGAGTTCTGGAAACACTGGTAGGTTCCATCATGGGATTCTTTCAAGCCCCCCCACCCTCCCATTGTTTTTTTTAGTGGAGGATCTCACGACCACATCCAGCAACATTTAGACATAGAAGACTTTCGACAGGCCACAGCTGCCTCCTCTGTGATGGTGGCTCGAGCAGCCATGTGGAACCCCTCCATCTTCCTCAAGGACGGCCTTCGTCCCCTGGAAGAAGTCATGCAGAAGTACATCAGATATGTAAGTCTCCGCACCTTTCTTTTACTTCTTAGTTTTAACATGGAGGCTCATAGCCCAGGCTGACCTCCAGCTCCTTATTCTCCTGCCTCTGCTTCCTGAGTATTGGGATTACAGCCATATGCCACCACACCGAATCTGAGAATAGCCTTTTCTTCTCACTACGTGTGGGTGGTTATGCTAAAGGATTTATTTATTTATTTATTTATTTGGATGAGTTCATCAGGTACAGCCCCGGGATGCTAGGATTCTGTACTGGGCTGCAAGTGTACAGGGTGGAAACAGTGAGCTGTCCTCCAGCTCCCCAGTGAGATGGATTTGAGCAGAAGTTCCAGCCCTTCCCCAGGGCAGTTTTCCACCTTCTTTTTCAGTCCCAAATTTCACTCATGCCTAGGGTTTCCTATGCTCTCCTCAAGCTGTGGCATTCAGGTGGTCTTCTGATTGTTAATTAAGCTGGGCTGGTAGGATGAGGCCTGCGTCCAGTTCTGGGCAGCTTCTGTCCTAAGGCCTCCTCCTTTCCCTAGTGCTGCAGCCCAGCTCTTGGCTCTGGGTGTCCTGGTAGGCAGGGAAGGGCTGGAACTTCTGCTCAAATCCAACTCACTGAGGAGCTTGAAGACAGCTCACAGTTCCCACCCATGTACACGCTCAACCCAGTATAGAATCCCAGCATCCTTAAAGAAATCCTTTAGCACAACTAGCACATTCATAGTGACTAAGTGAGCTACGGGAAAGGGCTTTAGCGCAGCCCAGGCCAGCCGTCCCACTCCTCTGGCCACCTGGCAAGTGTGTGTCCGAGACAACAACGTGTTGAGCAGTGCTGAGCCTGCTTACTGGGTGAAAGGTGATGCTATCACTGTTGTCCTTCGGCTGCTTCCAAGAGGGTGTGTTGTCATGGAGAAAGGGGATACCCTCAAGCATCAACATGGATGCTTCTAGTCTGATCAGGTACTTTCTGGGCTAGACAAGCTGAATCATGGTCCTGCCCCTGGCCGGGACTTACCCACTTATTCCATACTTTCTCCTGAGCGTGCCATGGCACTTTCCTAGGTACTGAAAGCAGGCCTAAAGGAGATGCTACAACAGTGTGTGTGGGGTGGTGTGGGGTCTGGTGGGGTGGTTGGTGAGTGCTTGAGGTGGTTCTGTAGGCCTGTCCACAAAACCTTTATCTACTGCTGCTATCCTGCCCTACCCCTAGCTGGGTGAGCATCCATAGTATTATTTCTGTTAAGTCATCTGGCTTCCCTGGGCCTCACTTCTCAGGCTGTAGAGTAAGGTAACCACTGTACCTATCTTTTTATAGATATTCAAGTTGATAAATACTGTGTATGAAAATGCTTAGTAGACCACCCATGTAGGGGAAGTTGAAGAGAGGTTTGTCAAGATGTTGATCCTGGTTGTAAGGAATAGAAATCTTACCCCAGTCCTAGGGCTAGATTTCCCCTGCCAAAATTTTCTGTGTTCCTCTCCCTGCCCTGGAAGATGCTCGGCATTTGTTTCTCTGTGGTACTCTGTGCCTGAAGCATGGCTTGGTTGTTTTTTTTTTAAAGATTGATTGATTTTTTTATTTATATGAGTACACTGTAGCTGTCTTCAGACACACCAGAAGAATGCATTGGATCCCATTACAGACGGTTGTGAGTCTCCATGTGGTTGCTGGGAATTGAACTCAGGACCTCTGGAAGAGCAGTCAGTGCTCTTAACTGCTGAGCCATCTCTCCAGCCCTTTTTTATACTTTTGTCCCTCAGTCAGGCTGCCTAAGTGGGCATGCTGCTCCCTTAATCTTTGTATGACAGGGGGAGGAACAGATAGCAGGGTGGAGGCAGTTCACACAGGCACACTGTCAGCACACTTCTAATGCCCTCCATCTTACAGCCCCTTTCCTTCCCCTGGGAAGCCACCATAGCATTTGCTGGTAGCCGGTGGGCTCATGTTAGTTCTCCTCTCAGGCGGTGCAGTATGATAACCACTACACCAACACCAAGTACTGCTTGTGCCAAATGCTTCGGGAACAGTTGGAGTCGCCCCAGGGAAGGCTGCTTCACGCTGCCCAGTCTTCCCAGGAAATTTGGTAAGAGTACAGTGGTCCTTCCAGCTGTTCTTGCAGACTTGACCCACACTTGACCTTGATCCCAAAGATTTTGCTGAGGGATGTATATGTGTGGGAGGGGGTAGTTGCTTTGCTTTGTAGAAGATAGTACTGTCACAGCTTTGAAACCTTCCATTCTTCGACTATTTTAGTAGCACTTTTGATAACTAGGGTACTGTCAGAGTAGGACAATGTCAAGCTTAGGGAACACAGGTCTCCTTAAGTGTGAGTACTTGTTCTCAGTTTTCAGCTTCTCAAGAAGGTGATTTTTGTTACTGTTTTTTTTTTCTTTTTGGTTTTATTTTTTATTTGTTTGTTTTAAGATAGGGTCTCTCTATTTTGTCCAGGCTGTCCTGAACTCCTGGAGGAAGGTAAGAGATAGGCCTGGGAATTCCTGAGGAAGAAGTATTTCTTTTAATGGGCCTTTTGCATGCCAGGCTAAAAAAACAAAACAAAACAAAAAAAGTGGTCAATAGAGACGAGGGCTTCTGGGTGGTGGTGGCACATGCCTTTAATCCCAGCATTTAGGAGATAGAGACAGGTGGATTTCTGAGTTCGAGGCCAGCCTGGTCTACAGAATGAGTTTCAGGACAGCCAGGGCTACAGAGAAACCCTGTCTCAAAAAAGAAAAACAACAAAAAACCAGGTGTGTGTGTGTGGGGGGGGTGGGCAGGCAAGGATGGGATGTAGGGGAGAGAAATTGAGAAGGGGGAGCTTTAGAGCTTTTGACAAATGCCTACTTCCATTATACTAGTCAGGGAGGCTGTGTCTTGGTCCTTCTGATCTTGCAGCTTTAAATCATGAGGTTAACACCTGGAGGTCTCTGACAGCTTAGCCTCTCCCAGCTCTTTCAGCCTTCTGTCTACTGTCACCATAATTCAGGTTTGAGTCCTCTGTCTTAAAGGCCTTTTCTCCTAGCATTGGTTGTGTGTACCCTTCTTCCTCTAAGGCTTTCTGGATCATACTTGCCTTCAGGTATCCATGAGAAGGGATGGTGTTAGAAGGGAATGCTCTTCCAGAAGCCTTCTTCTGTCCTCTGCTTGTACTGCTGGTTCTGCCCCTATCCTGTGAAGCAGCTCAACATCAGGAATCAATCAGTCCTCAGCCTTTGTCTTTTCCTCCCATGTGCCCACATGAAGATAATAGTATGTCCATCCCAGGATAGGTCAGCTCTGCTGTGCTGGCTTGTTGGAGACATCTGTCTGTGTGGTCATTATTGGGAAAGAGCTGAGAGTGGTGGCGGAGGGGTAACCTCTGGAATCCTTTTTCCTCTAGCACAACCTCCCTCAAGGGTTCACACTGAAAGGTTCACATTCATGCTCTCCTTTGCAGGTCAGGTGATGCCAGGGTGTGTAAGCCATCAGTACCTCCTGATGATCAGACCCTGGTAGAGTTCTGAGATATGTAGTATGGGAGTTTTGTGGGCTCCTGCAGTACCCCTGATTCTGATGTACTAAAGTTTCTATCCTGCTCCACCTCTTTCTCTATAGTGAGGCCTTTGGCCTTGGCGCCTTCTATGAGGAGACCATTCGGGGGCTCGATGCTCGGCGAGCTGACCTCTTGGCCAAGACTCCAGAGGCAGTTGAAGAGCCAGCTGAAGACACCTCTGGCATCATTAAAATGGCTATCAGGTTTGACCGGTATGTTTGCAGTATATCCAGGGCAAGTTGCTTTGGGGTTTTAGTGGCTATTATATGTTATAATGTCAAGCTTAGGGACCACAAGTCTCCCTAGTATGGACATTGGTCTTAATTTTCAGTTTTCCAAGCAGGTGCTTTTTATTAGTGTTTTTGTTTGTTTGTTTCATTTTGAGACAAGGTCCCTTTACATACCCATGCTGTCCTGGAACTCATTATGTAGACTAGGGTGACTTTGAACTCACAGAGATCCACTTGCCTCAGACTCTATAGAGTCAAGGTATGTGCCTCCTCAAGGATTGTATTTACGGGAGGATCTCATATAGCCCAGCCTGACCTTGAACTTACCATGTAGCTATTGATGACCTGAACGCTTTACCTTCAAAGAGAAGGTGCTTTTAGGGAAGATGGTAGTTCCTGAAGCCCAGGCAGCACTGCTGGGGCATATTTTTCTAAGACAGACAGAACTGAACTCCACTTTTTTCCTGACCCACTTCTTTCTACAACTTGAGACAGGGAGATGGGTCTTTCTGTTCCTCAGAATCTGTGCTTTTCCCCTGAAGCTCTTGCCTCTACTTGACTCTGTATCCCTGTTCATTCCCTGCCCCTCACCAGGCCAGTAGGCCCTTTCTCTGCAGAAGTAGCTCCAGTTTGATTCTTTCTCGAATTGTGACTCAGCTTTGAGTGGTGCCTTCATTCATGTCCCCTGCCATCTGGGTCTGAGCCTTCTCCAGTCTCCAGTACCCAGACCAGGAGCCAGTCTTATCTGGCAAGGGCTTGAGGTGGGGTTAAGTGGACAGCTGTTGGGCAGTCATGTGCCAGAGGGAGCTCCCAGTGGAAGTTGGAACATGTCCCTCTCTCCCTGCCACAGACTCTGAAGCTAGAGTTTATTGTGCCTGTAGCAGAGCAGATAACCTTGACACTCAGCAGATGGGATCACAGTGGGTACTAAGCTAGAGCACTAAGCCCGCTGTGTGGTCACCTCCCTTCCTACTTCCACCCATTCCCTCAGATCTGGCCTTGAAAGGCAAAGCAAACCTTTCCTGGCTGTTGAAGGCTGTTTCCCAGCCTGCCACTCAGAGAACTTGGAGTTCTCACATATATGCACTCATTATTATGCTAAGCATGGAGAAGCCCATCTTTCCTTTAGATTAAAACCTAGGATGCACCTGCAGGTGGAACAGGAAGGGAGCGGCTGCAGAGCCTTGGGCAGCAGCCTGATATCTGAGTTTCTCCAGTTCCTGTACCACCTACCAGTGGCTGATTGGTGGCTCTTGCCAAGACATAGAGTAGAAATGGCAAATGGGCCTTAACTGTTTCTTCTCCTTTTCCTAGGAGAGCATACCCACCCCAGATTACCCCCAAGATGTGCCTGCTGGAATGGTGTCGGAGAGAGAAGTTGCCACAGCCTGTGTATGAAACGGTGAGTTTTTCTGGCTGTTGCCTGTCTGGCATCCAACCCCAGTGCCTCTTACACCATCCTTGTAGTACATTCACAGTTCATCCTCAGCACCAGGCTTCCTGGGTAGCATCTGAACTTGTTGTCCGTAGATGTGTGTAAGTTGCTACTAGTAGGGTCCATTGCTGATAGCCCCTTACCTCCAACCTTGGGCTTGTTGTCCAGTTCTGGCCCATGTATCTTTGGGGTTGGGCTTCAGCCAGTGGGGCACAGAGTTATGCCCACAATAGGGACCCTGGGGTGGAGACCTTGAGGTTCTCTTGCTTTGCTTCCTTTGATCCCCATGGCCTTCTGGCCTCCAGACTTACACTTTCTGGGCCTTGTGTCCCTTCTACCAGAGTGACTTTTGGAAAACAAATCTAAACGCTGACTCTTTTGTTCAAGTTACCAGCTCCCCAGAACACAAGACCCACCCCCAAATACTTCCTGTTTCGTCTCTTCCACTCAGCTCTCTACTTCAGCCACACGGCCTGATCCCTTCACCAGATGTACCTTTTTTGCCCCCACACCTGTTCCTTCTCAGTCCTCTGCCATCTGGTGAACTCCTTTCTGCTGGGAACTGGCCCACATAGAAGTCAGTGGGCAGAGGCCCCATAGTCAGGTGCAGATAAGGGCCCTTTGCTTAGTTCAGTGACAGAACTTTGACACACTTGATATCATTGTCAATTTGCATAACTGCCTTTCCCCCTGAAAGATGCAGCAGGTACTTTCCTGCATGGGCGGGGCATGTGATCGGGGAGCCTCCATTTGACTTAAGTTTAGAAGTTCTAGCCCAGCAGTTGTGGTGCACGCTTTTAGTTCTAGTACTCAGGAGGAAGCAGGTGAAGCTCCAACTTTGAGGCCAGCCTAGTCTACAAAACAAGTTCCAGGACATCAAGGGCTATACAGTAAAACCCTATCTCGAAAAATACAAGGTCGGGAAGGGGTGGGGGAAGTCTTCTTTTGTTTATGTGGTCAGCATGTGATGACACAGGTGGGCAGTCTTCAGTTTCCTTTGCTCTCTGCACCCAGGTTCAGCGACCTATAGATCGAATGTTCTGCTCTGTTGTCACTGTTGCGGAACAAAAGTACCAGTCCACCTTGTGGTAAGTTCTCATCAGATGGAAGGAGATTGTAAGTGTGGGGATCCAAGTCTACTTTGGATCTGTGAGACTTGGGTGTATTGTGTGTGAGAGCATCCAGTGATGACCCCTCTTAGCAGTTTACCAGAATCTCTTCAAAGTGTTTGTAGGCTTGGGGCTTCAAGGCTATAGTCCTGCTGTTTACCCTCTCCATTAATCCTTGCTTCATTTACCCAGGGACAAGTCAAAGAAACTGGCGGAGCAGACTGCAGCAGTTGTGTGTCTGAGGAGCCAGGGCCTCCCTGAGGGTCGGCTGGGTGAGGAGAGTCCCTCCTTGAACAAGCGCAAGCGAGAGGCCCCTGACCAAGACCCTGGGGGCCCAAGAGTTCAGGAGCCAGCACTACCTGGGGAGATATGCAAGAAGCCATTTGTAACCTTGGGAAGTACCGAAGAGAACCTGCTGGAAGGCTGCTGACCCCTGCACTGGTTGGCAGTGCTTGGGACTGACATGAAGGGGCTATGGGTGCTGGGATCTAAACCATGAGCCCTTGGACAGTTTGCTTGCCCTTGACATGTGAACCTAGAGGTCTTGGCCCAGGCCATCATTCTGAAATAAGTGCCAAGGAATGTCCAAGGGTAATACTATCTCTCTCATATGTCTGATAGCTAAGCCAAGTTCCCAATGATCTGAATGTTTCTTTGAAAAGGAGGTTTTTAGGCCTCACTTCCAACTTGACATTGGTATCGTGCAATAAAGACAACTTTGACTCACACCCAAGACCAACTGCTTCAACCTTACATCCTGACATAATCTTTCTACTTCTACCCTCAGTGCAGAGCTGGAGCTTGCCAAAGCATATGGCTTGTATGTAGGGAATGAGTGGACCACTGGATTTTGGTGAAAGCTGGAAAGGACCAAGAAAACCATTTTAATGAGGTGTTAATTTTCAGTTGACTTTCCCAATGAGAGGTCTGTAATCTCAGAAAAACCAAGAGTATCTGATATCTCATAAAGGACCAACGCAAGCCTAGTGGACTTGGTGGGTGATGGGCCAGGAGTCTCCTTTATGCCTTACAGCAATTTGAACTCAGACCTGATGAAGTGCTTGCTCAGGACAGGGAACACCTGAGGACTGCTGATGGTGGCAGTTTGGCTTTTGTCAAATACAGCCATCACAGCTCACTCCCCCCTCCCCGCCAAAGTCCCACTTGAGGTGAAAGGAAGTGGTAGATTCTCTTTAATTTCCTCCTGGCAGCAAGAAGCAAACAAATAGCTCCCACACATTTATTGGGGCCTCCTCACTCCCCTACTGGGAGGGGTGGCCTGACCAAAGGTCCCTGCCCTGCCCCACCCCCGCTTCCTCTGCTGTAAACAGGGTGTGTGACCTTCCTTTTGCCAGGGTATATGGGGGTAGGATTCCCCTCTAGACTGAACCTTTCTTTCCTACAAGTCCCTGAGGACAGCCTCACGGCTTTGTGGCAGCTTGCAGCCCCTGGCCCTGAATGTCTCTGAATCAAAGGCTTAGTGGCTTAGGCTTTGCCTATTCCAAGGCCACCCAATGCTAGCTCTTCTTTGTTCAGATAAAGTTACCATGCTCCCAGAAGCCTCTCAAAGCCCCTTGCCTTTTACCCTGGGGTAACTCACTTCTGGTCATCTGCCTCTTAGTGGAATCAGTTGTCTTCTGCATGTGTGAGGCTGGCCTGTGATGTGTACTGTGTGGCTGTGTGTTTCTACACCCGTGAAGCTGGCCTGAGATGTGTATTGTGTGGCTGTGTGTTTCTACACATTGAGAGACTGCCTTAACTTTTCATTCTACTGCTGTCAGCGTTGGTGTCCCACTAAGAAGGAAGATAGTATTGGTCTGATCTCAGCCATCTCAATTTAGAAAGTTTGTATCTAGATTTGTTTCTACTAAACATGTCTTAAAAATTCCCCCTTTACCTTTTCTTGTACTTGGAATAGAAATAGAAAGACCAAGACCCCCAGAGGACCTCTTCCTCCCAGGCGTGCTGGAACAGGATTTGGAGGACAGAGCATCAAGCGCAGTCTAAGTGGCCATGGGCATTGATATCAAGCCTCTTTTTCCCACTAGTGTGGTTTTCCTGGGGCATCTCCTTTCCTGGCAAGGTCAGATTCATTTTCCCGATTCAGGAAGCAGAGAAAAGAGTGCTGCTAAGATTCAGGTGGCAGTGAGGTGGGTGGGAGGAGCTCTAAGGACCCTGGGGAGAGGCTTATAGCCAGCTGAGGAGGGCTGGTTAGTATGTACCTAGTGATGGGGCATAGCTGGCAAAGATCCTGGGTGAATGTGTTAGTCCTAGTCCTTGCAATTTGTTCATTAGCATAGCTCCGTGATTTCTGCTATGGACTCAGTGACCTGTCCTAAGATCTGGTACTGACCGAGAGACCTAGTCAAGCCTGAAGGCATCACCTCTCCATATCTACCCTCAGAATAATTCACTTAAGAGTTCCCAACCCCGAGTAGTGGTGGCGCATGCCTTTAATCCCAGCACTTGGGAGACAGAGGCAGGCAGAGTTCTGAGTTCAAGGCCAGCCTGGTCTACAGAGTGAGTTCCAGGACAGCCAGGG
>NW_022196905.1:244154729-244166026 GCF_008632895.1 Mastomys coucha
AAAAAAAAAAAAAAAAAAAAAAAAGTTCCTAATACCTTCCTGGTAGAGAAGTAGTGGTACCACCTGTTCATGGCCTTGAATGAAGCATTCTCCTTAGCCTGTCGTGTGGGGCTCTTTTTGTTCTCTTTTGTCCTGAGATAGTATCTTGTGCAGTCTGAGCTAGCCTTGAACTATATGTATTTATTGTTTACTTATTACTGTGTTGGGGGATACATCTGGATGTCAGAGGATGAATTTGGAAAAATCAGTCCTCTTCTTCCATCTCTGTGTGGGTTCCAGGGATCAAACTCAGGTCGTCAGGCTTGTGTGGCAAGTGCAATCTTGTTAGCCCCTTTAACAAGTTTTTCTTTCTTTCTTTCCTTCTTTCTTTCTTTCTTTCTTTCTTTCTTTCTTTCTTTCATTTTTTTCGAGACAGGGTTTCCCTGTGTAGCCCTGGCTGTCCTGGAACTCACTCTGTAGACCAGGCTGCCTCTGCCTCCCAAGTGCTGGGACTATAGGCATGCGCCACCACCGCCCAGCTCAAATTTTTCTTTTTAAAACTTATTTTTACTTACAGTTTTATGTTGTGTTGGGGATTGAATCCAGAGGTTGGTGAATGCCAAGCAAGCACTCTTGTAATTGACCTACATTCCCAGTGACAATTTTGTTGTTGTTGTTTTTATTCTGTGGTGGAGTTTTGTTATGTAGCTCTGGCTGGCCTGAAACTTGCTTGCTATGTAGACCAGGCTGGCGTCCAACTTGCGGCTGCCCCCATATGCTATGCTTACAAATGTGTACCACCACACTTTGCCTAGAATAAATGGTCTTATGTTCCATGAGAAGGGGGATGAGTAAGGTTGGAGAAGTTGGTGGGGATTACAAAATTACAGAAAGAAGCTTGATTTGGGGAAAGATGAGGGTGAATCTTAGGCCATAACTCCCATAGGCTTAAGTCCTCCCAGGTGCTACTCCTTTCAGGACTGTGGGCTTGGAAACTGCTCCCTGGACCAAGTCCAAACCCCTGGTCCAGCAGGAGAAGACAGAGTGATGGCCTGGGTTCTCAATACTCTAGAGAGCAGGTACAGGAAACTAAGAGTTTGGAGGGTGTGTGTATGTGTGTGTCGTGGGTGGGGAGAAGGTATATGGCACAGAGAGAAAGAATTTCTAAACTTGAAGGTTCCTGGTTTTCCCTAATATGAAATAAGCTGCATCACCCAATGGTTCTGAGACATTCAAGAGCCTCAGCAGGAGAGCCTCAAGGCTAGCCCTATGGCAACTGATAAAAGAAAAAAGTGTCTCTTGATTTTCAAGCCTGGGCCATAATTTACACAGGAGGAGAAAAGGGTCTATAGAGATCCCAATGGTTTCTGTCTACTCTGAGGTTCTAGCTACTGTACTTTCCACGAGGCCCCCTGAGAGATCTTCTGTTGGAGTAGATGGTGAGCAAGAGCTTTGGGTGGAAAAAAATCTCGGCCCTAGCTGGGGAAGCAGTGAAACGAGTATGCATATTGGGGGAGGGGAGCCTATGAGTGTATGTGTGAGTGTGTGTGTGTGTGTGTGTGTGTTGGGGGGGACCTTCATGGCCTATGAGCAGCTAGTCGCTGTGTTCTTCCCTGTCTCTCTTTCTCCCTCCTTCCCTCTCCCCTTCTCTTCCTCTTGCCCAACACAGTTCATGCTGCCTTTCTTACCAAAATAGTAACTCATTTCCTACAGTTGGTTCGTGCCTCTGCTGAGCCTTTAACACCTAAACCAGAAGCCTTTCCTGCAACCTGACCCTTTTCTAGATAGTCTCCAGTACTCAATGTCTGGGAAAAAAAAGATTGCTGAGCATTTAATAAATGGGTGGATTTTTCTGTGGTCCATTATGAAGTTTAGGAATTGACAGGCCAGGGTCTATATTCCGCCTCCCTGGTCAGATTTATATGTTTATTTTTTTATTTTTTAAAGATTTATTTATTATTATATCCAAGTACACTGTAGCTGTCTTCAGATGCACCAGAAGAGGTCATCAGATCTCATTATGGATGATTGTAAGCCACCATGTGGTTGCTGGGATTTGAACTCAGGACCTTCGGAAGAGCAGTCAGTCCTCTTAACCACTGAGCCATCTCTCCAGCCCTATATGTTTATTTTTTAAAGATTTAGTCTGACTTTATGTACATGAATGTTTTGCCTACTTGTATATATGTGTACTATCTGTATGCCTTGTGCCTATAAAGCCAGAAGAAGGCTTCAGACACCCTGGAAATTACAGATGGTTGTGAGTCACCATGTCAGTGCTGGGAACCACATCCAGATCCTCTGGAAGAACAGCAAGTGGTCTGTTTCTCCAGGTTTTCTGACTCTTCTTTAGCCCAATTCACCTGGTTCAGGTAAAGTCATAACTGGGGAAGGGAGGGAGACTGGGTCCCTGCTCTCAATCTAAATTACAAGCATGCCTCTACAGATGGAGCTGAAGTTGCTTTAAGTTGTATGGGAATGGCGAAGTAAGCTGCCTAAATTTTGGGGACCTTATAGGCTAGTGAGACAATGTGAACTAGGTGGTAAGCCTATAGTCTGCCTCAGTTGCAGACAGGATGTAGCCTTTGGTCTCCTAGTTTTATATTCAAGCTTTCTAGGTTGGCCCCTCTGAAGACAGGAGAGCTTGTTGTGAAGTATTTTTTTAACCCACTTAATATGTTAAATCCTTCACTTTTTGTTTGTTTCGAGAAAGGGTCTCATGTACCTAAGCTGTCCTCAAACTCACTAGATAAGAAGATGATCCTGAGCCTCCACCGTGTGAGTGCTGGGAGTACAGGCATGTGCCACGAAGCCCGACTGCTTCCTCTTCCTTGTGCTTTTAATGTCCTTAGTCAAGTGTTCTATATAGAAGTGACTATTTTAGTCTCCTGCTTTAAACCCTAGAATGGTTCCCTACTGTCCTTAGGATAAAGTCTTAGCATCACACAGTGACCCTGTCCATCCACAGAATCACCTTCGGCTTCTGCCCACTGGTCCCTCTATGGAACAAGCTTTGCTCATCTTTTGCTTGCCTCTCCAGTTTCTACTAATCCTGTGGAGGCCCTGTAGTTTGTGGGTGGGTGTTCAGTGTCCTCAGAGCTCCTATCACAGTTCTAAACTCTTTGCACAGTAATTATATATTTGCTATTCCTCTCTCTCAACCCTGAAGGGAGACTATATTTCTCTATCTTTCGTAAGTACTGGTAAAGCCCTGAGCAGGAATAAACCAGTCCAAGATGAATAGCTCACGTGCTCAGAACATTCCTTGCTCTTCTGACCCTAGGCTTAGTTAGTTGGGCTTGCCCTAGGGCTCACTTAGTAGCCCAGGAATCACTGAGATTCGGAGATCTTTGCAAGGAGCCTGTGTTTGCTCCATTCTCCCAGGGGTTTTTGTGAGTAGTATGAGACGTGCTGTTGTCGGGGAGGTGGTCACTGGCTTTTCCCAATTCCTTTTAATCATGCTCTAAGTAAACAAGACTGAGTCCCCAGACTCCAAGGGGTGGTGTCTTGGGCCATCTCATGTCTCACTGGGGAAGGCAGGCTCTTTCAGATGGAGCCAAGATTGAAAGCGGGTTCTTTTTGACAGCGTCACTTCCTATATGTGGGCTTTCATCGCTCGGGTGTCTCAATACCTTAGTCTCACGGTTGTGTACTAGGATTACATAAGTTAAGAAGGGGACTTTTTCTCTGTGTCTGCTCAACTTCCATCAAGGACCAGATCTGGCCCCTCTGGTTTAGGTGAAGCCTAGCTAGAATGCAAGGTATCCTCAAGATAACAGCCATCTGGGCCCGCTAAAGGGGACAAAGGCACAGCCACTGAGGCGGGGCCCCACCCCATAAGGGTGATTCTGAATCGACTCCAGACTTGTCTCGAAAGGTTTCTTTCAGCTCCACCCCAACCTACCCAGAAGGTCGGACCAACCCTGGCCCTCTCGAAGTTACGCCATTGAAATTGGTATGGAGGGATGCGGAGGTGAGTGGTAACTTGTGAGGTGGTCTAACGCATCCACTCTAAACTCAGCCATAAGTGAAAAGTACCTCTGTGGGGCCAAATATCCGGACACCTACAACCCTGACGCTCTGCTACCCACTTCCTCGTCGTGAGCTCCACCCAATGCGGGGGAATAGAGAGCTTTGGTTCCCAATCTAATTAGACAGTTCTATTGGCCCTACACTGGTCTTGGGTTAGAAACTGCGGAAGAAATAGACTTTAACTACAACTCCCAAGGTTCTGTAGCGCCTTGCTCACGTGACTTCCTCCTCGCAGAGGACTCACGCGATAGGCCCGCGAGGAGGCGGGGCCCATGACTGTCAGGGGAGCCAGCGGCCTATGGGCCGCCCCGTCGGACGGGAGCGCGGCGAGGGGCGGGGCTGGGCGCTGCAGGGCGCGGGAGCGCGCCGACGGCGGTGGCGGCTGTGGCGGCGACTGTGGGGGCGGGGGGGCGGGGAGCCTTGGTCGAGGCGACCGTGGCTGTTAGGCACCCTCGACTGGCGGCGGTGACGGCTCCTGGGGCGGCGGGGCGCTCGGCCAGCTCTCTAGGTCGGAACGGAACGCTCGGCCTCGCGGGCCCCGCCCGGAAAGTTTGCAGTGGAGCCGCGACCTCCTGGCCGGCGCGGCCCAGCATGAAGCGGCGCTGAGGAGCCGCCGCGGCCGCCGGAGGAGGAGGCGCTGCACCCCGGGCCACGCCGATGACTACTGCAAACTGTGGCGCCCACGACGAGCTCGACTTCAAACTCGTCTTCGGCGAGGACGGGGCACCGGCGCCGGCGTCCCAGGTCTCGCGGCCTGCAGGTGGGTGCCGGGCTAGCCGGGACTGCGGAGCGTGCCCTCGCCGCGCTCCCGCCAGCTCGCTTTCCCCTCGATCCCCTTGGTGCGTGCGAGTGGCGAGGAGAGCCCGATTTAGTTTGAGGAGGTGGCGAGTGGTTCGGGGCGACGTGGAAGTGGCTTGGCTGCAAGCGAACTAGTAGGGAACTCGACTCCGAGAGGCCCGGGGCCAGCGGATGCCCGGGGTTTGGAGGCAGAGGTTGGGGCCAAAGCCCCAAGAGGTTTCTGGTTGTCGTAACCGTGCCAGCGTGGTGCAGAGGAAATGTCTCCGAGAAGTGTAAGCGCTCTTAGCTGTTTTTAGGCTGTTTGTAAAGTTCTTTACTTGAAAGGTGCGTGCTCTTGTAGTGTAGGACTCTTTTCAAATTCTACGTTTAAAAATCTACTTTGCTAGGAGAGCAGCACGGTCTAGTTAGCGTCCACTTGTGCAAATTTATATCCCACATTTAGTTTCAAGTATACTATGTCGGACTTTTCTGAAAACTGGGTTGTTTTGCTTGAGCAAAGTGTTTCTGGAGATTAAAAAGAAAAAAAAAAGATACGTTGCTTTTTAAAAATATAATGTTCCGAGAATGTTCTAGAAATCTTTTGTTTTAAGAAAAAGCTCTTCTCAGAAGATATTTTAAAAGAGATCTTAGGTTGGGAAAGCTGGACACCATAATGCTTGCGGGTCAAACCAGTCAGGAAATAGAAACAGGATGATGACTGGGGACTAAACTCTCTCCTGTGACCTGGTTTGGAGTTGTGTGGTTCATTAAGTTCAGTTTCCCTATTACATATGCAAGAGAACTTAGAAAAAGAAGATGCATAAGAGTACTCCTGCTTATTCTTTCCAGTACTGAGTGAGTTACCTACAGTTATTCATAGTATATTGAAGCCTAATACATTGTTTTCTCAGAGTTGCATTGAATCTCTAGGTGGTACAATACCGTTTAGTTCTTTTTAGCCTTCCTATGCTGTTTTCATCGTGATAAATATAATAGTTAAGAGTTGGCTGTGTTTATTTTTAGTTCCATTAGTATTATTTGGATCAGCCTTATGTTGAAGGTACTAGTGGATACTTAGATGGGTAGTGTATACTGATGCAAAGTCTCCGGCTCCTGATGAAAATTGGGAAACAGATGAGACACATAGCTCAAACAACTACTACTAGGCAGACTAAGTTGTCATAAATTTTATACATAAAGTAAATAGGAAAAGTGGGGTTTATGGAAAGGATGGCATTGAATTGCACTTAGGTTATGAAAATTTAAAAAAAAAATAAAACAACTTGTTGGAGTGAATCTTTAGAAAAAAAGTTTTGTAATTTGATTTGTAGTTGGAATTCTCAAAGGTAAACATGAACAGTTGTATTTTTACCAGAAGCCAACTTTAAAATGTTCTAGGATCTTTCTTATTTTGTTTTTTGTTTTTGTTTGTTTGTTTTTTCAGGACAGGGTTTCCCTGTGTAGCTCTGGCTATCCTGGAAATCACTCTATAGTGCAGGCTGGCCTCGAACTCAGAAATCTGCCAGCCTCTGCCTCCCAAGTGCTGGGATTAAAGGTGTGTACCACCATAGCCCGTGATCATTTTCTTTCTTTCTTTTTTTTTTTTCCAAGACAGGGGTCATTTTCTTAAGAATATTTGTTTCCCATTATGGTAAAAATCATATAAAAAAGTAAAACTTTTTGTTTTTGTATTTTATTGAGACAGTGTTTCAATCTGTGTAACAGGCCAGCCTACTAGAACTTGCTGTGTAGCCTAGGCTGGCCTCAGAATGGAGGTATTTCTCCTGCTTCAGCCTTTGAGACTACTGGGATTACTAATGTGAGACACCACACTCAGCTCTTTTATCTAACACAGTTGTGTTTTTATGAGTAAATACCACTTAAGGTTTGAATCCCTACTCATTGTTTTTTCATGGTAGTTAGCATTATTTTGGTTCTTTGGCTGATTGGTCAGTTCCACAAAATAGTAGATCTTGGAAATTTTGGTCTATATTAGGTCTATGTTTCTCTGAAGGTTTGAGAGTAGTTAGAGCACATTGAGATTTCCATGCATTGAAAATATTTTTGAAAACTTCTTTGTGGAAATTAAACATGGTGTTGCATACCTTGAATCCCAGTACTTGGGAAACAGAGTTAGGTAGAGATCTCTGTGAGTTCAAGGCTAGACTAGTAGTCTACATAGAGAGTTCCAGAATAGCCTGTCATTTTTTTTTTTTAAATCAAACTATTTTGGTTTTCCTTAGTTATCTAACTTCAAAATGACCATTTACCCCAGTAAATAGAAACTTTAGAAGCATTAATATAGTTCCAGGCAAAGTATTTACTGTAACTCAGTGTTTGTATGTTTCTAATCTATACTAATCAAGGAAATAGAGCAGGTGAACCACAAATTTGAGGCCAATATGATTTATATAGAACATCCCAGAACTATGTGGTGAGACCAACCATGATCAAAAAAACCAAACACAATAAACAATAAAACTCGCCTATGTATAGTGCATTATAATACTCCAGTGTTCTGTTTACTTTTAGTTTGCTTTTAAATAATTATAATCTAGCAATTCCATTTCTTTCTGTGTGTGTGAACGCGTAGTGTGTAAGTTGCAGCTCCTCCTCAGTAAAGCTGCCCACCTTTTCTTTTTTTAATTATTTTTATTTATTATATGTAGGTACACTGTAGCTGTCTTCAGACACACCAGAAGAGGGCGTCAGATCTCATTACAGATGGTTGTGAGCCACCATGTGGTTGTGGGATTTGAACTCAGGACCTTTAGAAGAGCAGTCGGTGCTCTTAACCACTGAGCCATCTCTCCAGCCCGCTACCCACCTCTTTTAAGGCAGGGTCTCTTCCATTGGCCTGGAGCTTTCCATTCAGGCTAGACATATCTATCTAGTGAGCCCCAGGGCTCTTCCTGTCTCTGCCTTCCCAGTGCTGCCATTACAAAACTGTATTGCCACATCCAGCAATTTTAAGTAGTCTTTGGGAATCAAACTTTGGTCCTAATGCTTTACCTCTTGAATTCTCTCCTTATCCTGTTTGTTTATTTAGACAAGGTCTTCATATACTATGTATTTCTAGCTGTTCTGCTCTCACAGTGTACTAGAGGATGACCTTGGACTTTAGTTGGAACCATCCCATGTGATCCTCTTTTTACTTCTCATATGCTGCCTTTATAGGTATGGCTTACGTATGCCTAGCTTTTAATTTCAGTTTGTTTATTTATGACAGTATTCCACAAAACAGGGTTAGAACTCACTGACTTTCTGTGTGTGTGTGTGTGTGTGTGTGTGTGTGTGTGTATGTGTGTATGTCCCATCCATGTGCACACACACAGACCTGAGGAGGAAGTACAATGTTGTGCTTTATCATCCTCTGCCTTATTCTTTTGAAGACAAGATCTTTCACTGACCCCAAAGCTATGCTGGTGGCCAGCTAGCCCCAACAGTCCTCCTGTCTCCACCTCCTACTTCACTGCAGTTATAGACAGTTGTGCGTGCTCATAATTGCTGAGCTACCCATCCTACCAGCCCCAGTATTTGTTAAATGTTTTCTAGTTTACAGTGAGAGTCACCAGAAGCAATGCATGCAGCAGTATATATAGTACCTTGTCTACTGCTGTTTTTGAAGAGAAGAAATATTTTTGTTTTATAATGTATTTTTTTGCAATAAATTTACTTCATATTGAATGTACTTTTTTTTTTTTGGTAAAGATAGTTTCCTACTTTCGAACTCATGGTAGTTTTCCTGCTTCATCTACACCTATTACACAGGTTTTTCATGTGTAAATTTGAGGATTTTTTTCTAGCTATTGTCTAGTGCTTAGTGTTGTCTAGTGCTGACCATGTGTTCAATATAATTTACTATCTCTTTGATAAATTATTGTATGTGCTTTTTTGTTTTGTTTTGTTTTTTATATTTGAGGCAGAGTCTCTTTTTTTTTCCTAATAATTTACCTATTTTTAAGTTGGTGTTTTGCCTGCATGTATGCATGTCTATGTGAGTATATCAGATATTAGAATTACAGAGAGTTGGGTCTTCTGGGAGAGCAGTTGTTACTCTTAACTACCGAGCTATCTCTCTAGATCCACCATGTGGATACTGGGAATTTAATTCAGGTCCTCTGGAAGAGCAGTCAGTGCTTTTAACTACTGAGCCATTTTTCTAGCCCCAATTTCATTTTTTTTAATAGTGAGCATGCTGGTGTGCACTCCAGCATTTGGAAGTCTGAAACAGGAGGATTTCTGTGAGTTGGAAGCCAGCCTATTCTCCATAGTGTAGTTGCAGGACAATCAGTGTTATATAAACCCTATCTACAAAAAAATAAAATTCTTGCTATATTTACTTATTGTATGTGTGTATGTGTGATGCACATGGAGGTCAGAGGACAACTTGAGGGAATTAGTTCTCTCCTTCCAACATGTGAGTTTCAGGGTTGGAAATCAGGTTTTCAGGCTTGATAGCAATATCTTAACCTGCTAAGCTTTCTGGCCAGTCCTATTTTGATTTAGTCTTTACTCTTTTCAGTGTTCCTTACATCTTTGTACAAATACTTATATTCTTTTGCTTTTAATTACATTGTTCTACTTTTAGAGTTGCTGGCTCAGTAAGGTTTGAAAGGAGATTGATTTAATAATCATACAAGAATGGTTTGATAATTTAGTCTGGATAAAAAAAGGGAAGTGGCTTATTAAGATTTTCTGTAGTGTTTGTACAGCTCACTTATTGGGTATCAGAGAAGAGAATTTAATTGCTGCTAATCTGTATTTCCATACCTAGATCTTTATGTAGATTGTAGCTGTAGTGAAAGTATGCATTTCATTATTTACTTGGAAGACTGGTTCAGTATTTGGTATTTGTTTTATTTTGAGGTAGGGTCTCATATATGCCAAGCTATGTTCTGTACCTAAGACTGGTCTTGAACTCCTGATGTGCTGCCTCCACCTCCCAAGTACAGGAATTAGAAGCATGCACCATTATGCTTGGCTTTATTTACTTAGTTTTTTGAGACATAATGTCTCACTGTGTATATACTCCTGGTTGGCCTGGAACTCACCACGTAGACCAGGACAGCCTGAAACTCATAGAGCTTCTCCTGCCTTTGCTCCTCAAGTGCTTGGATTAAAGGAGTTTATCACCAGACTTAGCTGGCTTTTTATTTACACTTTTATTTTATTTTTTTGAGTTAGGGTCTCATGTAACCCAAACTGGCCTAGAACTCTTGGTATGGCTGAGGAGAATCTTAAATTCCTTATCCTTCTACCTATACTTCCCCAGTGCTGAGATTACAGGTATGGATCATTATGTACTGTTAATATTCTGTTTGTTTCATACTTCTTTTTTCTTTTTTCTTTTTTTCTTTTTGGTTTTTCGAGACAGAGTTTCTCTGTGTAGCCCTGGCTGTCCTGGAACTCACTCTGTAGAGCAGGCTGGCCCCGAACTCAGAAATCCACCTACCTCTGCCTCCCAAGTGCTGGGATCAAAGGCGTGCGCCTCCACTGCCTGGCTCACACTTTTCTTGGTACAGATTAAAGCATGCTTCTAGGGATACTAGCAAAGTTGTGTGATAGAGATAAGTGAACAAGTATATTTTAGTAAGTATGAGGAAAAAACCCAGTGGGGAAGAAGTAAGAGTGATAATCGTTTTGTTAAAAACATTGATCTAGCTGGGCAGTAGTGGCATGTCCAACTCTCAGGAGGCAAAGGCAAGCAGACCTCTTGAGTTTGAGTTCAAGGACAGCATGGTCTACAGGACAGCCAGAACTACACTGAGAAACCCCATCACTAACTAACTAACTAACTAAAATTGATCTAATGTGAGACATGATGATATATACCTATAGTCCTAGCACTTGACTAGTAGAGACAGGAAGATCAGGAGTTCAAAGTTGGCCTGTAGTTACTAGATAAAACGTTTGAGGCCACCCCGGGCTACCTGAGATTCTGTCTCCAGAAGTCAGGATTGGCAAAATATCATGCCAGTCAAAATGCTTGCTATGAAGGCTTTGGTGATCTGAGTTTAATCCCTGAATTCCATGTAAAGATGTAAGGAAAGAACTAATTCCCAAAGTTATCTTCTGACCTTCATATGCATGCTGTGACATGCACATGCCTGCACTGATGCATCATACATACATACATACATACATACATAATATGTACTTTTAATTTTAAAAAGAGTTTATTTTAAAGAGATAATTTTAAAAAGAGTTTAAAACAAAACAAAAACCTATCATCATTTTTGGATTTTTTTTCTTTTTTAATATTTATTTTATGTGTGGGCGCTCTGCTATGGCTTTCAAGTAGAGGTTTGAGAACAACATGAAGGGGTCAGTGCTCTCCTTCCAACTCTGTGGGCTCCAGGGGTTGACTCAGACTGTAGACAGTAGGCAGCCACCTTAACTTGATGTGCTGGCCCGCATACATTTGTTTTCATTTGGATGTTTTGGAACTGGGTCTTGATTTTGTGTGTGATTTTTGTTTGTTAGTTTGATTTGCTTGCCAGTATTGT
>NW_022196905.1:244166036-244169667 GCF_008632895.1 Mastomys coucha
GGTACTGCTGCTGATTTTACTTCAGTCTGCCATACACTTAAAATTGTCCCCGTCTTCAGAGAGCTCTCCAGAAATAGGTGAAAATTGTTCTGTAAAGTATTTTACAAGGAGAATAGTCAGGATCCCAGAAATAGTGACTTTCTTGGCAGTTAGAAAGGTAGAAAGGCCCCACTTTGTGTTAATTTTAGAGCAGTCTACATTACTTCTCTGTAGGAGTTAGAGCCTGCCCCAGCCTTGACTGTCTTGAGGCTTCTGGATAAGTTCTTCCAGTTCCGGTGGTTGTGACAAGAATCTTCATTCCTTTCCCAAACATCCACAAGCAGTATTTCAGAATTTTGAAGCAGAGTTCTTCAGAATTCAGAGTTCTTGAGATTCTACTTCAAAGGAAATTTCTTCATTGTTTTGTCCAAATTCTCAAAAAGAATCTAATTTGAGGGAGGAGAATTTACTTTGGTTTATGGTTTGAGAGAATACTGTTCATTATGACAGGTTAACTATGGTAGCCTGAGGTGAGTGTTGGTTATATTCTTTTACAGGAAACAAAGATGGATACTGGTGTTCCATTATTTTTATTTATTTTTTTTTCTTTTGAGACAAATCTATGTAGCCCAGACTGTCCTCCAGTTCTTTTTTGTTCTGTTTTGGTTTGAAATAAGGTTTCTTTCTATGTCTCTCCTGGAACTTGCTCTGTAGACCAGGCTAGCCTGGAACTCAGTGGTCTGCTTCAAGAGCTCTACTTCCCCAGTACTGGGATTAAAGACCATCACATCCAGTTTTGTCCTTCAGTTCTTAATACTGCCCCAGCTTCCCAAATGTTGGTATTATAGGCATGCACTACCACAGCAAACCTAGAAATATAACTTTAAGAGTTTTGTTATTTGCATACTTAGTAAGGTCTAACCATTTGCTAATACAGAAGAGACATTTGGGCAAGTATTCTGAAATATTAGTAGAGATTATACTCTGGTATTTTATAGAATAAGACAAAAATTTAAAACTTATGTTACATAAATGGTCAAGGGTGTCTTGCAGAGTAGTGTTCACTTGTTATCCTATCACTTGGGAGGCAAAGTAAGAGAATCAAGAGTACGAGGCCAGTCTTAGCTACATAACAAGTTCAAGGCTAGCCTGGGGTACATCAGAATCAACTTTAATGTTTTTTGTTTTGTTTTTCTTGAGACAAGATCTCATGTATTCTTGGATGATCTTGAATACTGGATGATTTGTATACTGAAGATAACCTTGAACTTTTGATTCTCCTTTGTAGAGTGTTGAGGTTACAGGTGTGTGCTACCATACTCAGTTTACAGGAGGTAGAACCCAGAGCTTCTTGTGTGCGAGACAAGCATTCTCTACTAACTAAACTGTATCCCTAGTTTAGGATCTACTTACTGGTATGATTTACCTTTCAGCAGCATCCGTAAAATATCCCTAAACTCATTGTTATTTTTATGGCAGGCATAGTCCAAACTCTGCTTTTGAGGTTTGCTTTATTTTTTTTTTTCAGTTAAGTCTAAGCATAAGGACATTTTTAGAGAGAAATTATACTGCTTGCTTTTCTTCAGCTATAAAAGCTGATGTTACAGACTGGAATAGATTGGCCTAGTGATTTAGAGTGCTTGCTGCTTTTGCAGAAGACTGGAGTTTGGTCCCATAATGGATAGTTTGTAGCCACCTGTAACTTTAGCTCTGTGGGGATTCAGCCTCCTCTCTGGCCTTCAAGGGCACCTTCACACAAGTGTATGTGCACTCACACAAATGTATGCACATATAATGAAAATCCTCTTTAAAAAGTTAATTGGGAGCCGGTGGTGGTGGTGCACACCTTTAATCACAGCACTTGGGAAGCAGAGGCAGGTGGATTTCTGAGTTTGAGGCCAGCCTGGTCTACAGAGTGAGCTCCAGGAACTACACAGAGAAGCAACAACAACAACAACAACAACAAAAAGTTAATTGGGGGTGGGGTGGGCAAGAGAGAGAATGAGAATGAGAATGTATGGTTGATCCTGAGGCCTTGACAGTCTAGGGAATGATATAATACCAGTTATAGCTCCATCTATGAAACATAAACTTTTTTTGTTGTTGTTGTTTTTTCGAGACAGGGTTTCTCTGTGTCTCGAATCTTAAAGATTTATTTGTTTATTATATGTAGGAACACTGTAGCTGTCTTCAGACATCCCAGAAGAGGGCATCAGATTTCATTACAGATAGTTATGAGCCACCAGTTGGTAGCTTGGAATTGAACTCAGGACCTTCGGAAGAGCAGTCAGTGCCCTTAACCACTGAGCCATCTCTCCAGCCCTGAAACAAAAACTTTTTAAAAGAAGATAATGAGCCGGGCGGTGGTGGCGCAAGCCTTTAATCCCAGCACTTGGAAGGCAGAGGCAGGCGGATTTCTGAGTTCGAGGCCAGCCTGGTCTACAGCGTGAGTACCAGGACAGCCAGGGCTACACAGAGAAACCCTGTCTCAAAAAAAAAAAAAAAAAAAAAAAAAAAAAAAAAAAAAAAAAAAAAAAAAAAACAAAAAAAGAAGATAATGAGTTGTATTACCAGTTCTTTCTCATCACTCACTGGTCATTGAAAATATTTTATTTTAAATAAGGATGGGGCTGAGGAAGCTATAATGCAGTGAGGGCAATCACATTGCTCTTAAGAGGTAGGAAACCTGAGGAAGTTGAGCCCTATTTGATAGTATGCTGTACTTTGGTCACAGTAGTAACATGAATAAGGAAGGTGTTTAAAGCTATCTTGGTGGGTAAGGAGAATAGACACAGTAGACTTGGCAGTAAGCCTGGCTTCTAAAACTGAATCCAAGTCATCAAATTTGCCTAGACATGCCATATGAGGTTCAAGTAACAGAGGAGTAAATTTTATTCAGGGAGACTTAAAAGAGACACAAACAAGAGCAAGCTTTTTTTCTGTGTATATATTTATATTACAGAACTTTCCTGCTTGCTTGTAGTTGGCAAGCTTTTGGCAAGAGAGACAACTAAAGCTATAAGATTTAAGTAAGATAGCCCATGAATTGATAGCTTACCATAACCTGAAATTTGTTTGGAAAGTTTTAGTTGACACATTGGTATTTTGTGTGTGAAAAGGAACTGTAATTCAATGAAAGCCTGAAGATCCCAGGCACACTTAAGTAACTTAAAAAGCTTCATTTCTTATAAAATGTACAGTTTCCATGTGTTTTGCTTTTTTTTGTAGCAGGTAAGAGCTCTGTATCTAAAATATGTATCTCAGCCAAGTCTGATTGATGGCTTCATGTCTGCAATTCTAGTATTTGAGAAGCTAAGGATGTGAGTTTGAGTCTGACCTTAGCTTCATGCTAAGTCTAGGTCAGCTTGGTTTTTAATGTCAGATCCTTTGTCAAACCTTTGCATTCCCTGCTTTTTTCTTTTTGGTTAGTGCTTTAGACTTTTGTTTTTTGTTTTTGTTAGCTAGGCAGTGATGGCATGCACTTGATCCCATCACTTGGGAGACAGAGGCAGGTGGATTTCAGAGTTTGGGGCCAGCCACTACATAGTGAGTTCTCAGACTACCAGTGCTACACAGAGAAACCCTGTCTAGAAAAATGAGGGGCGTTGAGGGCGGAGGGGCTGGCAGGCAGACTGTGTGTGTGTGTGTGTGT
>NW_022196905.1:244169684-244183255 GCF_008632895.1 Mastomys coucha
TTTTTACCAGCTTTTTTTTCTTTTAGTTTTTCTTATTTTTTTCATACAACCATCCAGACCCCAGCTTCTCTTTCTAGTTAGTTTCCCTCCATCTCCCCTTTTCCCTAGGCTCATGGTGTCCCCCACCTCCCCAAGAGCCCTGCTTCGTTGATTCTGCAGGCTGTGTTCGTCCAGTGTCCTTGACCCCTCTGGTTCCCACAATTTCTCCTCCCCTCTTCATGGGGTACCCTAAACTCCGAGGTGAAGGACCCAGTGGAGACCTCTAACCTGGGCTCTCTCTCAGCCTGTCTGGCTGTGGGTCTCTGCATCTACTCCCATCAGCTGTCAGAGGCAGCTTCTCTGATGACAGCTGAACTAGGCACTGACCTGTGAATATAGCCGAACATCATTATTGACTGGGGGTGCTGGTGGAGGGAGGCAGCTATGTTTTGTTCTACCCTAAGTC
This sequence comes from Mastomys coucha, assembly GCF_008632895.1. Lineage (NCBI taxonomy): Eukaryota > Metazoa > Chordata > Mammalia > Rodentia > Muridae > Mastomys > Mastomys coucha. Next base: position 244,170,130 of record NW_022196905.1, read on the forward strand.
TCTGGGCTTTCCTCTGGTTCCTGGTCATCCAGGCAGTGTCAGGCATGGGTTTAATTATAATACTCTTTATCATAATTAAGAATGGATAGAATTATATGAACTCTGAAGTTGCATTAATTTTAGTGTTTTTTTGTTCTTTAAGACTGGGTTTCTCTACAAAGCCCTTCAAGCTCTTTAAGATGACAGGAGAGAGGATTTGTGAAGGGGTTGTGGTCAGGATATAAAGTGAATAAAAAGATAAGTTATTGAAAAAAATGACAGAATAGGAAAAAATATTTATTTTAGAAAACAATATTGTATGGCCAGGCAATGATGGTATACAGCTTTAATCCCAAAGGCAGGTGGTTCAAGACCAGCTGGTCTATAGAGCTGGTTCTAGGACAGCCAAAACTACACAGAGAAACTCTGTCTCAAAAATCTATACCTATATCTTTATCTATACCTAGCAAGGGGAGAAACTCATGATGTTTCATGAGGTTTTTTTTACCTCTTTACCTCTTCTTAAGCTAAAGTCAAGGGTGTGGGTGGAGAGATGGTTCAGTGGTTAAGAGCATTGGTTGTTTATTCAAAGGTCTTGAGTTCACTTTCCAGCAACCACAAGGTGACTCAATACCATCTGTAGTGATATCTGGTTTCCTCTTGTATGATGTTTTCTGTCATGCAGGCATACATTTGAACAGAGTGTTCATATACATAAAGATAACTCTTAAAAAGAAAAAAAGAAAGGGAAAATTAAGTGGGGGGAAGGGGACTTGAGAGATGGTTCAGCTTTTAAGAGTACTGGTTGCCCTTGAAGAGGACCCAGGTTTGGTTCCTAACTCCCACATAATGGCTCACAACCTCTGTAATTCCAGTTCCTTTTCTGACCTCCACAGATATTATTTAGTTATTTCCCTAGCCCTGCCTGTTTTTTAAAAAAATTTTTTTCTTTCTTCCAAGACAGGCGTTCTCTGTGTAGCCCTCCCTGGCTATCCTGGAACTCATTTGTGAAGGTAGCCAAGCTTGGCCTGGAACTCAGAGATCTACCTGCCTCTGCATTCCAAATGCTAGGATTAAAGGTGTGTGCCTCTATGCCCAGCTTGTTTTTTTGTTTTGTCTTGTTTTTGTTTTGTTTTGTTTTATTGAGACAGGGTTTCAATCTGTATGCCCTGGCTGGCCTGCAGCTTGTTATGTAGTCTAGGCTGGTGGTGTTGAACTTACTGTGATCCTTTTGGCTTTGCCTCTTGGGGTGCTGGGATTACAAGTGTATGCTGCCAAGCCTGGCTGAATACCTCATTTGAATTGTCTTTGCTAATTATGAAACAATGGAAATATATTACTTTACTTTTTGTTACTTTCTACTGCAGTATGTCTTCAGATTCAAGCTGTAATGTAATTTTCATTATTTATACAATTCATACAATTTTTCTTATTTATTTATTTATTTATTTGTTTATATTTGTGCATGTACAAGCCCAGAGGCTAGAGGAGGCTATTGGGTGGTCTATTTTACCTGTGAGACAGAATCTCCCACTGAACTTTACATCTTTTGCCTTTGCTTCTTTAGTACTAGTATTACCGGCTTTTGTTGCCACACCTAGTTGTTGTTTAATCTTAAATGAATATGTTTTTTTGTTTTTCCTTTTTTGTTTTTGAGTCATGGTTTTCCTCTGCTGGTTAGGTGGGCTTGAAGCTCACCATATCTTAAATTTGCAATCCTCTGCCTTAGCCTTGGGATAGCTGGGATTAGAGGCATGTGCCATCATGTCTGGCTTTTGGCTGTTTTAAACTTTGAAGCTTTTCTCAGCTGTTCGGTGTCTGTTGTTACCTGCTTATCACTTAAAATGGGACACCAAAATTATATTGTTTTGTGATCACAGTGATGTTTGCTAACTGCAGGCCTCCTTGTAGGGGCTCTTACTAAGTTACCTTTGAGGTCATTATCTGTAGTTCTTTTTCCTTTGGTTAATTAGAGTCCCAAGTGAAAAGTCTGCCAGTCTATTGCCTAGAGTGTAAGTGTGTATGCTGTGAGCCAAGGGAATAGAAGAGCACTTAGGGTTTCAATATACACGTTTCAGAATGTCTTCGTTTCATCATCCTGTTTTTGGTATGGTTGCCCAGGTTCTCAGCCTTCCTTCTTTCTCCTTGTCAGAAAATTTCATTTACTGCCTAAAGAAAAAGAGTGGTAGGTGTGGAAATTCAGGAGCAGGGTTAGTTACTCACTCAGAAAGCTCTGTATCTGGCTAGTTTTTTAGTTTAGCCTTCACTTCTTCCTAATTCTGGATTTGCTTATTCTAGATATGTACTATAAAGGGCATAATATAATTGTGTGTGACTTTATGTCTGCTCTTTCACTTAGAATGTTTTCAAGGTTCATTCAGGCTGTAACATTTCCTTTCATAATGAGAGATTCTTGCTGTGTTGCTTCATCCTGCTAATAGGTTGGATTGCAGTTGTGTAGCACCACAGTAAGTTTTATTTGTTCTTCCTTATTAGGTCATCCATTAATCTATTGAGAATTATTTGATTATTTTAACCCTTTGGTCATTTCAAATAATGCTTTTATAAACATATGTATATAAGTTTTTGTATGGACATATTTTTATTCTCATGAATACATAACTGAGAATTGCTTAATCCATAGTCATTCTTTTCATTGTGCTTTTTGAGATAGTAGTCCAGACTGATCTGGAACTTACCATGTAGCTCACTCTGGCCTTGAATTTGTGCCAATCCTCCTGCCTTAGACTGTTGAGTACTGAAATTTCAGATATGAGCCACTGTGCTTTGCTAAAGAATTGAAAGCAGAGCTGGATTGAGTAGCCAGGTGTATATAGCCAAGGATGATCTAGAATTCTTAACCTTTTGCCTCAACTTCCCAGTGCTGCAATTATGAGCATATGCTACCATGTCCATCTTGCTTGATTATTAATTGATTGATTGGTTGATTATTGTTGTTGCTCTTATTTTGGTTTTGAGACAGGGTCTCTTTTTTCCCCCACCTCATCTCCCCATTTTTTGAGACAAAGTCTTGCTATGACAAACCCTTTCAGCAGTTCTGCCTCAGCCATCCACATCCTGGGATTACTGGTGTTAATCATGAGGCAGAGGCAGGAGGATCACTGTAAGTTCAACACAAGATTGCTATACATGGAGAGTTGTAAGCCAGCTTTGCGTACATGGCAGTTTGCTGACCAGTCAGGGATACATAGTGAGACACTCCCTACCCTACTTCTCTGTCTGAAAAACAAAAGGGTTAGAGGACTTTGTATAGAGCTTGGTGTAGTATGTTTGCCCAGTATTTGTAACACCCTAGGTTCAGTCCTGAGAAACACAAAACAACAAAACCGTATTACTGTATCCTAAGCAGCAGTGTGACAGAACTTAACGCCATGTTTTCACAGTTACTCTTCTCTGTCTTTGTGGGAACGTGATCATGGACAGTACATAATTGAGTATGGCCAAGTTCCAATAAAATTTTATTTATAGACACCAAAATTTGAATCACATTATATCTTATAAAAGTTTATTTTAAAAACCTTTCTTAGCTTGTAGGCTGTCATTTAAAAACCAAAAACCAAAAACCAAAAACAGGTGGTAGGACACCTTTGGCTGACAGGCTGTATTTTGCCAGATCCTGGTTTACTATTAGTAAAGACATGAGCATGCTCTCTGTATTCTCTAGATTACTGTCTGCTTTCCTAGAGCCCTCTGGTGGCTGATAGAGCATTTAGAAAAATTAAACGCGTCAAGATGGTTCTGGAGCATCATGAAGTCTACAGTTGAAAATCTCAATGACAGCCGGACAGTGGTGGTGTGTGCCTTTAATCCCAGCACTTGGGAGAGAGAGCCAAGTGGACTTCTGAGTTCGAGGCCAGCCTGGTCTACAGAGTGAGTTCCAGGACAGCCAGGACTACTACACAGAGAAACCCTGTCTCGAAAAACCAAAAAAGGAAAAAGAGAGAGAGAGAGAGAGAGAGAGAGAGAGAGAGAGAGAGAGAGAGAGAGAGAGAGAGAGAGAAATCAATCTCAATGACTGTTAAAGTGTGGTTGGAGTGACTGCCATGGTCTCAGAGTTAGGACTTCTGGACACATAGGAAGAAAGATGAAACTTTTTGTGTGTGTTCATGTGTTTGTGTTAGTTTAAGACATTGTGTGTGTACATCCATGTTCCCATGCATGAGGAGGCTAGTGCAGGTGTTTTCCTCTATGGCTGTTCACCTTATGGTTTTGAGACAGGGTCTCTCATTGAATCATAAGCGCACTATTTCAGCTAGACTGACTCATCTGCTAGGAATCCCTAAGACCTGACTGCCTCTTGGCCCTCAGTGCCAAGGTTGGAGACACTTGGAGCCATGTCCACATTTGTTTAAGGGTGACAGGGGTTTGAATTCAAGTTCTCATCCCAGCACAGAAAACACTGTTACCCAATGAACTATTTCTGTCAGCCTCAAGACATCATTTGTGTATTTACTTGTTTTTATCTACAGTTTACTTGGAGGAAGTTATGAATTTCAGCATTAATCAACTGCTGAAATAACATTGATATAATAATTACATTAGAATGAAAGTATAAAGACTTTGTTTATTCAAAACATAAGATTTTTAAAGTATATTCTTAAGTAAAAATTCATTTTTTTAAAAAATTGGATTGTATAATGATGAAGAATATAGTAGCTGCTAGTATAGTTGTTGCTGGAAGGACTTGCTTAAATATAAAAAGCACAGGGGTGGGTTTTGTTTAACTTTATCCATTTTAATTTGATTTATTTTGAGACAGGGTTTTTGTTTGTGGCCAAAGCTATCCTTAAAGTCAAAGTCTCAATTCCACGGCCGAAGCTAGAGTGCTGGGATAACAGAAATGCATGCCACAAGGCCTAGCAAGGGAGTAAATTGAATATTCTAAATTTGTGAAGATTAATGATCAACTATAATTTAATATCCTCAGTTTGTTTGTTTTTTAAGACTTTTATTTTATTTTATGTATGTGAATACACCATCACTCTCAGACACACCAGAAGAGGGTGTCAGATCTCATTACAGATGGTTTTGAGTCACCATGTGGTTGCTGGGAATTGAACTCAGGACCTCTGGAAGAGCAGCCAGGGCTCTTAACCTCTGAGCCGTTTCTCCAGCCCCAGAATCTAGTGATGTCTGGTTGCTGTTTTGTTTTATTTTGTGTGTTGGATGTTTTGCCTGATAGTGTCTGTGTATCATGTACATGTCTTGTGAGTCATGGGCATTGGATCACCTGGGATTGGAGTTTCAGACACTTGTGAGCTTCTGTATGGGCGCTAGAAGTCAAATCAAACCCAGGTCCTCGAAAGAGTAGCCAATGCTCTCTACTGATGAGCCACCTCTCCAGCCCCATCTAGTGGCTTTTGTAACCTGGTCCACTGTGTGCAAACATGAATTCTTGATGGTATGACTACTGAGGAAGAAGATGTCTGGGTTATTTTTATACACTTCCTAAAAGAAAAGAGAAATCTTGAATTTTACTGTAAGGAAAATACCTACAGAGAGTAAATGATGTGAATAAGAGGCAAGGTTAATGTTAATGGTGGGGTAATACAAACAACAACAAACCATACCTCTATCAGAAATTAATAAAAACCCACCTTTTGTTGTTGTTTGGTTTTGAGACAGAATATCATTGTGTATCCCAGATGGGTCTCAAACTCACAGCCTGGCCTGGCCTAGTTTAGAACTGCCAGTCCTTCTGCCTTCCAAATTCTAATATGAACCATCATCTCCTCCCAGCCCAAAAGTCTCTCTGTCTCCTCTGTCTCTACCCCATTTCTACCTTTCTCCCTCCCCACTCTTGCTTTTTGAGAGAAGGTCTCTCTGTGTAGTCCTGCTGTCCTGGAACTCACTCTGTAGACCAGGCTGGTCTCAAGCTCATAGAGATTCACCTGCCTCTGCCTCCCAAGTGCTGGGTTTATAGGCATGCACCAACATCACCTGGCTTCCAAGGTTCTGTTCTCTTCTCTTTTCTCTTTCTCTCTTTCTTTCTTCCTTCCTTTCCTCCTTTTTTTCTTTCTTTCCTTCTTTCTTTTTTGATTTATTTATTTATTATATGTGAGTACACTGTAGCTGTCTTAAGACACTCCAGAAGAGGGAATCAGATCTCATTATGGTTGTGAGCCACCACGTGGTTGCTGGGATTTGAACTCCAGACCTTCAGAAGAACAGTCAGTGCTCTCAACCTCTGAGCCATCTCGCCAGGCCCCCCTCCCCCAAGTTGCTTTTCACAGACTCTCCTTCACTCAGTCTTAAACTGCAGTTACCAAATATAGTACAGTTTCTATTATTTAAAAAAGTTCCTTAGAGCTGGAGAGATGAGTTCATGTTGAAAGCACCTGCTGCTCTTGCAGAGGGTCTAGGTTCTGTTCCAGCATCCACAAAGTGACTTACAGTTTCTAGGGGATCTTATGCCACTTTCTGGCATCCAAGGCACTGTACACATATGGTGTGTTAATATAAATGCAAGCAAATACACAAAAAATTTAAAATAATAAAATCTCTAAAGACTTTAATTAAGTTCAGGTTTCATTGGGAGGGGGAAGTGTAGGGTGTATGTGTGTGTGTGTGTGTGTGCACATGCCACTGTGTGTGTGTGGGTGTAGGGTATGAGTGCACATGCCACTGTGTGTGGAGTTGTGGGGGGGTGTGAGTGTGTACATGCCACTGTGCTCAGATGGGAGTCTTACAGCAGTGTGCAGGAGTTGGCTCTCCTATTATGTGGGTCCCAGAGGTTGAACTCATATCTTTTGGTTGGCAGTAAGGACCTTTATTCACTAAGCTATCTTATAAGATAACTATAAGTTATCTTATAGTTCTATAGCTTTAATTTTATGTGTGTATACAATTTTTTGAGTATACAGAAATGTACCTTTAATAAAAACATTCACTATTCTCAGATTATAATTTTTGGAAATGTAGAAGTAAAGAAAAAGATTGTCACATAATTAGATATTTCCTTGCAAAAATGAGTAAATGCATTTTTTAAAAGTCAACTTTTGTTGTTGATGAGCTATGGTCTGATTAAATAGCTAAAGTTGGCTTAAAACTCACTATGTAGCTAAAATAGGCATTGATTCTCAGTAATCCTTCTGCTTGTGTGTTGTTACATTTAACAGACAAGAATCACTGTGCCAAGTCCTTTAATGAAGCTAATGACATGCATTTTGTTGTCCAAATTTTTTCTCTCAAGTTTGTTACTACTGTTTCATCTAATAATTTATACACTTAAATTTTCTAATTACTTCTTTTATTGACCTTTTTGGTGGTTGTTTTTTTTTTCTTTTCTTTTTTTTTTCATAGATCTTGAACCAGATGATTGTGCATCCATTTACATCTTTAATGTAGATCCACCTCCATCTACTTTAAACTCATCCCTTGGCTTACCACATCATGGACTGCTGCAGTCTCACTCTTCTGTTTTGTCACCATCATTTCAGCTCCAAGGTTACAAAAATTATGAAGGAACTGGTGATATTTCTGAATCTAAATATAGCCCATTAGGTGGTCCTAAACCCTTTGAGTGCCCAAGTATTCAAATTACATCCATCTCTCCTAACTGTCATCAAGGAACAGATGCTCATGAAGATGACCTACATATAAATGACCCAGAAAGGGAATATTTGGAAAGGCCTTCTAGAGATCATCTCTATCTTCCACTTGAGCCATCCTACCGGGAATCTTCCCTTAGTCCTAGTCCTGCCAGCAGCATTTCTTCTAGGAGCTGGTTCTCAGATGCATCTTCTTGTGAATCTCTCTCACACATTTATGATGATGTGGACTCAGAGTTGAATGAAGCTGCTGCAAGATTCACTCTTGGCTCACCTCTGACTTCTCCAGGTGGCTCTCCAGGAGGTTGCCCTGGAGAAGAGTCCTGGCATCAACAGTATGGATCTGGACACTCCTTGTCACCTAGACAATCTCCTTGCCACTCTCCTAGATCCAGTATCACTGATGAGAATTGGCTGAGCCCCAGACCAGCCTCAGGACCCTCATCAAGGCCCACTTCTCCCTGTGGTAAACGACGGCACTCCAGTGCTGAAGTATGTTATGCTGGTTCCCTTTCACCCCATCACTCGCCTGTTCCATCCCCTGGTCACTCCCCTAGAGGAAGTGTAACAGAAGATACCTGGCTCACTGCTCCTGTCCACACTGGATCAGGCATCAGCCCTGCACCGTTTCCATTTCAGTACTGTGTAGAGACTGACATCCCTTTGAAAACAAGGAAGACCTCTGAAGATCAAGCTGCCATACTACCAGGAAAATTAGAGGTCTGTTCAGATGATCAAGGGAGCTTATCCCCATCCCGGGAGACATCGGTAGATGATGGCCTTGGATCTCAGTATCCTTTAAAAAAAGATTCATCTGGTGACCAATTTCTTTCAGTTCCTTCACCCTTTACCTGGAGCAAACCAAAGCCTGGCCACACCCCTATATTTCGGTGAGTTGGTAGAAATGGCTGCTGATCATTTTTTCATGCTTACAGGTCATTTGCATTGTATAACTACATTATCTGACCTCTTTTCCTGTCCTTTCCTTTTCCCTTTAATTTCTCCTCTTTTCTCTCCTTCCTTCTCTCTCCCTTCTTCCCACCCTCATCTTCCTTGTTTTTCACTTTTTAAAAAATAAATTCTACTGGTCAAATAACTTAGAGGTCCTTTTTATTTTTCTTTAAGTCTTTAAAAGTATTTTTAAATTAGCTAAAACTTCATTTTAAAAGTATATAGATGAAGAAAAATATGTGATGGATTGTAGATAATAGTAAATGACTAAGGCTCCTTAGGAGAAATTTCGTTATCTAGAAAAGATTATTGTACAGTTGGATTATTATTATTACTAATGAATTAACTGAATTTGCATATTTGAAGGACTCTGTGTGTGTGTGTGTGTGTGTGTGTGTGTGTGTGTGTGTGTGTATGTGTTCATGTGGCGACTAGAAGACAGCCATGAGTATTATTCTGCAGGAGTCATACATCTTGTTTATTGAGACATCTTGTTTCTTGTTGGCCTAGAGCTCACCAAGCTGCTAGCTTTAGAAAAAAATAACTATGTGTGTGTGCGCACATTCATGAATGATGTGTGTGAATGTGTGTCATGTCCTGTGTGGTATGTTCAGAGAACAACTTTCTGGAGGTAGAGCTATTCTTTCCTTCTGCCTTTATGTAGGTTCTGGGGCTAGAGCTCAGGGCCTTAGGCTTGTATAGCATGGCAAGCACTTTACTGAGTTCTCTTGCTTTGTCCTATTAATGGTACGCATTTTCTCCCACAATGTATTTGCTTTTAAATGTTTATTTAGTTGAGATGGGATCTTGCTATATTGCCTGTATTGACCCATGCTGACCTAAAATGTATGATTCTACTATTCCAGCCTCCCAAAGTAGCTGTGACTATAGGTCCATGCTATTGTACTTGGCCTTTTTTTCTCCCTCAAATCTTTCAGCAGTCTTATTTTCTTTCTTTGAGACTGGGTCCTATGTAGCTAAGACTGACCTTAAGTTTACTACATAATTGCCAATGACCTTGAAGTTACAATCCTCCTACCTCTATTTCCTAAGTTCTGGGATAACAGGTGTGTGTCACTACACCTAGTTTTATGTAGTTCTAGGATTCAAACTCAGGTTTTCTTGCATGCTAGACAAGAACTCTACTTACTGAGCTTTGTGTCCATTACTATTTGATTTGTAGATAAGTAAATGATTCTACAGTTCTTTATTTCCTGCGTGTGTGCATGCGGATGTGCATGCGGATGTGCGTGCGTGCGTGTGTAGATTCATGTGGAGGCCAGAGGTTGGCATTGGATGTTTTCCTAATTCTTCATTTGTTTCTCCACTTGTTTTTTGTTTACTTGTTTGGTTGGTTTGGTTTTGTTTTTTTGAAACAGGGTTTCTCTGTATAGCCCTGGCTGTCCTGGAACTTGCTCTGTAGATCAGGCTGACCTCTAACTCTGCTACCTGCTTCTGCCTTCTGAGTTCTAGGAGTTCTTGCACCACAGCTGCCCAGCTTCTGCTTGGTTTTAAAAGACAGGATCTCTCGTTGAACCTGGTTGGCTGAAAAGCCCCAGGTATATTCCTGTCTCTTTTCCCAGTGCTGGGATTACAGGCTTGGGCCACTGTGCTGGCTTTTATGTGTGTTTGGGGATTCGAACCAAGATCCTCATTATAGAATGACAAATACTCTTTCTACTGAACAGTCTTCCAAGCCCTTGTAACCATTACAAATGGTTGTAATGCTGACAACCATTTGTAACATTAATATTTTTAATATTAATAGATCTAAATTAATGTTTAGTCTTCACACTGTTTAAATTCTTATTAATCAAGGGAAATATTAACCTTTTAAAAACATTTCACAGGCAGTGGTGGTGCATGCCTTTAATCCCAGCACTTGGGAGGCAGAGGCAGGTGGATTTTTGAGTTCGAGGCCAGCCTGGTCTACAAAGTGAATTCCAGGACAGCCAGGGCTATATAGAGAAACCCTGTCTCAAAAAAAAAAAAAAAAAACCCAAAAGAACAAAAACAAAAACAAAACAAAACAAAACAAAACAAGGGCTGGAGAGATGGCTTAGTGGTTAAGAGCACTGACTGTTCTTCCAAAGGACTTGAGTTCAAATCTCAGCAACCACATGGTGGCTCACAACCATCTGTAATGAGATCTGATGCCCTCTCCTGGAGTGTCTTAAGAGAGCTATGGTGTACTTGCATATAATAAACAAACAAACAAAGAAAACAAACAAAAAACCCATACTAAAATAAAATGCTTTATGTTTATTTCAAGCAGTTATGTACTGAAACTAAACACTCATAGGATTGCTTGAGATAAACAGTTCTTCAGAAAGAAGAGTGAAATGATAGGAAGTAGAGGAGGTCACAGGCAGAATAGATTGACTTTCACAGAGTCATACTAGAGCAGGGAGAAAGAAGTTAAATTGTAGACTTTGAAGGTACTTAGTCTTGGGGACTGGCTAGATTGCTCAGTTTTTAAGAGTACCTGCTGCTCTTCCAGAAGACCCAGACTCAATTCCTGGCACCCACATGGCAGCTGACAACCATTTGTAACTCTAGCTCTGAGAGATACAGTGCCCTCTTCTGACCTCTGCAGCTATTAGGCATGCACATGGTACACAGACATACATGGAGGTAAAACACTCAGACACATAAAATAAAAATGAATAAAATGACTTATTCTTCAGAGCTACATATTTATGTATATACATACATACATACATATATACATATACATAAATACACATACAGATGAATGGATATCTTTGCTTTAAGAAATTGAACTACTAGGGGGACTAGGGTGACCAAACAACTTTAATCCCAGTACTTGGAAGGCAGAGGCAGGTGGATTTCTGTGGGTTCAAGGCCAGCCTGGCCTATAGAGCTAGTTCCAGGACAGTCGTTGCTACTTAAGTCTTTAGGTTAAAGAATTATTTATTCACTAAAAATGAATAGAGACCCTGGTGATGGTAGTACATGTCTTTAATCCCAGTACTCAGGAGCCAGAGGCGGGTGGATCTCTATGCATTTAAGGTCAGCCTGGTCTACAAATCAGGTTCCAGGATAGCCAAAGGTACACAGAGAAACTCTGTCTCAAAAAAAGCCAAACAAAACAAGTAAAAAAAGAATAGCCTATTAAATACTTTCCATGATTGGTACTATAACTTACAAGTGAAATAAGTTGATTTTGGAATACTTTTTTTTTTTTTAAACTTTTTTTTTTTTTTCTGAGACAGTTTCTTTGTATAGCTCTGGCTGTCCTGGAACTCACTCTGTAGACCAGGCTGGCCTGCCTCTGCCTCCCAAGTGTTGGGATTAAAGGCTTGTGCCACCACCGCCCGGCCTGGAATACTTTTTTTTAAACCACTGGAAAAAATATTGGAACTGGCAAAAATATACTTTGAGTCTTTGAATCTGCTTGGCAATGATAATATGATGAGATTGTTTGTGTGTTTTGTTTATAGCACATCTTCATTACCTCCATTAGACTGGCCTTTACCAACTCACTTTGGACAATGTGAACTGAAAATAGAAGTGCAACCTAAAACTCACCACAGAGCCCATTATGAAACTGAAGGTAGCCGAGGGGCCGTGAAAGCCTCTACTGGTGGCCATCCTGTTGTGAAGGTATGAGACTTGGGAGCTTTTCCCTATAGATATGCATGGTAATGATTGAATACATATATTGATTTACCTAAAAAAAAGAAAACTCAAATTTGAAGAGCCTCTGTTTTGTGTGCTTGTTGATGTGGCTGTATTTTCTTTGCTAGTCCACAAGAAACCTTCCTGACTTTTCATCTGGGGAAATAAGATGTTGGCGGTCAAATTGCTATTTTTCTGATTTTAAAAGACTATTGTGTCAGGTGGTGATGGCCCATGCCTTTAATCCCAGCACTCAGAAGGCAGAAGTAGGCAAATCTCTAAGTTTGAGGCTAGCCTGGTCTATAAAGTGACTTCCAGAACAGCCAGGGCTATACCAGAGAAACCCTGTCATGGAAAACAAAAAAACAAAACAAGACAAAAAAAAAAGTATATTTTGTGTATAAATATAGTAGATGCTCCTGGGGAAACGACTGAGTAGAGAAGGCATGTTTTGTAAGCATGAGGACTTGAGTTTGAATTAACAATGACTTAAAAAGCCAGCCTTGACCGAATGTGCCTGTAACTCTCAGCACTAGGGTATAGAAACACTCTGATTTCAGGAGTTTTCTGACCACTTGCCAGCCTAGTCAGGAAAGCTAGCTTCAGTCTCAGTGAGAGAATTTGTCCCAGGGCAGTAAGGCAGAAATGATAAAGGAACTCCATGGCATTGATGACATGCCACATACATATACACATATACAAATTAAAGTTGGACACAAAGTAGAAAGAATAATGCAGTAGAGTACTCAAATTTTGTCGTTGCCCTGAAAAATAAACATTTGATAATATTTTAGTCTCTCCCCTCATCTTTCTCTTGAATATATATTGAATAGAAGACTAGATAGTTGTCTGGAAAGATGAATTTTAATTTTTTAAAATGTATTTTACCTGTATTTGTGTGTGCCTGCTTATCTGGAATTACAGGCAGTTGTGAGCCTCAGAATGTACATGTTGTACAAGTCCTTTGCAAGAACAGCAAGTGC
>NW_022196905.1:244183265-244235504 GCF_008632895.1 Mastomys coucha
ACCAGACTGGCCTCGAACTCAGAAATCCGCCTGCCTCTGCCTCCAAGTGCTGGGATTAAAGGCATGTGCCACCACCACCTGGCTAATTTTTTTAAGGATGGTGGGTTAGTAAACTTTCCATCACTGTGAAAACATAAATGAGGTAATTAGCTTGTAATAAGGAAGGCTTATTTTGGTTTAGTTTTGGAGGTTTCAGTCCTGTTGATTGGTTCTTCTGCATTAGGGCCTATGGTAAGCCATAGGATATTTGGTTTATTTTAAGTATGTTTCATATTTTAACGCTTTAAATTAAGATTTTATTTTAATTTTAAATTTACGTGGAGTATAACAGTAAAAAATAAATAAATAAAACTAAGAAATGCTTAGTTTTAAACCATTGGTGGTGATTCTTGCTTGTAATCCCAGCCTTTGGAATATTGAGGGCAAGGGGATCACTATGGATTCGAAGTCTGCCTGGGACACATCATCAGTTATAGGACAACATGGGCTCCAAAAGAGACTCTATCTTTTAAGAAGTAGGGTGAGGGGGGAAAAAAAAACAACAAACAAAAAATTTTTATAAAAATGTACAATAATCTGAACTCCAACATTCATAACTGTCAGTAAGCTCAGATTAGAAACAACTCAAATGCATTTTATAGTTAAGCAACTGTAGTTTATGTACAGGCTACTACCACCCATCTGTAGGAAGGCACAGATAGTTGCTATATGCAAAAACTTGTGTAGTTTTCCATGGTGGTTTGGACTGTCATAGGTATACCACTACACCCAGTTCTCATGGCTCTCTAGAAGTATGCTGATTAAGAAAAAATCTGACAGGGTTACATAGAGTAGCTTTCTCATGTTGAATAAACTGTGGAGACATAGTAGTTTCCAGGAAACAGAGTTTAAGTGTCACAGATATAAGAAAATTTATTCATAGTGATGGAATATGTCTGTATCTTTGCCAGTGTAGTGATTACTTAAATCTATCTCTAATAAAAATGCATGCATGTAAAATATATGGAAAGTGTGGGACTATAGTCTGCAGTTATACTGGCGCCAGTTTCCTGGTGTCTTGTAATAGTGCTGTAAGTGCATGCTATATTATGTTTGTGAAATAAATAGAGGTACTGACACATGCGGATTTTGGTAACTTTCACTAAGGAAAAAAAGCTAATACCATATTGTTTGGCTAATCTGGTCTGCTTGGTGAGACCCTATCTCAAAAGTAAATTAAAAGAGTGTAAATTAAACAGTGGTAAGTAAGCTTTTTTTTTCTTTTGTATTTTGTTGCTCTGCTTGGGGCCAAACCCAGGGCCTCATACATGAAGACAAGTACTGTACAACTAAATTCTGTCCCTAGTGTGATACAGAAATATTTCAAATCTTACCATAGAAATTATTGAAGTTTGAAAGATGAGGTTTATAATGTTGTTGTTTATAGACTTTATCATATGTAAAGATCCATTGCCTAGTGGTGATTTGTTTTTGTTTTTGATTTTTTTTTTTTATACAAAGTCTCATGTAGCTAAGGATGGCCATAAAGTACTGATTCTCCTGCCTTTGTTTCAGGTGCTCATGATGATTTTTTTTTGTTTGTTTGTTTGTTTTTTGTTTTTTCGAGACAGGGTTTCTCTGTGTAGCCCTGGCTGTCCTGGAACTCTCTTTGTAGACCAGGCTGGCCCCAAACTCAGAAATCCACCTGCCTCTGCCTCCCAAGTGCTGGGATTAAAGGCATGTGCCACCACCGCCCGGCATCATGATGATTTTTTTATATGACATTGTTAGGTGTACATTAATACTTATTTTTGTTTTGTCACATTTTTGCCTTTAAGCAATTTATGATGTTGAATTTTATTTTTGTGGTTTTAGTATCTTTGCAGTGTTTCAAGTCTGTTCATGTTTCTGAAATAGTCAGATCAGGGGTCCTTCCAAGTAATTTAGCAGGACTGATAATGGAACTGCTGTTATTAAAGTTGCTATAGTGTGTCCTGTAGTGACCTCCAGGCTTTAGCCATCCAACTTAAGTTAAATTAAGCAGGCACAGATCTTTACTATGGAAACAATATAGAAACATAGCAAACAAGGACAAAGCAGAGAGTGGCCTGATTAGCAGAGTACTCGTAGTAGATGAAAGATGTTAGAGGATACTTTAACAGTACTTGTTCATTGATAGCATATAACATAAATGTTCCTTCTGTGATTGGATAAGGCAGTAGTGTAACTAGTTTATTCTTTTTTAAAATCACTGAGATGCAGAAGAGCAGTCCTATTTTCCTGTCCTGTATTATATGTACTTAAGCAGATGTTGGCAGAAATATATTTATATATATATTCCCTTTGAAATCTTATATGCACGATTACCTTCCCACAGTAGTAGTTTATTTTATCAAAGTGAAAAGACAGGTGGCTTATATCTTTGCCAAGCTGTTATAAATATGAGTCATGCAATATGACTAAGGACTCTTTGGTATATGGTGCTTATCCCCTTTGTGATACTTACAATAGCATTTATGTACAATAGTAACATTTAAAATGTTTATTTTCGCCAGGTAGTGGTGGGCACGCCTTTAATCCTAGCACTTGGGAGGTAGAGGCAGGTGGATTTCTGAGTTCATTTCTGAGTTCAAGGGCAGCCTGGTCTACAGAGCGAGTTCCAGGACAGCCAGGGCTACACAGAGAAACCCTGTCTCAAAAAAAAGTTTATTTTCAATTTTAGATTTAACTACTTCACTTTGGCCAGACACTTAGTATTACCAACTTTGAGTTATTTTGTATTATGAAATTGTCTTATTCCAAAATTTATTTATTCAACAATGATGTATACTTTTTAATGTGCTAAACATATCTATAGACTCTGATAGCAAGGTAAGAGGCTGTTGTCTTCACTAATTTAGAGGCAAGTGTGGAGCTCCTGTTCTTCCATTACTTAATGAACTATTGATTTCATACAGTTTGAATGTGAAAGAGCAATAGATATAGCAGAAGGAAGCATTTATTAGCCTTGAGTTTTGGAAAGTTCCCAATTTTCTTTTAGTTTTACATTCTTCATCTGTAGACTGGAGAATAAAAATGTTGTGCACTCTATAGTGTATGTATAACTAATGGACTAATTAAAGCAGAGTATATAACCATGCTCTACCTTAACTTCTTGTCTCTATAAGTATAGAAGATGTGGTAGTTTGTGTGTGGCATTATCATTTAACTCATTTGCTGCTAAAGAATCAAAGAATTGGGGCTGGTGAGATGGCTCAGCGGGGAAGAGCACCGACTGCTCTTCAGAAGGTCATGAGTTCAAATCCCAGCAACCACATGGTGGCTCACAACCACCTGTAATGAGATCTAATGCCCTTTTCTGGTGCTGTCTGAAGACAGCTACAGTGTACTTACATATAATAAATAAATAAATCTAAAAAAAAAAAAAAGAATCAAAGAATTTTTTTTTTAAATTTCTACACATGTACATTTGTACGTGTGTGTTTTTCCAATTTCTTTCTTTGTATAATAGCCCTAGCAATCCTGGAACTCACTTGTAGACCAGGTTGGCCTCGAACTCAGAAATCCTCCTGCCTCTGCCTCCCAAGTGTTGGAACTAAAGGCATGTGCCACCACTGCCCAGCTTTCCAGTTTCTTTAGTTAGTGAGGCCTTTTTTTACTATGTTCATATTGAACATTTTATGTTTTATTAGCTAGTTTCCATTTGATTAAATATCAATTTAATTATATTGTTAATGACAGAACAGTTTAAAGGAATTAAAAATGAAAATATTGGCAGATTTCTTTATTATGTATTAAAATATTTACAGAAAGCTGCAAATTCTGCTTGAGTATAGTAAATTGCACATTGCTGTTGTATTTTAAGAGCCCAAGGTAATGTCAGGAATTGAGGCACTGATGTCTGTGGAAAGGAGTTGCGAGATGAGGGTGAAAACATTCAAATTGGATAAAAGTCTATAATGAGTTAGGTTTCAGAGAGACAGAGAGACAGGCAGACAGTAAGTGTGTATGCATGTCTGTGTCTGTATCTATGTCTGTGTCTGTATTGTTACAGACCTAGTGGTAACTTTTGTCATGAAACAACAATAGTGATTTTTAGTAGATGATATAAAATCTTCATTAATACATGAATTAAAGGTTCTGAGGACAGCACTGGTAGATGTGCTGAAAATGCAGTTGAACAGTTTGCAGACTAAATAGTAAGCCCCGTGCTGCCCTCTCTTAACCTCTAGAACACTTGAGAAAGGTTTGTTATGAGAGTCTGGAGGGCTTATCTCGAGGTGCACGACAGAAAAAAATTATAGAACTGAAAAATGAACTTTATTGTTTTAAAATGTTTAACTTAAAGCTACTTGAATTTTTCTGTTATAAGTGACTAAACATAATCTTATCATAAAAGGCATATATTAACTCTAGTTCAAACAGAAAGCTTAATAAAAATGTAATTAAGATGTACACCATATAGGCATAGTGGCTCTTAATATAAAAGGCATTAATTAACACTAGCTCAAACAAATTCTTACGAAAATGTAATTAAAATCTACAAAGAAAGCTAGGCATAGTAGTTCACACCTGTAAACCTAGCATTTGAGTAGCTTAGAAGGAAGATTGCCATAAGTTCAAAGACAATCTGAGCTGCTGATTGAGACCCTATCTCAAAACCTTAAAACAAAGTTATATGTATGTATTTAAAATATGACTCATCTGTAACATACATGTCATTATAGTGCAAACACAGAGTGCTGGTTTAAATTCTTTTGTTGTTGTTTTGTTTGTTTGGGTTTTTTGTTGTGTTTTGTTTTGTTTTTGAGACAAGGTCTCTGTGTGGCCCTCGTTGTCCTGGAACTTACTTTGTAGACCAGAGTAGCCTTGAACTAACAGAGATCTACTTGCCTCTGCCTCTCTAGTGCTAGGATTAAAGGCATACACTTCCACCACCCAGCTTTAAATAATACATTTTGAAGTATAAATGTGTTAGTCAAATAAGGATCGAAGATGTACATATGTTATTTAAAAGCCACCAGTCTCATTTTTTAATTTAATTTATTATTTTGTGTGTTTGGGTATTTTGGCTGCATGTATATCTGCACTAGTTGTTTGTACAATGCCCCTGGAAACCAGAAGAAACATTGGGTCTTCCTAGAATTAGAGTTACAGGCAGATTATTAGCCTCCATATGGGTTTTTATCTTCCTAGCTAGATGGTCAAAAGATATATAGCTTTTAAAAAGATATATATCTACTCCCAGTTCCGAGGAATCCACTACTCTTTAGTTCTTCGAGGGTATTGCACACAAAGATGGTGTATAGTCATACATACAGGAAAACACTCAACAAGTAAAATAATTTTTTAAAAAGTGGTATCTTAGCCAGGTGATGGTGGTGCATGCCTTTAATCCCAGTACTCAGAAAGCAGAAGAAAGCATATCTCTGGATTTGAGGCCAGCCTGTTCTACAAAGTGAGTTCTAGGACAGCCAGGGCTACATAGAGAAACTCTGTCTCAAAACAAAACAAACAAACAGTGGTATCTTTGTTAATCAAAGATTTTTCCACTAATTTACTGGCCATTTGTTTTGTTTTGTTTTGTTGTTTTTTTCTGGTTTTTGTCATAGAGGAAATACATTTTTATTAAAATGTATTTTTTACAATATATTTGTATTACAGTTTCCCCTCCCCCAACATCTCCTATCCTCCCCATTTCTCCACCCACCTAAATCCACACCCATTCATTCATTCTTACTTTAGAATAAAAATAAACAAAGTTGACAGGAGCCTGATATAGCTGTCTCCTGAGAGGCTTTGCTAGAGCCTGACAAGTATAGAGGGGGATACTCGCAACCAACCATTGGACTGAGCTTGGGGACCACAATGGAGGACTTAGTGAAAGGCTGAAGGAGTTTGCAACCCCATAGGAAAAACATTACCAACCAACCAGACCTTCAGAGCTCCCAGTGACCAAAATGCCAACCAAAGAGTATACATGGTGGGACTTGTGGCTTCATGAGTTGCTTATGTAGCAGAGGATGGCTTTGTCTGGCATCAGTGGGAGGAAAAGTCTCTGGTCCTGTAAAGGCTCAATGCCCAGGGTAGGGGAATGCCAGGGTGGTTGGGTGGGAGAGCACCCTCTTAGAAGCAGGGGGAGGGGGAAGGAGACCGGGCTTTTCTGGAGGAGAAATCGGGAAAGGGGACAACATTTGAAATGTAAATAAATAAAATATCCAATAAAAAAAACCAAAAACCAAAAAACAAGGGGCTGGAGAGATGCTCAGCAATTAAGAACACCGACTGCTCTTCCAAAGGTCCTGAGTTCAAATCCCAGCAACCACATGGTGGCTCACAACCATCTGTAATGAGATCTGACGCTCTCTTCTGGTGTGTCTGAAGACAACTACAGTGTACTTACATATAATAAATAAATCTTTGGGCAGGAGCAAGCAGAGGTCCTGAAGTTCAATTCCCAGCAACCACAAGATGGCTCATATACATAAAATAAATAAATAAAAATCTTTAAAAAAACAAACAAACAGAATAACCAAGCAAAGCAGAATAGGAAAAAAAGCCAAAGAAAAACCGTAAGAAACACATATAGACACTGAGACACATATATTTAGACCCAGAGGGCTGGAGCGATGGCTCAGCCATTAAAGGCTAGGAGGCTCACAACTAAAAATATTTAGACCCAGAGAAAATTCAAAAAATATAATCAGAAACGATAATATATAGAGAAAATATCCGTAGGGTGAAAAAGTACCCAGACAAAGCATTATGAGTCACAAAACCCTCCAAAAATGCCATTGAGTTCATCATGTGTTGGCCATCTGGGCCATGGAGACTGCTCTTAAAGTGGGGTTATACATCCAGTGAGACTCCCGTGGAGAAAACTAGTTTTTCCTTTGACAGAGTTTATCAACTGGAGAAAGCTTCTGGGTTATCAATATAGAATTGTCTCCAGTTCCTCTCATTGCTGAGAGCCCATCAGGCTTAGACCTGAGCAGGTTCAGGGCTTGCTGCTTCAGTCTGTGTGAGTTTGTCGGTCCTCTTGTGTCTAGAAGGCCTTACCTTGGTATCTTCCATTCCAGTTGATTCTTACACTCTTCCCACCTCCTCTTCCATTGGGTTCCCTGAGCAGGTTGTAGCTGTGACCCTAACAGCACAATCAACCCTGGAGCTTAGGATGAGGTAGGATCCACCCACTGATCTGAAGTTTAACTATTTGTTTTTGACTTGTGTATTCTACTTATATCCGTGTGTCCTTTGAAAATGATAGTTGGAATTATGGCTTATCATCCTTCTTGAATTACATTGTTTCTGGAATGTGAATTACACTCAAGAATCTTGCCTTTCATAAAATGGTGCCATAAGTCTTTGGTTGTATCCCTAGATCTTTATGCCACATTAAAGCAGATTTTGTAGACCAGTAGTTCTCAATTCTGTCAGACCTAAGTGTTAAAAGGATGTATAGAAATTAAACTATAAAGCTAACTTAAAGTAATGAAAATAATGTTCCAAAATGAAAAGACTTGCTGATGGCTTACAGAAGACAGTGAAGTGGTCATTTAACACCTGCAGTTCAGGTGAGTCTTGTAGGTACAGAGGTGTGTGTACTCATCGGTAGCCTAAATTCCATGAGTGGCATTATTTGCAGTGACATGATTTTCTGAAATGATGAACTTCTTACATGGTAATTAAGCTTATGAAAAACTTATACATGTTAAAGCTTAAAAATGCTTTGTGTTGGGGCTGGTGAGATGGCTCAGCGGGTAAGAGTACTGATTGCTCTTCTAAAGGTCATGAGTTCAAATCCCAGCAACCACATGGTGGCTCACAACCACCCATAATGAGATCTGACGCCCTCTTCTGGTCCGTCTGAAGACAGCTACAGTGTACTTACATATAATAAATAAATCTTTAAAAAAAAAAATGCTTTGTGTCGGGGCTGGAGAGATGGCTCAGTGGTTAAGAGCACAGATTGCTCTTCTGAAGGTCCTGAGTTCGAATCCCAGCAACCACATGGTGGTTCACAACCATCCATAACAAGATCTGATGCCCGCTTCTGGAGTGTCTGAAGACGGCTATGGTGTACTTACATATAATAAATAAACCTTTTAAAAAAATGCTTTGTGTTTTTTATATACCAAGGATTTGACTTCTAGGTTTATAATCTTTTTCTATACTTGAATGTCTGATCGAGCATTCTAAAATACTGTATGTTACATAGGCTAGTTAGTTGCTTTGAAAAACTATGGTTATTTATTGCACTGAAGGCAGTTTCTGTCTCTAACCCCTTTTTAATAATTTCCTATATAGTATATCCCACTTCTCTTGTTAGGTGAACATAACCACTCTACTACAAAAACCATTTCTCATGTCGATAACTAAAATTCAGAATAGCTTTCTAGCCCCCCATTCCTTCCTAGAGGGCCATACTATGTAATCCTTCTATGTTAAGAAGGATTATTCTGATCCACAGCCATAAATCAGTGGAGCTCAAGGAGTCTTGTGGAAGAGTGGGGTGGGGGGAGAATTGAGGAAGTCGGAGGGGTCAGAGACATCACAAGAAGACTACAGAGTCAACTAGCCTGGGCCTATGCGTCTCAAAGAGTCTGGGTCGCCAACTAGGGAACATATAGGAGCTGGATGTAGCAAATGTGCAGCTAGGGCTGTCTAGGTCTTTGTTCCCTGCCATTAGATCCCTTTTCCCCTACCTGGGCTGCCTAATCGATCCTTAGTGTGAGAGGATATGCCTAGTCCTGCTGGGACTAGATGTCCCGGGTAGAGTGATACCTAAGGAGTGTTCCCCCTTCTCTGAATAGGAGAGGGTACAGTGGGGGAGGGATTTGTAAGGGTAGGACTGGGAAGAAAGGAAGTGGGAGCAGTGATTGGGATGTAAAGTGAATATAAAAAATTGGAGAAAAAAATAGGAACTTAAAAACAAAGAGGCGGAGCCTGGCAGTGGTGGTGCATGCCTTTAATCCCAGCGCTTGGGAGGCAGAGGCAGGTGGATTTCTGAGTTTGAGGCCAGTCTGGTCTACAGAGTGAGTTCCAGGTCAGCCAGGGCTATACAGAGAAACCCTGTCTCGAAAAACCAAAAAAAAAAAAAAAAAACCAAAGGGGCAGGAGCTGGAAAGATGGCTCAGCAATTAAGAGCACTGACTGCTCTTGCAAAGGCCCTAAGTTCAAAGCCCAGCAACCACATGGGTTCCTCTGTGAACCATTGCCCATTCCATTCCAAACCTCAGGATTGAGTGATTGACTGACTGACTGACTGACTTATTTATTTTGATACAAGATTTCTCTGTGTAGTCCTGGCTATTGTGAAATTCTTTTTGTAGATCAGGCTGGCCTTGAACTCACAGATATTGCCTGCCTCTGCCTCTTAGGTGCTCGGATTAAAAGTGTGTGCCACTATGCCTGTCTTTAACATCAAAACTACTACTTTCTGATCTTCCTATTATCCTCTACCTTCATTTTATTTAGTTTTATTCCCAAATATCAGTACCCTCAGAGAAACCTATACCCTATTTACATCTCTTATACTGCTTTATTAATTTTTAAATTAATTAATTTTAAATTTTATTATCTACTCTCCTGGGAGCCATACAAACCGCAAAAAGCAGAAACGGTCTTATTCATCATCCTGTCTGTCTTTTACTGAGAACCTATTATGGAAGCAGTATGTCTAGGTTAGCTGTGGGAACATAGGACAAGATAAGAACAGCAAAGGTCCAAATCTCACAGGCCTGTATATAAATCATCATAGGGATTTGAATTAGCTCTGAATGAAAGGAGACCATTAGAGAGGTTTCAGTGAGGTTAAGGAATGATATGGGGGACTATGGATTTTTAAAAAAATAATATAGAGTAGTTGGTTCGCTCCCATACAGGTCTGGAGATTGAACTCAGAATGTTAGGCTTAGAAGCAAGTGCTTTTACCTACTGAGAGACATCTCATTTGCCTATGTTTTTAAAATAGTAATAATAATAATAATATAACAATTATTGTTGTTGTTATTATTATTCAAATGTGGTAACTCATACACTAGAGTGGGAGACTCCACCCCAGAAAGCTTACAAGTTTAAGTCCAGCCTGGCCTACATAGCAAGACCATATTCTGAAAAATAAATACATAAATAAATGTCAAAAACATGCTGATGAAGACAAAGATATAAGATGTATAAAAATATTTGTCTTTATGATTATAGATGTAAATAGACTCAGAATAGTGACAAGCTGAATGTGATAGAACATTAAAAGGATTCAATATCAAATGAGATTTATTCTGGAAATACAAGTGTAATTCAGCATATGAAAATAAATTAATATGTCACAGTAATATCAAAGGGAAAAACACATACTTATGTAGATTGATTTTAAAAGTACATTTGCAGGGGCTAGGGGTTATAGCTAGGTAGTAGAATATATGCTTAATCTATACAAAATTCTGGGTTCATTTTCCTGCACCAGAAAAAATGTATTCTTGTTTTTAATTACATGAATACATGTAGTCTTTTGTCTTTCTGTATTTTTATGTGTGCACATTTGTTTCTGGAGGCCAGAAGACAACCTTAAGTTTTGTTACTCAGCTGCCATATATCTTGGTTTTAAGACAGATCAATTGCCTCTATTTCGAGTGCTGGAATTAAAGGCATGTACCATGATACTGGCAGTTGAAGGCTTTAGAGCAAAATTTTGAGGCAGGGTCTCTCAGTTAACACAGGCTGGTCTTGAATTTAATATTGGACCAAATGGTTTATACAAGCCTTAGTCTGCTAAGCCCTACCTTGTTGTCTTTTCAAATTTTTTTGATTATTCAAATCTTTGTCCCTCTTTCCCCCAACCCTCCCCACCTCCAAGTTCCTTTTTAACGTGTTCCAGTGTCTAAATCTTTGTTATTTAAAAATTTGGGAGTTGGAAAGATGGCTCAACAGTTAAGAGCACTAGCTGCTCTTTCAGAAGACCCAGGTTTGATTCCCAGCACCCATGTGGTGGCAAACAGCTATCTGTTAACTCCAGTTCTAGGGAAGACCGTGCCCTCTTGTTCTTTCAGGGCACTAGGCACACAAACCATGCAGGCATACATTCAGGCAAAACACTCAAGCATATAGAAGAAAATAAAACGCCAGGTGGTGGTGGCGCACGCCTTTAATCCCAGCACTTGGGAGGCAGAGGTAGGCAGATTTCTGAGTTCAAGGCCAGCCTGGTCTACAGAGTGAGTTCCAGGACAGCCGGGGTTACACAGAGAAACCCTGTCTCAAAAAACCAAAAATAAAATAAAATAAAATAAAAAACATTTTTGGAGGGCTTTTCATGGGTTAATTTTTTTTCCAACATAATATCTTTATCAAGCACTGGAGAGATGGCTCAGTGGTTAAGAGCACCTGCGTTCAGTTCCCAGCAACCACATGGTGGCTCACAACCATCTGTAATGGGATTTGATGCCTCTTTCTGGTGTGTCTGAAGACAGCTACAGTGTACTCATGTACATAAAATAAATAAACAAACAAATAATATCCTTATCAATTTGAACATTTCACATCATATACCCTGATCATGCTTACTTCCCAGTCCTCCATATCTACTCCCCATCCCTTTTAACAACCCCCCACCCCCCAAAAAAAGGAAGGAAAAAACAAATCCATTTTGTGTCGTCCATATACTCAATGGATCATGGTCACAGTCTCATGGGTTACTTTTACTGTCTGTGTTATGATAAAACATTTATGTACGATAGTATGTAATACAAATATAGTAGACCTATCAGCCTATTTTAAAATGCCTGAATAATGAGGTGTACTTTTTTGTGTTTCTTTTCATTTAGCTCCTGGGCTATAGTGAAAAGCCAATAAATCTACAGATGTTTATTGGAACAGCCGATGATAGATATTTACGACCTCATGCATTTTATCAGGTGCATCGAATTACTGGAAAGACAGTTGCTACTGCAAGTCAAGAGATAATAATCGCCAGCACAAAAGTTCTGGAAATCCCACTTCTACCTGAAAATAATATGTCAGCAAGGTATCTTTTTTGGTTTTTGGTTGTTTTGTTTTGTTTTGTTTGAGATGGAGTCTCATTATGTGCCTCTGGCTGTCCTAGAACTCACTGTGTAGACCCTGCTGGCCTCAAACTCACAGATCCACCTGCCTCTGCCTCCAGCCAGGTAACTTAAAACTTTTGTTAAAATGAGCAAGCTCAGTGGTTAAAATCCCATATTCTTCTTCCAGAGGACTAGAGTTTGGTTCTCAGTACCCATATCAGGCACCTGCGCTCATGTGCATGAACACGCTCACATAATTAAGAGTAATAATTTTTTTAAAAAACTAAATTGAAAGTTCTTTCTTCCTTGAAACAAAACTACATGGTAGGTTTGTCTTTGGGTTTTAGCTAACTGTAAAATATAAAATTGTTTAAAAGCTAACTGACAGCCGGGCGGTGGTGGCGCACGCCTTTAATCCCAGCACTTGGGAGGCAGAGGCAGGCGGATTTCTGAGTTCGAGGCCAGCCTGGTCTCCAGAGTGAGTTCCAGGACAGCCAGGGCTATACAGAGAAACCCTGTCTCGAAAAAAAAAAAAAACCAAAAAAAAAAAAAAGCTAACTGACTAACATTATATAAGTAATTTTGAAAGTTTTGCTCAGGAGAACAGTAGGTTTCCTATTTCCAGAATGACAGTTGGCAACTTGTGTCTGTAATCCCAAAATGCAGGAAGAACAGGAGTTCAAGGTAATCCTCAACTACATGGTGAATTAGAGGACGGTCTGAGCTATATATGTAAGATCCTGTCTCAAAAAAACAAGAATAGTGGACAGGGGTAGTGGCTCATTCCTTTAAAAAGTCTTAGCATTTCAGAGGCAGAAATAGATGGATCTCTTTGAGGCCTGCCTAACTACATTTTCAGTTCTAGACCAGCCAAAGCTATAATGAGATATTGTCTAGGAACAAACAGCATCAGAAATCCAGAGCATGATTCTTTAAATATCTACACAAAGCTTCTTCGTGTCTTAGAAATAGGGTGAATACGGGGCTGGTAAGATGGCTCAGCGGGTAAGAGCACTGACTGCTCTTCCGAAGGTCATGAGTTCAAATCCCAGCAACCACATGGTGGCTCACAACCACCCGTCATGAGATCTGATCTGATGCCGTCTTCTGGTGTGTCTAAAGACAGCTACAGTGTACTTATGTATAATAATAAATAAAATCTTTAAAAAAAAAAGAAAAAAGAAAAGAAATAGGGTGAATGTAAATGTATCAGTGTTATACCCTAGTTGAAAATAAAAGTTAAGGCTGGATGATAGTGCCATGCACCTTTAATCCCAGCACTTGGGAGGCAGAGACAGGCAGATTTCTGAGTTTGAGGCCAGCCTGGTCTACAGAGTGAGTTCCAGGACAGCCAGGGCTACACAGAGAAACCCTGTCTCGAAAAACAAAAAACAAAACGAACAAACAAAACAAAGAAAAAGAAAATAAAAGTTAGTTTGCTTATATATACCTGTAATCTTAACACTTAAAAGACTAAAGTCAGGACAACTTTTGAGTTTGAAGTTATTTGGGCCACAAAATGAGACCCTATTTCAAAAAGCAAAAACAGGAGTTTTTTCAAACAAATTTAAAAAAAGAAAAAATTTTAAAGATGTTTTTGCTTTTGTTTTTGTTTTTGTTTTGTTTTTTGTTTTTGTTTTTGTTTGTTTTTGGGGGGGTTTTCGAGACAGGGTTTCTCTGTGTAGCCCTGGCTGTCCTGGAACTCACTCTGTAGACCAGGCTGGCCTCGAACTCAGAAATCCGCCTGCCTCTGCCTCCCAAGTGCTGGGATTAAAGGTGCGCGCCACCACCGCCCGGCTCTGTTTTTGTTTTTTTGAGACAGGGTTTCTCTGTATAGCCCTGGCTGTCCTGGAACTCACTCTGTAGACCAGGCTGGCCTCAAACTCAGAAATCTGCCTGCTTCTGCCTCTCAAGTGCTAGGAAAGATTTATTTATTTTATATATGTTAGTACACTGTTGCTGTCTTTAGACACACCAGAAGAGGGCATCAGATCCCATTATAGATAGTTGTGAGCCACCATGTGCTTGCTGGGAATTGAACTCAGAACATTTGGAAGAAGAGTCAGTGATCTTAACTGCTGAGCATCTAGCTAGCAAGCTATATACATATATGCATCATGTACATGGCTGGTGCCCAAGGAGGAAACAAGAAGGGCTTTGATCCCCTATAGCTAGAGTTACAGACGGTTATTAGCTGCATGTGGTTGTTGAGAATTGAACCCAGGTCCCTTGGAAGAGTAGTCAGTACTCTTAACTGCTGAGCAATTTCTCCAGCCCAATTACTTTATTTTTAAAAATCCTTTTTAAGATTTATCTATTTTATGTGTATGAGTGTTTTGCTCCATTGTATATCTGTATCACATGTGTTCTGGAACTGGAGTTATGGACAGCTGTGAGCTACCTTTTGGAAGCTGAGAATCAAACTTAAACTTCTGCAAGAACAAATGCTCATAACTGCTAAACCCTCTATCTGTCTTTTATCTTTTTTGTGTATATTTTTATATGTGTATATTTGTGTGCTGAGTGTATGGATGTGCACCATGTACATACAGTCCAAGAAGATCAGAAGACTGTCAGATCTCCTGGAATGGATGTTATAAGCAATTGTGAACTGCCTGGTCGGGGCATTAGGAGCCAAACTTGGATGTTCTGCATGAACAGTATACCCCTTAAGCACTGAGCTTTCTTTACAACCCCTTATTTTTGTTTATCGGCCCAGGTTGGCTTAATTAAGGCAATCCTCAAGTATCTTCCAAGTATTGGATTATTAGAATGTGCTACCAAACCCACCCCAAATTTTTCACCTAATTTGGGGTACAGAGTTCTTTCTGGAAATTTTTGTTGTTTTGAGATAGAGTCTCTTATCACCCATTTTGGCCTTGAACTCACTATATAGCTGAGGCTGACCTAGAACTCCTGATCTTCCCACCTCTCTTTCAAGTGCTGGGATTATAGGTTTACATGACCTGGCAAATTGACGGTATATATCTATGCCATTGAGCTGTTCAGAACTAGTTTCTGAATAATGAAATTAAAATTTTTTTTCTAGTATTGACTGTGCAGGTATTTTGAAGCTCCGCAACTCAGATATAGAACTTCGAAAAGGAGAAACTGATATTGGCAGAAAAAATACTAGAGTCCGACTTGTATTTCGTGTGCACATCCCACAGCCCAGTGGAAAAGTCCTTTCTCTACAGATAGCGTCTATTCCGGTTGAGTGCTGTAAGTGAATTTGTATTATGTTTTAAGGTTTTGATGTAAGTTTTGTATGTATGTATGTATGTATGTATTTATTTATTTATTTATTTATTTATTTTAGGATTTATTATTATACACAAGTACACTGTAGCTGACTTCACACGCACCATAAGAGGGCGTCAGATCTCATTACCAGTGGTTGTGAGCCACCATGTGGTTGCTAGGGTTTGAACTCAGGACCTTTGGAAGAGCAGTCAGTGCTCTTAACCACTGAGCCATCTCTCCAGCCCCTGTATTTATTTTTTATTAAAATGAGATATATATTAAAAATACAGACTGAGTTATTTTTTTTAAAGATTTATTTTATTTACTTTTATGTGTATGAGTACGCTGTAGCTGTACAGATGGTCGTGAGCTATCGTGTGTGGCTGCTGGGAATTGAACTCAGGACCTCTGCCATCCTGCTCACTCTGGCCCCACTCGGCCCAGCTTGGTGTGATTCACTGTAGCTGTCTTCAGACGCACCAGAAGAGGGCGTCAGATCTCATTACGGGTGGTTGTGAGCCACCATGTGGTTGCTGGGATCCGAACTCAGGACCTTCAGAAGAGCAGTTAGTGCTTTTACACGCTGAGCCATCTCACCAGCCCCCAAACTGAGCTATTGAGTCTGAGTTGCTGGTTTGTTTTTATGACATGAAAATAAGTTAACAAGGTAAAAAGAGTGCTAATTTTAGGTTAGAAATGTCTTCTCACTCTCGTTGATTCTAGGCAGCTATGTGACTGGACTGTAGAGAAGCTCTTGTTACCTTTTCTTTGCCTCCCTCTCTGTTCTTGCCTCCAACTTACGTTTCTTTTAGCTCCTGCCTTAAGCCTGTTGGGATTGAGTATAGATTTGTACCACCTTCTCTACCTGTAAATGAAAGTATATTAGGATCCTGTGGTAAAGCTATATGATCTTGATGCTTTTAGTTGTCACTTGATTATCTTTCAAGTGTTAACCTTAATATATTAGAATTCTGTTTTGGAGGCTTACCCCTCAGCTGAATAAGAATTAATTGGGTTGGTTGGTTGGTTGGTTGGTTGGTTGGTTGGTTGGTTGGTTGGTTGAAGACAAAGTCTCACAATGTAATACTGGCTGGTCTAGAACTGTCTCTAGGTAGATAAAGCTGACCTTGAATTCACAGAGATCCAACTGCTTCTGCTTTTGAGTACTACGATTAAAGGTATGTCTCACCATGCTGGGTTTGTAACAAGTGCTCTTAAACACTGAGCCAGCTCAACAGTCCCTGCCTTTTATTTTGGAATACAGAACCTCATGTATGGCAAGCTGGCCTCAAATTTACTACATAGCTGAGTATCACCTTAAATTCATGTACTTCTGACTATGTCTCTCAAGTGCAGGAGTTACAGGAATGTATCACAATGCCAGGTTTATGTGGATCAAATCCAGGGTCCTGGGCATGCTAGGCAGCATCTTACCAACTGAACTATATCCCCACCCAAGCTACATGTACTCTTTTGGGGGGGAGGGGCTTGGGGGGAATGTTTTGAGACAGGTTTTCTCTGTGTAGCCCTGGCTGCTCTGGAACTCACTCTGTAGACCAGGCTAGCCTGGAACTCAGAAATCCGCCCACCTCTGCCTCCCAAGTGCTGGAATTAAAGGTGTGCATCATCACTGCCTGGCACAAAATGTACTCTTTATTTATTTATTTATTTATTTATTTATTTTACTACATGTAATCTTAATTTGAGATCACATGTAATTATAAAAATCTTCCTTTGTATCTGTTTGGTAGTTGCTGAGTCAAAGTTATATTTTATCATCTCCCAAGTGAATGTAGGAATGTCTGAGAAAATCTTGGTGATATAACTTCCTGTAAAAGAAGTTTGGATATTTTAAAAAGTAAGATGGGTATATGGTACAGAATTTATAGTGGGTTTAGAGATATGTATCTGTAATTTCATCACTTGGGAGGGGAAGGCAAGAGGATTAGGAGTTCAAGGTTATCCCTGACTACAGATGAAGTTCAAGAACAGCTTGGACTCTGAATCAAAAAAGAGAGTGGGGAAGGTGGAACTATATTATTAGCAATTAAGAACAAAGTAGCAGGAAAGGGTAGAATAAAAACTAAGTAACACTATACATTAGAAATCAGATTATAGCCAGGTGTGGTGGTATGCACCTTTAGTTCAAGGATTTGGGAAGGAGAAGCAGGATTTGTGAATCAGGCTAGCCTAGTCTACAGAGTCAGTTCTAAGACAGCCAGTGCTATACAGAGAAACCCTGTCTTGAAATACCAATCAATTAATTAATCAATCAGTCAATAAGAGAAAAGAAAAAAGAGAATCAGATTATGTTCCTGAAATCCTGTGGAAGTAGAACATAAAGTCACTGTAGAAAATCATTGTTGCTTTTAGAAATTAAATAGTAAAGTATGTGTCCCCTTATGTTTTAGCTATTTATTTTAAAAATTATCCTCAATAAAAGTCTAATGTTATGATGATCTGAGAAAGAGTTGCTTGTCTTGTAGGAGTTACTTAGATACTTGTCTTCTCTTAATTGCTCATAGTTTAATTACATATTTTGGACTTGATTTTTATAGTTAGATTTGTAAATTATAACAGTTCTATGAATGGCATATACTTGAGTTTAATTAAAAGCAAAATATTAAGTAAATGTATGGGAACCAATGCATTAGTTAGAAACATTAATTTATCTTTTTCAGATTTTTTGCAGTTGTACTCTAAAATCAATTCAATATAATTTACTTGTTTCTAAACATTTTAGCTCTTTCAATAAGAATTATTACCAGTGTTTTTTTGTTTTTGGTTTTTTTTTTTTTTTTTTTTTTTTTTTTTTTTGGTTTTTCGAGACAGGGTTTCTCTGTGTTTCCTGGCTGTCCTGGAACTCGCTCTGTAGACTAGGTTAGCCTCGAACTCAGAAATCTACCTGCCTCTGCCCTGGCATGTTTTGATTTTTTAAAGCCTAAATAAATTAATTCCAATGTTTGTTTTATAGTTTGGGCATATCTTGAATGTGTGAAATATTTTAAAATAATGTTTTGTTTTTCTTAACTCTTAAAAACAGCCCAGCGATCTGCTCAAGAACTCCCTCACATTGAGAAATACAGTATAAGCAGTTGCTCTGTCAGTGGAGGCCATGAAATGATTGTGACTGGATCTAATTTTCTTCCAGAATCCAAAATCATCTTTCTTGAAAAAGGACAAGGTAAAGAATATAAAGAATATAAAATACAAATTAACTCAGTCTAAGTGATTAAAGAAGGAAATAAATTTAGTAGATATTTCAGTTATATTAATCGCCAAATAGTCTTCATAAAGTTATAGGTATCATCTAAGGACTAAGTTTTATTGAAAACTTACATTTACTAAATTTACATATAAATAATAAATTTTCTTTAATGGCATATTAAAAATAATTCATCCAGCATTTCTACGACTTGATGTTCACTCAGAAATCTGGGAATACACAAAGGCTGAGACAGATGTCTATGGCAGCATTGTTCATAACAGCTCCAAAATGGAAAGAACAGAATCCTTACTGACTGATGAGCAAATAAAAACAATGAAAACAATGTGCTGTGTCTGCAGTGCCTTGGTTTCTTCTCTCTTGCTTTGATAAAATACCCAGACATTTAGGTAACAGAGGGAGTTTGGTTTATAATCCCAGGTTATAGCTCTGGTGGGAAGAAAGATTCAGGCAGCTAGTCAAACCCACAGGTCAAGACAGCTTCTCACCAGGCATGCCACAGGCCAGCTTGATCCAGACAGTCCCTATGTAGACTCTTCCAGGTGATTCTAGGTTTTGTCAGATTGACAGTTAAAACTCATTATCATACATAAGTGGAATATTTAGTTATAAAAAAGGGAAGTTCTGGGCTGGAGAGATGGTTCAGCTGTTAAAGGCTAGGCTCATAACCAAAAATATAAGAGTTCAGTTCCCAGCACCCACAGCTGTCTCTCCAGCCAAAAAAAAAAAAGGGGGGGGGTAAATATTAGAGACATTAAAAGAAGCCATAACAGCCGGGCAGTGGTGGCGCACACCTTTAATCCCAGCGCTTGGGAGGCAGAGGCAGGCGGATTTCTGAGTTCGAGGCCAGCCTGGTCTACAGAGTGAGTTCCAGGACAGCCAGGGCTACACAGAGAAACCCGTCTCGAAAAACCAAAAAGAAAAAAAAGGAGCCATACCAGAATACATAGAATAAGCAATTCATAGAAGTAGAAAATAGATTTAGAGCTTTGCATTTATGTAAGAAGTGAGGAGGTATGGTAAAAATGGTCTGGAATTAGCAATTAGTCATACAACTCTGTGAGTATCCTAACTAAATTTCATAGGGATGAAATTAGCAAGGTATGGTCTAAATACTAAATATGTTGGTTGGTTGGTTGGTTGGTTTTGTTTTCTTTTGTTTTTCAAGACAAAATTTCTCTGTATAGCCCTGGTTGTCATGGAACTCATTCTGTAGACCAAGCTGACTTTGAACTCAGAGATCCCCCTGCTTCTGCCTCCCAAGGGCTTGGGACTAACGGTGCACACTACCACTACCTTCACCACCACTGATGACTTAACTTGGTCTTAAATTCAACCCTTAAATTGATCCTGCTGCTTTCTTCTTTCAAGGCTGAAATATCAGCCATCTGCCCCCACATTGGGCCCCTTGCTTTTCTTTAGTTTTATTTAAGATTATTTTTCTCTTCATGTTTGACTGCGTGTGTTTTGGAGGTATGTGTTTTGGTTTTGTGCATGTTTTGGAGGCCAGAGATCAATGTTAGTGGTTTTCTTTAATTGATTTCTAATTTTTGGGGAGAGGAGAGAGAAAAATTTCTCATACCTAGCTGTTAACCTGAACCCACTAATGTTATTCTATTATTATTATTATTATTATTATTATTATTATTATTATTATTATTATTTTAGATTTTATTTATTATATGTAAGTACACTGTAGCTTTCTTCAGACACTCCAGAAGAGGACATCAAATCTCGTTACTGATGGTTGTGAGCCACCATGTGGTTGCTAGGATGTGAACTCATGACCTTCGGAAGAATAGTCGGAGCTCTTAACCACAAGCCATCTCTCCAGCCCCTTTCATTATTTTCTTAATACTACACTTTCTTTTTTTTTTGTTAGTTGGAACTCTGTGAGAAAATAAAAACATTCTCTCTGCCAATAATTTGTGATACTACATACTATGTTTTCAAACTTAAATTGCTTTTAACTGTAAATTTTTTCTTTTAATAGATGGAAGACCTCATTGGGAGGCTGAAGGAAAAATAATCAGAGAAAAATGTCAAGGGGTAAGAAATTTACCTTAATTATTTAATTAGTAAGAAGTATTTAGGGGCTAGAGAGATGACTCAGTGGTTAAGAGCACTGTCTGCTCTTCTAGAGGTCCTGGTTCAGTTCCTAATGCTGCATGATGCATCTGTAACTGCAGTTCCAAGGCATCCAGTCTCCATTTCTGATCTCCTTAGAGACCAGGCACACATATATTGTATATTATATATGTGTGTGAATATATATATGCAGGCAAACATTTATCCACATAAAATTTTAAAAATATGTAATTCTTAAGTATTTTGTAAAAAAAAAAAAAAAAAAAAAAAGTAGTATTTAAGGTAAATACTAGGTATAGCAGCATATGCCTCTAATCCCAGAACTGGGAGATAGATGTAGGTACTTGTCTGTGAGTTAAAGGAGGCCAGTCTAGTCTTAATAGTGAGACTATCTCCCCTGCTTCCCCCCCAAAAAAGTTTCTCCTAAGAAATTTAGGAGAAAACTAAATAATGCAGCTTTATAATATGGGAAAGAATAATGAGAAAAGGAAAAATAAATTAGAATTTTTTATTAGTTTGGAAGTGTGATACTTTTCTGGTATTCAAGTTTAAGAAAAATAAACAAGCCAGGCCATGGTGGGGCACACCTTTAATCCCAGCACCCTGGAGGCAGAGGCAAGCCTAATCTCTGCGTTTAAGGCCAGCCTGGTGTACACAATGACTTCCAGAACAGTGGAGGGCTACCCTGTCAAAACCCTGTCTTAAAGAAAATAAATAATTTATTTATTCTCTTCTGTGTGAAAAAAAAAATTGGAAACGAAAGATTAGAAATGGAAGAGCTTTCATAATAAAAATGTCATTACACTGAGAATGGTGCTCTGCACCTTTAATCCCAGCAGAATCTCTGATTTACAGGCCAGCTTGGTCTTCATGGTGAAGTCTAGGCCAGCCAAGGCTACATAGTGAGACTTTGTCTCAAAAAAGCAAAGAATGTGGATAGTATGCTAGCTTGTAACTGCAGCACTCAAGGGGCAGAAGATAGGGAGGGAACATCTGAGGCCATCAGAGGCAAAATAACAAGTCCAAAGCTAGTATGTTCCTCCTAGCCCCCCAAAGCAACTATGCTGTCTAGTTTTAAGTCAACTTGATAAAAGAGCATGATACAAGAGGGAGCTTCAATTAAGAAAATGAGAATGTTATATGTATGTGTATATATATATTAAAATTATATATATTTAATATTTATTAAAATTATAGCCTCAATTGAGAGTATAGAGAATGCTTCAGGCTGTGGGCAAGCCTGTAGGGTATTTTCTTAGTGATTGATGTGGGAGAGTCCTGCTCATTGTGGGTAGGGCCACCTCTGGGCAGGTAGGTGGTCGTGGGCTCTATAAGAAAGCAGGCTGAGCAGACCAGGGGGAGCAAGCCAATAAGCAGCACCTGTCGGTGGCCTCTGCATTGGCTCCTTTTTCCAGGTTTCTTCCCCTTTTGAGTTTCTGTCCTGACTTCCTTCCATGATGATAGTAATATAGAAGTATAATCCAAATAAATCATTTCTTTCCTGAGTTGCTTTTGTCATGGTGGAGGTTTTGTTTGGTTGGTTGTTTTTTGTCATGGTGTTAGCACAGCAATACTGATCCTAACTAGGACAGTAACTGTACTTCTTTTCAAGTAGGCACGCCCCTTTTCTTAATAAATACCAACTTTGCTTGTAGTGGGACAAGCCCCTAGTGATTTGTCATTACATACACTTCAAACACCACAGCTACTCATTAAGCCATTAAGCTTTCCAGAATCCTTACTAGAAGAACCTGTGGTCTTGCATCTTGACTGAAATAGATACAATGTTTTCTAGACTAGGAAGTAGCACTTTCCACAATGCTTTCTAAAGTCTTGGAACAGTCAGATTGATGATTAGATTGGATTTTGGATAAAGAGTTTCACTTTGTATGTGCATATAGGTTATATATACTTCCAACTTAGATGTTTTGAATATAAACCTCATGCCAAGAAATATAAACTAGGGTCTGGAGAGATGGGTCAGCACTTGTTGCTCTTCCAGAGGACTTGAGTTTGGCCCCTCGTACTCAGGAGGTGATTAACCTTCTTTAACCCGAGTTCCAGAGGATACAACATCTTCTGACCTTCTTGGGTACTGCATACATGTGGTACACAAACATACTTGTAGGCAAATGCTTATTTAAATTTTTAAAAAAGGAAACTATATATAATTCAACTTGAGAAATGTTAATCATGATCATATATTCAAGTGGCCCTCCTGTTAAGATATTTATAGTAGGGGCTGGAGAGATGATGGCTCAGTGGGTAAGAGCACTGCTCTTCCAGAGGTCTTTTTTTGTTATTACTGTTTGTTTTGTTTTGTTTTGTTTTTTGTTTTTCGAGACAGGGTTTCTCTGTGTAGCCCTGGCTGTCCTGGAGCTCACCTTGTAGACCAGGCTGGCCTCGAACTCAGAAATCCACCTGCCTCTGCCTCCCAAGTGCTAGGATTAAAGGTGTACGCCATTCCCGTCCTCCCCT
Organism: Mastomys coucha; assembly: GCF_008632895.1. Classification (NCBI taxonomy): domain Eukaryota; kingdom Metazoa; phylum Chordata; class Mammalia; order Rodentia; family Muridae; genus Mastomys; species Mastomys coucha. Next base: position 244,206,318 of record NW_022196905.1, read on the forward strand.
TCCAGAGGTCTTGAGTTCAATTCCCAGCAACCACATGCCTAAAGTCTCTTATTTTTGCTCTATCTAGAAGCACAGTGGGTGGGTAAAAATCAGTTTCTTTAATGATTAAAGATTTTGTCTTTGTCAACAAGATATTTATGTAAATAAATGTCCAAATGGCTTATTTGACTACTTTATGTGCATAATTTTTTGTAATGGGGAAACCCTTCCATTAAGAGTTAAGTTTCATAAATTGCTCTTAATTTGGCAGGTGCACTCCATTTTTAGTTCTTAGTATAACACAGTCTTCCTTTCCTTGTTCCTTAGGCTCACATTGTCCTTGAAGTTCCTCCCTATCATAACCCAGCAGTCACATCTGCTGTGCAGGTGCACTTTTATCTTTGCAATGGCAAGAGGAAAAAAAGCCAGTCTCAACGTTTTACTTACACACCAGGTACAAGAAGTTGTGATGATTAGAGTTTTCGCTTATAATAAGAATCTTGCTTTAAATGTTTAATGTATGCCAGCATATTCATTTTGTTGTTGTTTTGTTGTTGTTTTCTGTGTAGCCTTAGCTGTACTAGAGCTTGCTCTGTGGACTAGGCTGCCCTGGGACTCAGAGTTCCGCCTGCCTCTGCCTCCCAAGTGCTAGAATTAAAGTCGTGCACCACCATTACCTAGCTTTTGTTGTATTTTCATTTGACAAGTCACAATTGTACCAGCCCGGGAGCTATGGAGGATATAAAATCAATGTCAAGAGTTCTTGTTTTTGTGATACCCACTGACCAAAAATGTATACTGACCTCTTTTTGTAACAGTTAAAGCTATTTAATTTTCCAGCTTTTTTATTATGACCTAAGTATTGTATTTAGTAATATATACTAATGGTTAAGTAGTTAAAGAACAAATATTTATACAGGTCTTCTCTGTGGTAGGCACTGTGCTTGTCACGAAGACAGATGATGATGATGATGATGATGATGATGATGATGATGATGATGATGATGATGATGATGATGTTGTAATGAACCTTTCTCTCCAAGAAGAAACTTTTTAAAATTTAATTTAAAATTTTATCTTATATGTATGGGTGTTTAGGCTACATGGATGTCTGTATACCACTTGCATGCTGGTGTTGGTGGAGGCCAGAAGAGGACTTCAGATCCCCTGGGAACTGGAGTTATAGATAGTTGAGCCCTTTGCGGGTGTTGGGAATTGAACCTCAGTTTCTCTGCAAGAGCGACCTGTGCTCTTAACCACAACCATCTCTTCAGCCTCTCTTGCAAATCTTTTACCTTGTATACTAAGAAAAGCGGCAGCATTTTATTTGATTGTTGATTTAGAAGTTTGTTTTGTTTTGTTTTTCATTTTGACACAGGGAAGGGCTCACCCTGTAGCTGGTCTGGGATTCACTCTGTTGTTCAGGCTGACCTAAGACTGTTGGTAATCCTCCATCTCAGCCTCCTCAGTGCTAAAATAATAGGTATATGCTACCATAAAATACTGGTGATTATTACGGGTTATTCATTTGTCCTATATTTCATTTATTTTCAAATCTTTTTTGTTATTTGTTTGTATTTTGTTATCTTGTTTGTTTGTTTGAAACAGAGTTTCTCTGTGTAGTCCCAGTTGTCCTTGGAACTCAGGCTGGCATTGAACTCACAGAGATCCTCCTGCCTCTGCCTCCTATAAGGCATGCAGCACTACTCCTGGCTTGTTTTTAAATCTTAGTCATACATAGCTCTTTTGGTTAATGGCATCGAAGAATTTTATGAGACCTAAAAGACACAATGTATTAATAGGGAGGTGACAACATATACAGGGCTTGGGATGTAGCTTATTTACTTTTAGGTTGTGTTTTTTTGTTGGTGGTGGTTGGTTGGCTGGGTTTGGTAGATGTGTGTGTGGTTTTGTTTGTTTTGTTCTGTTGATGCTGCTGTTGTTTTTACCAGCATGTGCTAGCCCAGGGTTCAATCCCCAGAACCACCAGGGACTCCCTGTAATTAATCCAAGCACTTTGGAGGCAGAGGCAGGAAGGTAATGAGTTTCAAGTATACTTGGGGTACATAGCAAGTTCTACAGCATTCTGTGTCAATAAGAAGTCTAGTGGTTTTGTTTTAAATTTATAACTGTGAAGTTAGATTTATATATCAGGAGCTCACAGAAGCTAAAAAAGTGACTCGGGCAATAAAAGTTTTTTAAATATTCAGGAATGGGAGTATCAGTAATGGTTAAGAATATCACATTTCAAGGTTCTAAGTTCAAATCCCAGCAATCACATGGTGGCTCACAACCATCTGAAATGGGATCTGATGCCCTCTTCTGGTATGTCTGAAGTCAGCTATAGTACATCTTTAAAATAAATGCATCTTTAAAAACAAAAAATAACTCGCCGTTCTTCTTTAAAAAAAAAAAAAGAAAAAGATTTTAGAGGTTGAAGCCTGGCATAATGGCACATGTATGTAATCACAATACTCAGAAAGTAAGACAGATAAGAATAGCCAGGCAGTGGTGGCGCATGCCTTTAATCCCAGCACTTGGGAGGCAGAGGCAGGCGGATTTCTGAGTTCGAGGCTAGCCTGGTCTACAGAGTGAGTTCCAGGACAGCCAGAGCTACACAGAGAAACCCTGTCTCAAAAACAAAACAAAAAACAAACAAAAGACCAATAAGTACATCATGATGTTTATCCTGGCCTATGTAATGAGACCATCGCTTGGAATAGACTAAAGAGGATGACAACTCTGATGCCCATACTCATGAATTTGTAGGTCCTAGCTCTCCTGGTTATGGTTACTTTTAGGTTATGGACTTTTGTTGTTGTTGCTGTTTGTTTTTGTTATGCTTGTTGGTTTGTTTGGTTTGGCTGTTGTTTGTTTTTTGAGGTGGGTCTCATTGTGTATCCCTGACTGGCTTGGAACTCCTGGAGAGATTTACCTGCCTCTGCTTCTGCATGCACCACCACACCCTGTTCTGTGACTTTCTTTTGCTGCACTCAGAAGTTAAAGTATTCATCTCTATCCTGAATAAGGAAGAATGCTTCTGTAATTGCAAATGTAAGCACTCTGATCAGCAAGTTAGAGGTGTTGATGACTTCCTAATAGTTGTAGTAATTAAAAGGCAAGGCAAACAGGAGAGGTTGTGCTCCTTTGATGCTACCATTTCATGAATTGGGAGAACACTATAAAGATATAATTCTATTGGCATTACGTATCAAAGTGAAGGTCAATAGAATCCCAGGATGGAGAAGAACATTGGATTGGCCTAGAACTACCACCAAGCTTTACCCTCGAACTTGCTGTGTATCATAGTGTGGCCTTAAATTTCCAGATTCTCCTTTCTTTCTTTCTTTTTTTTAAAGATTTATTTATTTATTTCATGTACGAAAGTACACTGTACCTATCTTCAGACACTCCAGAAGAGGGTGTCAGATTTTTTTTTTTTTTTTTTTTTTTTTTTTTTTTTTTTTTTTTTTTTTTTTTTTTTTTTTTTTTGGCTTTTCAATACAGGGTTTCTCTGTATAGCCCTAGCTATCCTGGAACTCACTCTGTAGACCAGGCTGGCCTCGGACCCAGAGATCTGCCTGCCTCTGCCTCCCAAGTGCTGGGATTAAAGGCATGTGCCACCACTGCCCAGCTGAGGGCATCAGATCTTGTTACGGGTGGTTGTGAGCCACCATGTGGTTGCTGGAAATTGAACTCAGGACCTCTGGAAGAGCAGTCAGTGCTCTTAACCACTGAGCCATCCCTCCAGTCCAGATTCTCCTTTCTTTGCTTCATAAATCCTGGGTTTACTGGGACTGGAGAGATGGTTCCACGGTTAAGAGCACTAACTGCTCTTCCAGAGGTCCTGAGTTCAATTCCCAGCAAACACATGGTGGCTCACAACTATCCGTAATAGGATCTGATGCCTTCTTCTGGTATGTCTGAAGATAGCTACAGTGTACTTATATGCATAAATAAATAAATCTTAAAAAAAAAAAAATCCTGGGGTTACAGGCATGTACCACCACATTCAGCTGTTTTGTCTCCTTTTTAGTTCACAGTAAGCAACCAGTTACATAACCAAGGTCTCCTCTTATCAGAGTTAAGGGATGAGAGTAGTCAGCCATCTTGCCTCCCTTCTCTCTTCACCCCCCTCCTCCTTTTCTTTTCCTAGTCTTCCCTTTTTTTCTTCCTTTGAGATAGGGTCTATCTTGGAAATCAGAGATCCATGTGCCTCTGCCCTCTGAGTGCTAGGATTAAAGGCGAGTGTTACTGAGCTGAGCCTGGCCTTATGTATTGGTTTTGTGTATTGTACTGTTAATTAATTTGTTTATTGGTTTCTTATAGATTTTGGTAGGTTTTTTATTTTTATATTATTTTTTCCTGTTTCTTTGTTTGTTTGTTTTGTTGTTTTTTCTTTAGACAGGGACAAAATAGCCCAGGCTGTTCTTATCTTTGTTCTACTGAGTGCTAGGGTTACAGGTGTGTGCTGCCTCCTCAGTTTTTCAGTTTTTCTCTTGATAGTCACACAGTGGTAGAGGACCAGACCTACCACATGAGAGGTAGGTTTCAGATTGGGAATCCTAGATAGATAGATAGATAGATAGATAGATAGATAGATAGATAGATAGATAGGCAGGCAGGCTGGTCACCCATAGGATTATTTTTGATGTTTTTTTCTTGTTACTTTTTGTTTAGCACTCATCCGATTTTTTTTTCTTTCTTTTCTTTTTTGAGACAGGATTTCTCTGTGAAATGTTGGCTGTCCTGGGACTCAGTCTGTAGACCAGGATGGCCTTGAACAGAGGCCAGAGAACAGAGATCTGCTTGCCTTAGCCTCCCAAGAGCTTCAATTAAAGGCGTGTGCCAACACCAACCAGCTGTTCATCTCTTTTTAAATTATGTTTTAAACATTTCTCATGTTTATGTGCACATCTGAAAATTAATTTTTGAATGATAAGCACTGTGCTTGCTGTGTCCCATATTTGGAGGTCAGAGGGCAACCTCAGGTCTCGGGTGTCAGTCCTTGCCTTCTATCTTGTTTAAGATAGAGTCTCTGTTTAGTTTTTGGGCACTTCTTATGTCAGACTAGCCAGTTAAGAGCTTCTAGAATTATCTGGTCTACCATCTCTCAATTTGCTGAAGCAGGACTAGAATTACAAAGGGCCTGACTTGTTTGTTTGCTTGTTTTGCATGGATTCTGGGGATTCAAACTCAGGCTCTCACAGTTATGCAGACAGGGTTTCTCTGTATAGCCCTGGCTGTCCTGGAACTTACTCTGTAGACCAGGCTGGCCTTGAACTCAGAAATCTGCCTGCCTCTGCCTCCCAAGTGCTGGGATAAAAGGCGTGCGCCACTACTGCTCCGCTCATTATGACATTTTTATACATGTCGTTTACTTTGCTTTTGAGATAGGGTCTCACTAAGTATAAATAGCTTTGATTGGCCTAGAACTTGCCATGTATACCAGCCTGACCCCGAACTCCAAGATTTACTTGCCTCTGCCTCAGGAGTGTTGGGATTAAAGATGTGTGCCATTATGCTAAGGCTGATTTTGTTTGTTTGTTTGGGTTTTTTTTTGAATGATAATATATACATAATGAAAAATGTGCAGAAAACATAAAAACGACTAGTGAGCTGGCTCAGTAGGTAAAGACACTTGCTGCTAAGCCTGAGTTGGTTCCTTAGATCTTGAATGATAAAAGGAGAAAGCCACCTCCCACCAGCTGTCCTCTGATCTCCACACATGCACCTGGCGTATATCTGCACTCACACAAACTGAATAAATGAATATAATTTTTTTAAACTAAAAATATTTGTGTGTATGTTTGTGTGTGTGTGTGCATGTACGTTTACAACAAATAAAACATTTTATATGAATTTCCTTCTCTAAAGACATTAAGTTCGCCTCTGCTGTGTTATGTTTTCATACCCTAGAATTATAGAATTAGGTTATATCATAATCATTTTATAAAACTACATAATAACATTTGTTTGAATTCTTTACTTTTCAGTTTTGATGAAGCAAGAACAAAGAGAAGATACTGATTTGTCTTCAGTTCCATCTTTGCCTGTGCCTCATTCTGCCCAGACCCAGAGGCCTTCCTCAGAGACAGGGCACCCCCATGACAGTGCATTGTCAGCACCGAGAAGCTTGATTTGTCCAATGCAGCCAGCATACGCATCTATGATAACCTCTACCCATTTGGCACAGTTGCAGTGTAGGGATGAAGGTGCTGGTAAAGAACAGCACATAATACCATCTTCAGTCATGCACCAGCCTTTTCAAGTTACACCAACATCTCCTGTGGGGTCTTCCTATCAGTCTATACAAACTAATATGTATAATGGTCCAACTTGTCTTCCTATGAATCCTGCCTCTAGTCAAGAATTTGATCCAGTTTTGTTTCAGCAGGATGCAGCTCTTTCTAGTTTAGTAAATCTTGGCTGTCAACCACTGTCACCAATATCATTTCATTCTTCAAATTCAGATGCAACAGGACATCTCTTAGCACATTCACCTCATTCTGTGCAAACCCCACCTCATCTGCAGTCAATGGGATACCATTGTTCAAATGCAGGACAGAGATCTCTTTCTTCTCCAGTGGCAGACCAGGTCACAGGTCAGCCACCTTCTCATTTACAGCCTATTACATATTGTACTTCACATCCAGGATCTGCTACAGCAGCTTCCCCAGCAGCCTCTCATCCCCTGGCTAGTTCACCGATTTCTGGGCCATCATCCCCTCAGCTGCAGCCTATGCCTTATCAATCTCCTAGCTCAGGAACTGCCTCGTCACCATCTCCAGCTACCAGAATGCATTCTGGACAGCACTCGACTCAAGCACAAAATACAGGTCAAGGAGGTCTTTCTGTACCTTCCTCCTTAGTATGTCACAGTTTGTGTGACCCAGCATCATTTCCACCTGGTGGTGCAGCTGTGAGCATTAAACCTGAACCTGAAGATCAAGAACCTAACTTTGCAACCATTGGTCTACAGGATATCACTTTAGATGATGGTGAGTCCCATCTCCTCCCCACCTCGCCCTACTTACCCTACCTTGTGAATGTGTGTGCTTATGTATTTTGAGTTAGGCTGTCCTTGAACTTACTGCATTGTGGAGTGTGACCTTAAATTTCTGATCCTCCCAAGCGTTAAGATGACAAATATGTACCACCAGACCCATATGGTATTAGAGATTGAACCCTAGGACTGGTGTGGGGTGGGTTTCGGTTCTTGCAGAACTGAAACTCAATGCCAGCTCAGGCTGACTTCAACTATATGGTGATCTTTCTACCTCAGCCTCCTAAATGCTGGAATGAGAAAAGTGAGCTACCACACATTTTACCTATAACACCATATATAGTTATGTGTAACCATCATCTGGTGAAAATCCTAAAGATTCTAGAACTGGATATAGAATTTTAGTTTTCTCTTTAATTTTTTATTAATCTGTCATGGGAAAATAATTCTAGATCAGCTATCTAGATCAGGAACTAACCTAGACCTAGCTTATCTCCTGTTACAGGTTTGTACCTGCAGTAGATCCATTTCATAATGAAGAAACTGTCATTAAATGTCAGGTCGTAGGGCTGCAAAGTTGTCTCTCCACCTAGCTCATTACTTAATTAACCCATTTATTCTAGTCTAAGTCTGCCACATGGCTGGTTACCAATTCTCAGTTTCATACATCTCACTCTATCCCAGAGTTCCTCTCTCCCTATGGGAACTCTTACCTCCTATTCCTTACCTCAACTCCTTGGACAATCAGCTTTTTATCGGCAGGTAATATTTCCATAACAGTACACAAAAGAATCCCTCTACATACCCACCTGACAGTTCATAAGCTGTAACTCCAGTCCCAGAGGATCCAGTGCCTTCTTTTGTTTTTATAGGTACTGTATGTGGTACACAGACATACATACATACAACAAAATACTCATGTACATAAAATTAAAAAAAAAATAATGTTAAGTCCTAAGTACAAAGGGCAAAGAAGACAATATGTAACCTGTAAGTTTCTGGAGCCTTCTATTCACACCTAATATCTGATGACAGGCAGTCAGAATTACTCTAACCAAAGTATAAAAGATCTATATTAGAAGGTTAGCAGAGTGGGGCCTGGAAGATGGCTCAGAGGTTAAGAGCACTGACTGCTCTTCCAAAGGTCTTGGTATCCCAGCAACCACATAGTGGCTCATAACAATCCATAATGAGATCTGCCGCCCTCTTCTGGAGTGTCTGAAGATAGCTGCAGTGTACTTACATGTAACAAATAAATAAATCTTTATTTTTTTTTTTTTTAAGATTTGTTTATTTATTTTATGTGTATGAGTACACTGTAGCTGTACAGATGGCCGTGAGCCATCATGTGGTTGCTGGGAATTGAACTCAGGGCCTCTGCTTGCTCCAGCCCCGCTCGCTGCTTGCTCCGCTGTAATACACTGTAGCTGTCTCAGACGCACCAAAAGAGGGTGTCAGATCTCATCGTGGATGGTTGTGAGCCACCATGTGGTTGCTAGGATCCGAACTCAGGACCTTCGGAAGAGCAGTCAGTGCTCTTACCCGCTGAGCCATCTCACCAGCCCCAAACAAGTCTTTTTTGTTTGTTTGTTTTTGGTTTTTCGTGACAGGGTTTTTCTGTATAGCCCTGGCTGTCCTGGAACTCACTCTGTAGACCAGGCTGGCCTTGAACTCAGAAATCCACCACTGCCCTTATTTTTCTTTTAAAGATTTTTTTTTTTTTTATGTGTATGAGTACACTGTAGCTGTACAGGTGGCCATGAGCTATCGTGTGTGGCTGCTGGGAACTGAACTCAGGACCTCTGCTGGTCCTGCTCTCTCCAGCCCCTCTCAATGCTCTGCTTGCTGCTCCAATGTAATTTACTGCAGCTGTCTTCAGACGCACCAGAAGAGGGCGTCCGATCTCATTACGGGTGGTTGTGATCCATCATGTGGTTGCTGGGATCCGAACTCAGGACCTTTGGAAGAGCAGTCAGTGCTCTTACCCGCTGAGCCATCTCGCCAGCCCCTTATTTTTCTTTTAAAGATTAGCAGAGATATGTATGACAGATTTCATAGAAAGGATTTCATAAGGCTTCCATATGTCAGTGATATTTGAAGATGAATGTATGTTTTTAGTAAATTTGAATTGGTGGGCAACTCACATAACAAAAACAAATTTGCCAGGGAGAGTGTAACTTTTTGGCAAGGGAACAAATGATACAGTAGAGGATCGTTTTCAAAGACATGAGGGAAATATCCCAGGTCTTTGTTATAAACATAAAATGTATATGTAAACTAGAGAAATTCTAAGTAGCTCTTTCTATTGTCTATTTCTGGTTATCTGATTCAGTTCTTAACATTTCCGATACTTCTGAGTAAGTACATGTACAGAGTGTCACACCAGTGTAGTTATTGCAGTGGAGCCCAGGCTAGATTCAGATTTGTTTATTCGAGACTTAGCTCTTGTACCACGACAGGTGCTTCTCAGTATGATAGGATGGTAAGAGCTCTTTGTTAAAGGTATCCATAGAATGCCTTGGGGTTTTGTTTGCTAGTTTGTTAAGACAAGGTCTCACTATGTAGCCCAACCTTCCTCAGCTTCATAGAGGATGGCTGGTCTGTATCAGACAACAACAAAACACAATCTAAAAACTAACAAAGAAAACATTCCCAGATTGACCATGGTAGCAGACAGAGAGGCTATTGTTTCACTGCCACCTGTTGGAGAACTTGATAAAAGTTGATTGATGTCAAGCTGTAACTGGAGGGGAGATTAGTTTATTGTATAAAAGTACTCTGGGCACCACAGATACTGAACTGTAAACTCTTCAAGTGAATTTCTTTTCAGATCACATTCTAGGTTAGTATATTACTGTAGAGCCAAATTCCCAGCCATTTGTCACTTGAGTCCTTGTTTGGATTTTCTGTGAATTTCTGTTGTTTTTAAGGCAGGATTTCACTATGTAAAGAGTGCTGGCCTTGTAGAGACCCACCTGTCTGCATCCCAGTACTAGGCAGGATGAAAGGTGTGTGCCTCTACACCTGGCCCATTTATCTGCTCTGGAGATAGGATTTTCTTGAGCCTTTCTATGATTTTTAAGGCCAGCCTGGTCTACAGGGTGAGTTCTAGGATAATCAGGGCTGTACAGAGAAACCCTATCCTGAAAAAAACAAAAATACTTGGGAAAACAAAACAAAACAGCCTTGGAGGTTTACTGCTGACTAATCTTACCCTTTTTAGTTTTTTTTTTTTTTTTTTTTTTTTTTTTTTTTTTTTTTTTTTTTTTTTAAGATTTATTTATTTATTATATGTAAGTACACTGTAGCTGTGTTCAGACACCCCAGAAGAGGGCGTCAGATCTCATTGCGGATGGTTTTGAGCTACCATGTGGTTGCTGGAATTTGAACTCAGGACCTTTGGCAGAGCAGTCAGTGCTCTTAACTGCTGAGCCATCTCTCCAGCCCTTCTAGCTCTTTCTGATGTCTGTCTAGCTGGTTCAAACTAGGTTTTCCCAGCTTTCTGACTGAATTGCTCTGCTTGACCTCAAACTAACTCTAGCAATCTATCTAATCTTCCTTCTCATTCTCTGTAAAACTGTCTCTGTAAAATTGCCTCCTCTGCACCAACTGAACTCAAGAACAAACTCAGCTCCACGGCACTGCACTTGCACTGACTCTCAGCTCAGCTCTGTGGAGCCAGACTTAACTGACTGAACTCACAAAACTGTCTTCCGATTAGAAGTCACCTTCAACATCACTGCTTCCTTCTACATACTCACCTTACTTTCATTGTATGGGATTAAAGGTGTACACTAGGGGCATGTTTGTATGCCAGCCAGATGGATTAAAGATGTGTGGTCCCTTGCCACAGCAGCCAGGTTACTGGATTAAAATTCCTCTGCGGTATTGTAAAACTGGACTAGTGGTTCTTTGCTTCAGTTTGTGATTGAGCTAACTAAATTCTGTTAAAACTGTCCTTTAGTTTTCCCTCCCATTGTCTTCCTTTGTTCTTAGACTAACAGAAGCACAGCTGCAACTCTTCCTCCAGAGAAGAGCTGCACAGTTAAAACTGCTGCTGCAGTGAGACTGCCGCTGCCCCTTGCTGCCTCTGTGCAGCAGCATGCTGACCCTGAATGTAGGGCAGGTGCTAATTGACAGTTGACACTCTAGACACCATTCAGCTGCTTCAGCTCTACATACAAGTGTTGCTTATATCCCAGGCTTATCTGGATTTCATAACTATCCTACCTCTGGCTTTCAGATGCCGAAATTACAGATGTCTGCTATAATACCTGGGTTAACAGATGTCTTTTAAAAGTGAAGGAGTAATAAACACAAGAATCATATGGCTACTTGATAGGGGTGTAGAAGACTTTTGTAGAGGATGAGTAGAGAGATAACATGTCAGTGTTTTGGTGCATTTATTGTATAGTGGTTTTGTTGGTGTTTATTGTATTTACATAAATATTTTATTACATTTCTATGTATTTGTGTGTATGTATGTGGACAGGAGAGTCCCTGGAAATGATTGTAGAGGTCAGAGAACAACTTAATTGGAATCAGTTCTCTTTCTTTTTTTGTTTTTTGTTTTTGTTTTTTTGAGACAGGGTTTCTCTGTGTAGCTCTGGCTGTCCTAGAACTCACTCTGTAGAAATCCGCCCGGCACAGTTCTCTTTCAGCCATAGGGGTTTCAGGAACCAAGTTTGGTGGCCAGTACCTTCTAAGCCATCTTGCTGGCCCTAGATAATTATTTAATATTTATTTAATAGATTTAATATTTAATAATGTTTTATTTTATATTAAATTAATATTTAAATAATAAAGGAATGTTTTGTGTTTATATAATGTTTAAATAATAAAGGAAGCAATATGTAGCCAATAGGGAGAGGATATCATCAGTGATATATATAATTACTCCATTTATGGGTCCTAGGGGTTATAGGAAGATAGATAATATTGAACTTTTCCTTTAGCTCAAATACTAGGACCTCTTGTTGGCTATATACATGTATCATCAGCCTCCAAACATATTTATGATGAAGAATTTTAAAGGTTGAAAGAACTAATAAAGAATGCTGTGTAGACTGGGAATATATAGCAAAGGATTCAGAACCTTAATATTCTACCACTCTGGGATGTGCAGTAAGAAAAATTAGTTTCTGCTAGGTGTGGTGGTACATGCCTTTAATCCCAGCATTTGGGAAGAAGAAGCAAGAGGATCTCTGCCAGCCTGGTTTATTACATAGTAAGTTGCAGGACAGCCAGGGCTATAAGATAAAGAGACCTTGCCTAAAAGGAAGTAAGCAAGCAAGCATGGGGGAGAAAAAGAAGAAAAAGCAAAATTAATTTCTAGATCCAGTGAAGAAATATTTGATGTTATATCAAGTGAGTTTATGTATCTCCATAAAAACAATTTAGTTGTAGCCTTTCATACTTAAAAAATAAAAATGCTGCATATGGTGGCACGCAGGTTTTTAATCCCATTGCTGGAAAGGCAGAGGCAGGCAGATCTCTGAGTTTGAAGCGTACCTGGGTTACATAGTGTGTTCTAGGACACCAGAGCTACATATTGAGCCTCTGTCTCAAAAAGCCAAAACAAACTCAAAATTTAAATTTTGTGTGTGTGCATTGTTTTGTCTGCACATGTGCCTGTGTACCACAATGTGTTTCTGGTAACCTCACATTCTTTGCAACTGAGGCTACAGATAGTTGTGAGCTGGGGATCAGAAATGATCCCCAGTACTCTGGAAAAGTAGGCAGTGCTATTAACCACACAGTCATCTCTTCAGCCCCAGGTAGGACCTTTTTTTCTAACAAGATATAAAATGTAAATTATTAGGCTTACTGGTATAGATATTGATCAGAGAGGTAAGCATACTTACAGTGTTCTGTGATTACAAATATTATGACTAAAGTTTGAATTTAGCTTTGTATAAAATTTAAATACTCTTGCATGTGTTAAATAGTTTCTAGAACAGCTGTAATTAATTTCTTGACATATTCTGGATTCTGTAAACATAACAATAGGTTTGTAAAGTCTGCTCTGGGTAGGATAGAAAAGTCATTTTCTTAAAGATATGTATGCTATTTTACAATTTGTATTCTCTTTTCAGGTTTACTTAGATGGATTTTTTTTAATTTATTTGTTGTGGTTGTTTAGATTTATTTCATGTACACAAGTACCCTGTTTTTATGCATACCAGAAAAAGGCATCAGATTCCATTACAGGTGGTTGTGAGCCACCATGTGGTTGCTGGGAATTAAACTCAGTGCTCTTAACCTCTGAGCCATCTCTCCAGCCCGTTTGTTCTTTTTTTTTTTTTTGGTTTTTCGAGACAGGGTTTCTCTGTATAACCCTGGCTGTCCTGGAACGTACTCTGTAGACCAGGGTGGCTTCGAATTCAGAAATCCGCCTGCCTCTGCCTCCCAAGTGCTGCGTTTGTTTATTTTTTTAAGACAGGGTTTCTATGTGTAGCCCTGGCTGTCCTGGAACTCACTCTATAGACCAGGCTGGCCTCAAACTTACAAAGATCCTCTTGCTTTTGCCTCCCAAGTGTTGGGATTAAAGGCATGCTTGAAGGTAGATTATTACTAGGGTAAAAAGTGTTGTGTTGGGAGCTAGTTCTTTATTCTTAGGCCTTTGGTAATGTCCCTGTGTCGTGAAAGGGATGGTACACATATCTCACTTAGAGGCCTGGAGAGATTACCCAGAGGATAAAGCACTTTCAGAGAACCCAGGTTCAAGGATAGCTGACAACCAGCTCTAACTCTAGGTGGAGAGGCTCTGATGCCCTCTTCTGGGCTCCTGGAGCACTGCATGCATGGAATGCACAGACATACAGGCAAACACTCAGGCACAAACACAATCTCAAGAAAAGATACCTCATTTACACCTGAGCATTCAACACTAACTTATTCTTCAATTTGTTATGAGTCATGCTCCCCTCCTGAAAAATCCCAAAAGAGTATGTTAACAAGTATAAGGAATTGAGGTTTCAAAATTGTTAAGGCTAATTTTTGCTATATTAACAGGAGAAACCAATCTGATCATAAGCCTTTTGCTTTTCTAGGATATACCAACATAGTTGGCCTCACCTACACTAATATTATAGTGAATCCAAGTACACATTAGGTAAATCCCAACTAATTCTCAGTTATCTAGTTTTCAGGGTTGTAGCCCATCTCAAGTAGTTGAACTGAACTCATTGGGACTCCAGGTGGTTCAAGCAATACCTTCAGAAACAGAGGGACCCATTATAAACAGGTTCGAGAGGATGTAACTAAGTCACTGGATGAAAAGACATAGGATCAGTCAACTCCTCTCCTAACTTGCATAGACACCAGACACAAAACAGGTAACATTTAAAGCCATCAAGATTTTTTTTCCTATTGGCTACTTGGCTCTTCCATCAGTGCTTCCCTTCTCCTTGCTTTTGGCTACCTATCTGCCCTTCGATGCACACCAGCCACTGTTGTGCAGAGGTCGCCTCCAGGCTCTGGAGATTTAGGCCACTGAAAGGCCAACTCGTGTAGCCCACACAGCTGCTCACAAGTCCACCCTCAGCTCCACCACTAGCTGTTTGTAGTCTGCAGTGCTGGTTGGTTTTTTTGTTTGTTAGTTTTTTCCTTAATGTAAAGTAGCTAAACCCAAAGCAAGAATGGGACCTTTGTCTTACTTCTCAGCTCCTCTCATTTCTTTTTGAAGTAGCCAAACACTATCTTTTTTTCTTCAGGAAACCAAGGACATGTCTCTCTATCTCTATATCTCTCTCTCTTTTTTTTTTTTTTTTTTTTTTTTTTTTTTTTTTGGTTTTTTGATTTTTTTGGTTTTTTTCAAGACAGGGTTTCTCTGTGTATCCCTGGCTGTCCTGGAACTCACTCTGTAGACCAGGCTGGCCTCGAACTCAGAAATTCACCTGCCTCTGCCTCTGCCTCCCAAGTGCTGGGATTAAAGGTGTGTGCCACCACCGCCTGGCAAGGACATGTCTCTTGAACATAGTCTAAGAATTGATGAAGCTACAGTGCTTCCATTCTACTTCTGGGGTTTCCCAAAGTTTCCAATATACCAACATAAAACTTCCTAGCTCTAGATTCTACTTGGTAACATATCACTGCCTGTCTCTAGATTCTACTTGTCCCAGTGTTTTATACCTAATTGAAATGTTTTCCCATCTATTATTTGTTTCTTTATCTTTATTTCTTCCCTTTATTTATTTCATTACCTATGTAAGCATGCTTCTTACAGCAGCATTCTTTTGTGTGGCCTATAAGATTTCCCTGTAGTTGTGTGTCCATGTTCATCAGGACCCTGTCCAGGTACCACTTTACTAGGTCCTTGCACAACTCTATGAGACTTGAGCTGACTGGGGCAGTAGAGGAATGAGGAAATGGCAGACATGAGCACACAGGAAAGCTGGGGTTGGGTGGACTTGGGTTCTCTGATAAAGAAACGTTAGTACTCCAGAAACTCAGCATGTTTATTATATACTGTTGAACAAAGAGGCAGGATCCTTGTACGCAGCTGAATTAACAAGATGGGTTTAGCTAATCTCAGTAGGAACAGTCTCTGTAGAGGAACAGTCTGGATGGAGAAAGCTATGGTGAATATTTTCCTGTTGGTGCCAGTGGAGATCAGAAGAGGGTTTCAGATCCTTTCAGCCTGGAGTTACAGATGTTCCTCTGCAAGAGTGACAAGTACTCTTTGCCACAGAGCTGTCTTTCTAGACCAGTACTAACTTTTTTTTTTTTTTTTTTTTTTTGAGACAGAATCTCATGCAGCTTAGAGTAGCCTTGAACTTCTCCTGGTCTTTCTGCCTTCACTTAGTAAGTGTTGGGATTATAGGCTTATACTGTTGTTATAGCTTTTTTTCTTTGTTGAGACAAGGTTTCTCTGTGTAGCTCTGGCTGTCTTGGAACTAGCTCTTTGGAACTAGCTCTGTAGACCTAGCTGTCCTAGGATTCAGAGACTTGCCTGCATCTGCCTCCCAGGTGCTGGGACTAAAGTTGTGCACCACCACCCAACTTGCGCCTACATTTTTAAAGGAGATTCTGTAGTTTCCTTATGTGTTTGTTTTGTTTTGTAGCACTGTAGATGGATCCCAAGGCTTTGTGTATGCTAGGCAGTTATCTACCACTGAGTCATATCCCCAACCCTCTTATAGCGTCTGTCTGATTTTGATACTGGGTAATGCCTTGCAGCGAGTTAGGAGTTATTCTGTTCTCTTTGATTTTTTTTTTTTTTTTAAAGTAAGGAAGGTGAGTGAAAATCACTCTTATTTTTTTTTTCAAGATTTATTTTTAATTATGTGTGGGTGAGTATGTGGGTGGGTATTTGTACATGATCATGTACAGGTGCCTTTGGAGTCTAGAAGAGGGTGTTAGGTCCCTGAAGGTAAAGTTTCAGGCCTGATAGGATTCTGAGAATCAAATTTGTGTCTTCTAACTGGGTAGTGGTGGCGCACACCTTTGATCCCAGCACTTGGGAGGCAGAGGCAGGTGGATCTCTGAGTTCACGACCAGCCAGGTCTATAGAGTGAGTGCCAGGACAGCCAGGGCTACACAGAGAAACCCTGTCTCAGAAAAAAAAAAAAAATTGTGTCTTCCACAAGAGCAGTACATGTTTATGACTGCAGAGCCATCTCGTTATTTCTGAAGTTTGTTTGTATATTATAAACACTGCTTCAAGGAATTAGAAGAATGTCTGGAAGCCTGCTGCTTTCCACAAACACAATCTTGAAGTACGACCAACTGAACCAAGTCCCAAAAGGCCTCAGTATCTGCTGGCCTCTTCCCTTGTCTCTATACTTACTTCTAATGTATATGTTGATTTACCCAAAGTCACACATCTCACCTATACATTGAAGTCTGTTTTGGGGGATTACTTTTACAAGAAGATTGGGCACTCTCAGAAAGGATAATTTTAATTGATCTCTTAAAAAAAAAAAAGCCAGCAACTTAAGGCAGTAAAAAAAACTACATGATAGAGTTTTTGTGTTTGTTTTATTTTTAATTCCCTTGTGAGAGTACATTTACTACAAATTGGCTCATTTTATGTTTCCTTAAGTTAAGGGTATTAATTAATGTTTATGGATGCCTCATACAGATTCTTTCTTAAAAAGTTGAATTCCTATGTTTGAAGTTGTACAATAAAAGCCCAGAATAGTTCTTATAAGTGAAAGGAACTTTTTTTCTTATCTACTGTGATAATTTAAAAAACATTACCTTTTTAATTAAAATCATCTATTATGCCTGGCAAATATTATGGTGGCAAATGTCTTTAGTCCCAACACTCAAGAGGCAGAAGTAGGTGGATCTCCAAGTTCCAGGCCAGCTTGGTCTACAAAGTGAATTCCAGGACAGCCAGGCTATACAGAGAAAGCCTGTCTGGAAAAAGGAACAACAACAAAAATCATCCATTACCTAAACTATCTGGACTCCAGTATTAGATTGTGTAGTAAAATGTGGAGAGACATTATACATAACAGACACTGATAAGTAAAGGAGAATTTAGTTCCTCTTACTTAGGAAACAAAATAGAAAACAATATTGGGCAGTGTAGTGGATTAAGTTCACCCTCTGGTTTGTTCCATTCAGTAGTGATGTTGTCTTCTTTGACACAGACCAGTTTATATCTGACTTGGAACACCAGCCATCAGGTTCAACAGAGAAATGGCCTAATCACAGTGAGTTCTCATGTCCAGTTCCTTTCTGGAGAATCTAGAGGGTGAGTGTTGATTGAAGTATATCATTATTCTTGTACACTAGTCTGGTATTTGCATGTCATGGCTGGACTTGCATGTGCTACAAAGGAGGGGTATGCACAGGCATCTTCACAGTAGGCCCCTCCTTGTCTTTGTAGGTGCACTTTCACCTCTATACTAAGGCTCTTACACTTGATCTACAAATACTAGTTTTAGGCTTTTTTGTTTTTGTTTTGTTTTGACGGGGGTTTCTCTCTGTCCTTGCAGTTCTAGAACTACTCTCTGTATATCAAGCTGACCTGGAACTCAGAAATCCACCGGCTTCTGCCTCCTGAATGCTAGGATTAAAGGCATGCACTACTACCACCTGGCTCAAGAGTTTAGTCTAGTTTTAATGAGAGGCGAGTGTTTAAACCGATTTGTTAGAACAAAGGAGACTTCTCAGTATATATAAACCTTATTTATGGCTTGGTACTTTGTAAGTTTGTTTGCTGGGCTGATGAAGTAACTCAGCTGGTAAAGGTATCTGCCTCTGGCCTAGCCTGAGTTTAACCCCTAGGACTCATGTGGAAGAAGAGAACTGGCTCTCTTAAGTTGTTGACCAACATCCATGAATGCACTATGGCATGAGCCCTGGGTGGGTACGGGCATGCATGCGCGCGCGCGCGCGCACGCACATACACACACACACACACACACACACACACACACACACTGAATACAATTTAAAAAAAATAAAGTTTAGTTGCTGGAGTATTAAATCTATACAGTTCCTATCAAATACTCCTAAGTTAGATACAAGACTGTATGGAATAGAAGTAGAGCAGAAAATTGTGCCCAGTTTTTAGAGA
This sequence comes from Mastomys coucha, assembly GCF_008632895.1. NCBI lineage: Eukaryota > Metazoa > Chordata > Mammalia > Rodentia > Muridae > Mastomys > Mastomys coucha. The sequence goes on from NW_022196905.1 coordinate 244,224,836, forward strand.
TAACCTAGAATACTCATCCTTGGTCTGCCTTTAGAGCCATATCTATACTCCTGTAGTTTATCTATGGCTCTACTTGGAAGAACACCAAAGCCATAGTAACAGCATAGGTTCTGTGAAATAGGACCGCGGCCTTCGGCTTCAGCCTCAATGCTGTCTACAGTCTTCCCTCACTATTAGATCAGCTACTTTTTAAGGTTCTTTGAAAGACACTTAAATTATGTAGGTGAAGCCAGGCAGTGGTGGCGCATGCCTTTAATTCCAGCACTTGGGAAGCAGAGGCAGGTGGATTTCTGAGTTTGAGACCAGCCTGGTCTACAGAGTGAGTTCCAGGACAGGCAGGGCTACACAGAGAAACCCTGTCTCAAATTAAACAAACAAACAAACAAAAAAGTATGTAGGTAAGCATGGTGGTGAGTGCTCATAGTCCTCCATACTCTAGCTACCTACTGAGGAGGCTGAAGCAAGAGGATCTCAAATTCAAGGACTGACTGGGAAATGTAATGAGTGTCTCAGAATTGGGTTTTGTTTGTTGTCCTCTCCTCCACTTTTTTCTTCTAGGATAGTCTCCCTGTGTAGCCCGGTTGGCCTGGAACTTGCTATTTAGATCAAGCTTGAGTCCTTGAACTCAGAGATCTGCTTCTGCCTCTGCCTCCACCTCCTAATACTGGGATTAAAGGCATATGCCACTAAGCTCCACCCAGAAAGAAAATTATTACAATGCTTGTCTAGCATGTAGAGAAGTCCTGGTTTCAGTCTTCAGTGCTGGGGAGGAGGGACGCATGTGATAGAAATTTAAAATATGTAGATTCCAGTTACCTAAATGGCATTTGATTTTAAGATCGTTCTCTTTTATGCATATGGGTATTTTGCTTGCATGTATTTCTGTGTACTACATGTTTGCCACGTGTGCCCTTGAAGGCCAGAAAAGTACACTCCTTCTGGAACTAGAATTATAGACAGTGTCAGTTGCTATTAACTTACATTTATAAAAGACCTTAGATGACATGATTAATACTCAAGATTTTAAGATTTTTATAAAATCCTATTTTTGGATCTTGCTCTATGTACACCACATGTATATTATCTTTAGAATACAAAAAAGAACATTGGGACCCTCGAATTAGAGTTACCAATGGCTTTGCACTACCCCATGGGTACTGAAAATGGAACCTATCTATCACCTTTACAAGAACAGTCTATACTCCTGAGCCATCTCTCCAGCCCCAGTATTATAGGAGTTTGAGATCTCTTGATTATCAGATAAAACCTTAGAACCCTGGATTTCTGTTTTCTTTCAAAAGGTGAGACTACTCTGCTATTACATCATTCCTGTCTAACTGTGATAGAAACAGAAGTATTGGGCTGGCAAGATGGCTCAGTGGATAAGAGCACAGACTGGTTTTCTGAAGGTCATGAGTTCAAATCCCAGCAACTACATGGTGGCACACAACCACTGGTAATGAGGTCTGACGCCCTCTTCTGGTGCATCTGAAGACAGCTACAGTGTACTTATATATAATAATAAAGAAATCTTTGGGCCTGAGCAAGCAGGGACTGAGTGAGATGAGTTGACCAGAGCAAGCAGAGGTCCTAAAATCAACTCCCAACAACCACATGAAAGCTCACAACTACAGTGTATTCATATACATAAAATAAATAAATAAATCTTTTTTAAAAAGGAGGGGGGGTGGTGAGATGAATCAGCGGTTAAGAGCACTGACTGCTCTTCTGAAGGTCCTGAGTTCAAATCCCAGCAACCACATGGTGGCTCACAACTACCCATAATGAGATCTGATGCCCTCTTCTGGAAGAAGGAGGAGGAGGAGGAGGAGGAGGAGGAGAAAACAGAAGTATTAATTAAAGGAGGATGTGTGTCTTAATTAGGGTTACTATTGCTATGATGAAACACCATGACCAAAAGCAGATTGGGGAAGAAACAGTTTATTTCACTCACAATTTCATATAATAGTTCATCATCAAAAGCAGTTAGAGCCAGCAGGAACTGAAGCGGGGATGGAACCTGGAGGTAGGAACGGATGCAGAGGCTGTGGAGGAGTGCTGCTTGCTGCTTTACTCCCTGTGGCTTTCTCAACCTGTTCTCTGTAAAATCCAGGACTACCAGCCCAGAGTGAACTCTACCCACAATTGACTGGGCCCTTCTACTTCAATCACTAATTATGAAAATGCCCTACATATTTGCCTGCACCCTGATTTTTGGAAGCATTTTCTCAATTGAGAAAATATACTCATCTCTCAAATAATTCTAGCTTGTGTCAAGTTAACAGAAAATTAGCACAGTATAGAAAACTCTACAGAATTTCATTCTCTAGAAGACTTTAAATAATTGGGTGTTGGGAGTGGTTGATGTCTATCATTAATTCCAGCCAGCACTTGACAGGCAGAGTTACATTGATGGATCTGTGAGTTGAAGATCTGCTTGGTCTCCATAGTGAGTTCCAGTTATAGTATTTAACCCTGTCTTCTTCCCATATGTAGAGCACCAATTTGTCAGTAATGATGTTCGTCACTAGCTATGTTGGTTAAAAAAAAGTATGTGTGTACAGCCAGTATATATAGTGCTCAGCGGTTAGAACACTTGCTCTTCCAGAGAACCTGGGTTTGGTTCCCAGTACCCACAACCTGCACTCCAGCTCCAGGGAATCTCACACCCTTTTCTCACTTCTTCAGGCACTGTTTACCACACATGTGCTAAATAGACAGATGCAGGAAAACACAGATGATAATGACTTTTAAAAAAATGTTAAGCTGTGAAGGAATTAGATATAGAAGGGAATGTTAGATCTAATGTTTTATTTGTTTGCTTGTTGATTGAGATGCTGACTTACCCAGATTAAGCACACAGAAGATTCAGGAATGGAAATGGTAGTGACTAATGCAAAGTTGATTGATAGAGAGGGATTTTGCTAAGGGTCTGGCAAAGGAGTATGTGAAGTGGAATGAATCATATGATTTATAGCTTTAGAGCTCAAGTTTAGCTCCAATAGTACTATATTTTTGGGCTCTCAGTAAATGAGATTAGTTAAAGATAAACTGACTCTTCTGTGGAGCTAGGGATGTGGCTTAGTCATAGAATGCTTATCTAGCCTGCAGGAGGCTCTGTGTATGCTCCATAGCAAGAGTATAGGGAAGCTTCTGAGTTTCATGTTTTAACCCAAATTGGGGGGGGGGGAAAGTAATTATTTTTCAAATTTCAGCTTTCTCTGATATTTAGGCCACTACTTGAATGTTATTTCAAGTACCATGTAATGTAGTCTCAACTTCAGATTTACTGTTTGTAGAATGGGTGGTTAATTGTTTGGTTGGTTGTTTAGTTTGGTTTTCAAGACAAGGTTTCTCTCTGTGTAACCCTGACTGTCCTGGCACTCTGTAGACCATGCTGGCCTCGAACTCACAGAGACCCACCTTCCTCTGCCTATATAGTTCGAACTGACTTTTTTTGTTTTTGAGACAAGGTTTCTCTGGATAGCTTTGACTGGCCTGGAATTTACTCTGTAGACCAGGCTGGAATCAGGGATCTGCCTGACTCTGCCTACCAAGTGCTGGGATTAAAGGTGTGCACCACCATACCCAGCTCTGACTTTCAACTCTCAGCTTCCTCCTTTGCCTCCTAAGAACAGATGGCATCTTTTTGAGGGACAGGGCCTTACCATGTAGCTTTAGCTCATTATGTAGACCAGTCTGTCCTCTGACTTAGAAATCTATGTGCCTCTGTCTCCTGGGAACTGGGATTATAGGGATTGACCACCAGGCCAGGTCAGAATGAATTTTTTTTGGGGGGGGAGATTTATTTAATATTATAAATAAGTACACTGTAGCCAGGTGGTGGTGGCAGCAGCACACGCCTTTACTCCCAGCACTTGGGAGGCAGAGGCAGGCGGATTTCTGAGTTTGAGGCTAGCCTGGTCTACAGAGTGAGTTCCAGGACAGCCATGGCTATACAGAGAAACCCTGTCTCAAAAAAAAAAAAAAAAAAAGTACACTGTAGCTGTCTTCAGACACACCAGAAGAGGGCATCAGATCTCATTACATGTGGTTGTGAGCCACCATGTGGTTGCTGGGATTTGAATTTATGACCTTCGGAAGAGGAGTTGGTGCTCTTACCCACTGAGCCATCTCACAAGCCCCAGAAGATTCCATTTGTTTGTTTGTGGTTTTTTGTTTTTTCAAGATCTACAGATCTACAGAGTGAGTGCCAGGACAGCCAGGGCTACACAGAGAAACCCTGTCTCAAAAAAAAAAAAAAAAAAAGATGTGTTCTCACCATATAAATGCCTGGTCTGGAACTGGAGTGTACACCAACTGGCCTTGAGTTTAGAGATCCACCTGCCTTTACCTTCTGAATGTCCGGATTAAAGGCATGGGAGCAATATTTGGTCTTTTATTTCTGTTGATATGTGTTAACTAGTGTAACGGGGAGCCCAAATTATAATGAATTAATTAGAATAGGGTTCTCTTTTTTTTTTAAGTTTTTTTTTAATTGTTAGATTTTTTTTTTTAAGTAAATCTTTTTTCTTTCCAACTTATTTATTATTATATGTAAGTACACTGTAGCTGACCTCAGACACACCAGGAGAGTCTGAGGGCATCAGATCTCATTCTGGATGGTTGTGAGCCATCCATGTGGTTGCTGGGATTTGAACTCATGACCTCTGGAAGAGCAGTCGGTGCTCTTAACCACTGAGCCATCTCACCAGCCCCTAATTGTTAGATTTTTGTTGTTGTTATTGTTGTTGTTTGAGACAGGGTTTCTCTATGTAGCCCTGACTGTCCTGGAACTCACTTTGTAGACCAGGCTAGCCTCAAACTCAGTAATCAGCCTGCCTCTGCCTCCCAAGTGCTGGGATTAAAGGCATGTGCCACCACTGCCCGGGTTAATTATTAGATAGTTTGTTTACATTTCAAATGTTTTCCCCTTTCCTGGTTTTCTCTCCAAAAACCCCCTATCCCATCCCCTTTCCCCTTGTTCACCAACCCACCCACTCCTGCTTCAGAATAGGATTCTCTTGTATCTCCTAGTAGTTCAGAGATTAAGATTTTTTTTGATTTCTTGTTTCTCTTTCTTCCAAGTTTTATCAAAGCAGTTACCACTTTGATACTAAATCTTAGTCCACTGAAAGGAGTGGAGGAAAGGGAGAAGAGGAAAGCCATGCAGGTGATGAGCAAGATATACTCTCCCTTTTTGTCATATTACGTCGGAGAGATCATCACTAGCTACAAGGGAAGCTGAGAAGCGCTCTGAAACTGGATTGCCAATTGACTAGCTAAATAAACTTTCAGTTACCAGTGAAGAATGCATTATGCTGCATGTGGTGGCACATGCCTATAATCCCAGCACTTGAGAAGCAGAGAAGGTAGATTTTTTTGAGTCGTAGACCAGCCTGGTCTACATAGTGAGTTCTAGGGCAGCTAGAGCTACGTAGAGAAACTTTGTCTCAATTAATCAAATAAAAAAATATTAAGACAGCAAAAAATTCCAGATACCTGCAAAATATTTTTGAGACATTCTAATGGTAGCTCAAGCTGTCCTTGACCTCCTGATCCTCCCATGTCCAGCCTAAATAGTCCTCCCATATCCCATCCCACCCCCATCTATTTACACACAGGATGTCTCTAGTATATAACTCTGGTTGTACTGGATCTCACTATGTTGACCAGGCTAGCCTAGAGTTCACAAAAGATCCACCTGTCTCTTCCTCTGCTGGGATTAGATAAGAGTCCAAATAGGACCCAAAATTCATTACAAAGATGAAAGAAAGGCCCTTTGAATCTATCCTGGCCAAAAACGGGGAGGAAAAATTATTTTAACAGAAGGTAGAGGCAGGAGTGTCTCTGTAAGTTTGAGGCTAGCCTAGTCTACATAGCTAATTCCAAGACAGCAAGGACTATAAGAAGAGACTCTGTCTCAAAAAGCAAACTAAGCCAGGTAGTAGTGGCACACTCCTTTAATCCCAGCACCCCAGAGGCAGAGGCAAGCAGATCTTGTGAGTTCCAGGATAACCAGAGCTGTTACACAGAGAAACTGTCTGGGAAAAAAAATACCCAAAAGCCTCCTGAGTTTTTGTATATTTGTAAGTATTCCAAAAATACACGCTGGTCACCTTGTTCCTCTTCATCTGGTTTTGAGGGGTTTTGTTTGTTTGTTAATTTGTTTTTTTTACCATACCAGTTATTGTGAAATACAACTTTGAATCCTTTTGCATGGGAAGTATCCTTAAAGGAGAGGCCTGGACTATATAACAGCCTGTTCTGCTGTGTAGGACATTTCAGAGCACTGGTCATTTGAACATTTCCTAAAGAACACTTTGTTGTCATTACTCTCTTGTTTTGGTAACTGCAGATACTGCTGGTGGTTTTTACTTGTGTTGTGCTAGCACAGACAAATCCACGTGTTGGGAGTTAAGAATTGTGGGCTGCTAAACTGGGCCAGATGCTATGACCTACATAATCTGTTGGTGCTGATATTAAAGACTGTTGACTTTTTATTTTGGGCTTTTAGTTCATTTTATTCTTTTTTGTTTTGTTTTGTTTTTGTTTTTGTGTTTTCAAGACAGGGTTTCTCTGTGTAGCCCTGGCTATCCTGGAACTAACTCTGTAGACCAGGCTGGCCTCGAACTCAGAAATCCGCCTGCCTCTGCCTCCTGAGTGCTGGGACATTTTATTCTTTAAAGGGAAGAAAATGGCTAGGCATAGTATCACAAACCTTTGAGGAAGAGGCTGGTGGATAGGCCAGCCTAGTCTACAAAGTAAGACCCTGTCTCAATAAATAAATTAATACAAGAAGGAGCTGGGATTGGTAGTACACACCTTTAATTCCAGCATTCAAGAGTTAGGAGAATCTCTTAGTTCTACCCAGCTTAGTGAGTTCTAAGACATGGAGGAATGCATAGAGAACCTGTCTCAAAATACCAAAAACAGGGCTGGAGAGATGACTCAGTGGTTAAGAGCACTGACTGCTCTTCTAGAGGTCCTGAGTTCAAATCCCAGCAACCACATGGTGGCTCACAACCATCAATAACAAGAACTGATTCCCTTGTCTGAAGACAGCTACAGTGTACTTACATATAACAAATAAAAATAAATATTTTTAAAAAAATACCAAAAACAAAGAAGGAAATGGTACATTAGGAATCTAAATATCTCTTTTGCCATCTGAAAATGGCAGAAACATGTAAAGCATCTTGTATAATTTATGAACTTGATACAAATAAGTGAATGAATACATATACTCAAAATGAAGTGAAAGTTGAAGTTGTATCTGGATATGATGGCACATGCTTGTAATCCTAGGAGGGAAGGAGGCAGGGAGGGAAGGAGTAAAGAAAGGAGAAAAGGGAGAGAGAGTTCTGAATGAACATACGATGTATGGGCAAGAAGAAAGAGTGAGAGAGAGAGAGTGTGTGTGTTTTGCTCCTCATTCTCCTTCTTATTATTTTAAGACAAGTCTTTCAAGCTAGGCAGACAGCTAACCAGCCCCAGAGATTATCCTATGGCTGAACTCAGATCAGCTTCCTTCTGCCTCCCAAATCAGAAATTGTTATTTTTTTCTTTTTCTTTGATTTTTTTTTTAATTTTATGTATATTGGTGTTCTGCCTGCCTGTATGTATGTATGACATAAATCCAGGGGATGCCAGATCCTCTGGAACTGTAATTACAGATGATGTGAGCTGCCATGTTGATGTTGGGAATTGAACTTGGTTCCTTTGGAAGAGCAGCTAGTGCACTTAACCACTCTGCCATCTCTCCAGCCCCAGGAATAGTTATCTTTTTATTTGTTTGGTTGGTTGGTTTTTCGAGACAGGATTTCTCTGTATAGCCCTGGTTGTCCTGGAACTCACTGTAGACCAGGGTAGCCTCGAACTCAGAAATCCGCCTGCCTCTGCCTCCCAAGTGCTGGGATTAAAGGCGTGTGCCACTACCGCCCAGTAGAAATAGTTATCTTAAAAAGGAAAATTATATGGACTTACCTTTTTAACCCACTTCTACATAATATAGGGATGGAATCTTTAAAATTTTTAAATGACTTCTTTTATGTGTATGAGTGTTTTACCTGCATGTTTGTATGCACATTATGTGCACACCTGGGGAAGCTGGAAGAGAGAACTGTAGTTACAGATGGTTGTAAGCTGTCATGTGAGTGCTGGAAACCAAACCTGGGTTTTCTGTAAGAGCAGCAAGTACTCTTAACTGCTAAGTCATCTCTTCTGCCTCCAGGAATGCAATCATTAGTTGAAAAGAAAGGCTAGGTATGGTAGTAGATACCTATAGTCCTAGCAGTCTGGAGACTGGAACAGAAGGACCCCCAGTTTAGGCTACATCATAAAGTAAGACATTGTCTGCCAACAGAAACCACCCCCCTAACCCTCACCCTCCATAAGAAAGGAAAAGTGAGAGGACATGCTATGAGAAGAACTGTGATGTGTTTTGTCTTTTTCTTTTCTCCTTTCTTATTGGTTCCTTTCTTTTTGTTTGTTTTTAAGGGAGGACAGAGTATCACTCTCTAGCCCATCCCAGCCTGGCCTGGAGCTCAGTCTGTCTATCTGTCTAGATTGGCTTCCTGAGTGCTGAGGAGCACATATGTGAGCCACCACAGCCAGCTTTCTTACTTTTTTTTTCTTTCAAATGGAAATTTATGGCATTTGCCTCACAGACGTTGTACTTTCTGAGGTATTGGGCACATTAGAGAAAGCCAGAGCCTGTAATTAGAAGGGACTATGTATGTACAAATGCCCCCACATAATAAAGTATTAGGACAAGACAACAAAGCACCCCAAAGCTTGGTGGTTCACTCTGGCTAAAACATTTCTTTCACTTTATATTCTTAGGTGGCACCGTGGGAAACCAAAAGGGAAAACTTTCCCAGAGGAATTCAAAGTAGGAAAAGTTAGCTGGGCAGTAATAACAAACGCCTTTAATCCCAGCAGAGGCAGAGGCAGGTGGATTTCTGAGGCCAGCCTGGTCTACGGAGTGAGTTCCAGGACAGCCAGGGCGATCCAGAAAAACCCTGTTCCTAAAAATAAAAACAAAACAAAACAAAAAAAAAAACAAAGTAGGAAAAGTTAGAATGAGGTAAATATTTACTTTTTAAAGATTTTGAAAAAAATTTTACGTGTATGGGTTTTGCCTACATGTATATCTTGTACCGTATCCATGCCTAGTGCCCTCAGAAGTCAGAAAAGGCAAGGCATTAGATCAGAAGTTACCCATAAACATTTTTTTTTACAGTACCTATCAGCTCTGCTTGTAGCATGAGCTTTTGGAGTGAGGCTAAGAATGTTTCTGTGGGGGCTGGTGAGATGGCTCAGTGGGTAAGAGCACTGACTGCTCCTCCAAAGGTCCCGAGTTCAAATCCCAGCAACCACATGGTGGCTCACAAGCACCCATAATGAGATCTGATGTGTGCTGAAGACGGCTACAGTATACTTAGGTATAATAATAAATAAATCTTTAAAAAAAAAAGAATATTTTTTTATGTATGTACTCACATCTATCTACATGTACACAAACATGCCAGAAAAGGGCATAAAATCCCAGTTAGATGGTTGTGAGCCACCATATGGTTGCTGGGAATTAAACTCAGGACCTCGGGAAGAAGAGACAGTGCTTTTAACCAGGGAGCCATCTCTCCAGCTCCCCCACCCACCCACCCACCCACCCAAAAAGATCACTTGCTGCTCTTGCTGGGGACCTGGATTTGATTGCCAGCACCCACATTGTGGTTAACAGGCATCTGTAACTCCATTCCTAGGGGATCTCTTTTGACCTCCAAGGGCACCAGGCATAAAGTGCATGGTGTGCAGACATTCATACACATAAAATAAAATATATTTTAATAAAAGGTTGCCTGTTCTCAGCCATTACTTTAAAGTCCAAACTGAAATAGGGAAGAGAGGGAACCTTCAGCCTCTGAGGAATGGTGCTTTCATCTTGGTGTCAGTCTGCTCTGGAGCGAGCAGCCGTCAAGTACTGCCTTAATATTTACTCAAAGCCATTGGAAGGAATGTCTAAGAGAGGAAAAGAAAACCTTATGCGATTTTCCTTTGAAATTGCTAATCACTCTTCTTTTTCTTTTTTAGTGAACGAGATTATTGGGAGAGACATGTCCCAGATTTCGGTTTCCCAAGCCCCAGAGGTGATCAGAGACGCTCCTCTCCCAGGTCTGGAGTCCCCAGATCTAATGAGCTCTAACAGTGCTCAGTGAAGCTTTGTGTCACCACCAACTGCTCAGCCTGCTTCTCTCCCAGAACTTAGGTTCCAGCCAGACTTAAGAATCTGTTGCAGGAGTTGGACTCACTGTGGGAAAAGCAGCCTTCCTTCACCTTAAGCCTTGGGCAGATTTTGTAAAAGAACAGGAAGAGCATCAGCGGTTTAAGCTGTGGGAAAATGAGCTTTGCTTTTATATATATATATATATATATTTAAATAGGATACTTTTATATGATGGGTGCTTTGAGTGTGAATGCAGCAGGCTCTATTTCAGAGGTGCTGCTCTTGCAGGTGACCTGGTTGCATAGCTAGGATTAGTAATTTGTACTGCTTTCTGGTCATTTGAAGAGCCTTTTAGTTTTGATATTTTTAAAATAGAACTTTTGATAAAAACCTTCCAGATGCAGACAAAAAAAAATTACCCTAAGCCCACACTTACACCTC
>NW_022196905.1:244237016-244268300 GCF_008632895.1 Mastomys coucha
TCTCAGGTGAACTTGCAGAGACTTGGCCAAATTTGCTTCCTCTTTCCCCTGGGGCAGTTGCCTCATATGGGGTCATTGCAAGACCCCTTGGGGGTGCTGCTTTGCTGCCTTCAAGAATAAAAGCCTCTATGATCCAGAGTTGCTATGCACCAAATGTTGATGCCTTTTAAATACCTTGATGCCTGTAGCACTAGAAATGCTTTCCTATTTAAAACAGGTTAGATTTTAAAATAGAGCTTTGTATTCTATGTAATGGTTTTATATTAGCTTTGTATAAGCTTTCATGTAAAAGTCATATTTTTGGCTTTGTAGATAAAGACAAATTTTTGTGCAGAATAGTGGTGGTAAAGCACACATCCATTGGACTATGCAAATTGATTCTAGTAGCAGCGCTGAGCGGCTGGCCGTTTGCTGCACACACCCTTTCCTCTCACTTGGACTGGAGCGTGGGTTGAGGAATGAAGAGCAGCCTTCTGTTTACTAGAAAATGTTTGGGTTTATATGTGGTGCTGCTGTCCTGGGTACAACCCACCAACACCTAGGGCCAGCCAGCATCACCAGACCTCTGCTGGGCCTAGCCGAGAAGCCCAGTTTTTAACATGTAGTTTTTAACACATGGGCTCAAGCTGAAACCTTGTATTTATAGAACAGATGTGTAAGTGAAAAAAATGGTTCTTGCTTATGTTTACAGCACTTGGGATTGTGTTTTCTTGTACATTTTGTATTTTAAAATCTTTTATAGGAGTGCAGGGCTCCCTATACAAATACAAAGGGAAGATGAGCCAGCAGTTCAGGCTCCTCCTCAGTTACAGTGCTGAAATAATAAACAGTGACAGATCAACAGTCTCCTTGCAATCTGAGTTTTTCCCCACCTGGGGCTGGTGTGGAGCTCTCTGGGCCAAAGGCTCTGTGGCTTTTAAAAAGTCCGCTTGACCAGGAACCTTCATTTGCTTTACAAGAAGATAAAAATTCAAAATTCCTTCTAAGGCTTGAGTTCTGCACTCTTTAATCAGTGCAAAGGACATGTCATGGTGTTTGCTGGCTTCTGGACAACTGGTCTTCCAAGTGTTGCAAGAAAAAGTTGGCAAAGTCCCCTTTAACCTGAGTCTACATGTGCTACCTGCCCTCTGGTAGTCACTGGGGTACTGTAGCAGCACAGTCTAGAATAGCTTGTGGTTTGGTTTTTGGTAGGGGCTACACAGCCTTGGCTAGACTAGAATTTGCTATGTAGGGCAGACTGGATTTGAACTTGAGACAGTCCTGTGTCCTGAGTGCTGGGGTGACAGGCATGAACTGTTCAGCTAGTGGTTTGTCATCCCAAACTCCTTGGGCCTGGTTGGAGTGGGTTAGCACTTCACTATTGTAAAGCCACCCCTGGCACTTGTGAGTCCAGGTATCCTGAGGGCAAGTGCTGACTTGATGCCTTCCTGCCTCCTGAAAGGATAGGGGAAGTAGACAGGCGGGGCCTCTAGTCAGGCTCAGGTGGACTCCTGAATCGCCCAGGAGTCATAAATATTAAAGGTACCAGGCTTTAAAGGTAACATTCGAAACACAGAAACACAGGCCAGCTGTGCACCCTTCAAACTCAGTATTTGAAGGCCAAAGACAGATGGAAGGTTTTTCTGGCTGTCACACATCAGGAATGGAGCAGCCTCATCATATCTCCAGCCCTGCCTGTAAGGTAGCCATCATCTTTAGAGTAAGCAGGCAGAGAAACAAGGGTGAATATGGGAGGAAGGAGAGTGGTGCTGAGCTTGGTCTTTTCCAGGTGCCTTTTAGAGCTTTGACAAGCCAGAAAGAAGCTGCTGGATTGAGGGTGCTCTGGACTCAGGAGACATCAGCTCACTCTGCTTCCTGGTTTCCTCTTCTACAAACACACCCATTCCTTAGGGGCTTGTAACACAGTGCGAGGTGGGTCAGCAACAGGCATCAGAGCGGTGTAGTCGTCAGGAGCCAGCTGTAGAAGTCACACACACTTAGGGGTTGGAGCTCCAGTCTCAGTTAGGCCCCCCGAGCCCTCCCTACAATACAACCTCACCTGGTAGGCTTGAAAGACACTGAGCAGATCCTTCATACCAGCTGTGTATGGGACCCCCTGCATTCGGACCAGGGCTCCCGGCTGTGACAACATTGTGGTGGGCGTAGAGGCCAAGGCAGTAGGAGGTGTGGTGAGGTAGCCCACAGTAGTGGGAGAGACTGGGGGGCTAGGGTGGGAGAGACAGGAACTTAGCCATACATCCCACCTATAGCCTAGACCATGACCATCCTCTCCTGTACCTGTGCTTTGCATTTGATCCTTTAGACTTTCTGAACTCTCTGCCTCTACAGTGATATCTTCAGGCTGTTAGCCCACACTTGTAACTCCCTTCCCATCTCAAAATTCTGACTTTTAACAGATCTTGGATTATCTCCACCAGGAATGAGTCAGGATCTTTCCCCAAGTGGTGACAAGAGGGCTGAGGCTGTCCGAGCAGCAGGTACCTGGGGTAGTAGGCCGTGTAGTTCATGTAGAGTTGAGTGGCTGGCCCTGGGTAGTAGGCAAGAGGAGTGGCGGCAGCGGGTACCCTGGCAGCTGGAAGCAGTGCAGAAGAGGGATATAGTGCTGTTGTCTCTGTGGGAATGAGGGCTGGGCTGGCCTGGAAGGTGGCGTAGGTAGGTGGTGAGAGGCCTAGAGACAAGTGAAGAGCACATTTATAGACAGCCCACAGTTACCCTCAATAAGGTAACTAGAAACGGAATAGAAAATGGTAGCTTAGAACAGCTTGGCTCTCACATGCTTCTTCCTCTAGCCCAAGAAGCACTCACAGGGCAGTTTGCAGGGTGGAGGGGACATGCCGCTGCGGCTCAGGGAACCCCCCATCAGCACGCGGCTCATCTCCTCTGTGGAACAAGGGACTACTTCGACGTAGCGTTCTTTCATCATCTTCTTGTGGCACCGCTGGGCAGCAGCCAGAGCACGTTCCACTGACATCATCTGGATGAAGGCATCACCAGATGGCCGGCCCTGTGCATACAAAATTGTAAGCAGTTTGTCACATACAAAAGTGCCTTACTCCTAACACATCCATGTAGATGCCCTTCCAAATGGTAGTCTTTTTTGTTGTTTTTTGGTTTTTTGAGACAGGGTTTCTCTGTGTAGCCCTGGCTGTCCTGGAACTCTCACTCTGTAGACCAGCCTGGCCTCGAACTCAGAAATCCGCCTGCCTCTGCCTCTCAAGTGCTGGGATTAAAAGCGTGTGCCACCACCGACCAGCTACTAATGGTAGTCTTACCTGTTGGTTGAGCACCATATGCACACCATGAGGCCGTATGTCAGCTGCTGCCTCTCCTAGAAAACTCAGAATGTCTTCAATGGTGGCTGTGTAGGGCAGGCCTCGAAGGCGTACACAGTCCCTTCCAGTCCCTCCTGCCAGTGGAAAGGGAATGGGCAGCAGCGGAGCAGCCAGCGTGGGAAGGAGTGGACTGGTTGCATAGCGGTTAAGCACCTAGTAAGAAAGGCAACAGGTTTATCAGGCTAAGTAGGGGACCCAAGGCACATGCTGAAAAAGCAGCACATTGGGGCACGAGCCTTGAGTGCTCACCTGCTGCACCTCAGCTGCAGTGCTCCTGAAGAGTTCAATGTATCGCTTACCCAGCATGCCTTTGTGCCTGCGCAGAGCGGCCTGTGCCAGTTCCTCACAGGCAAAGAGAGCAAAGGCATCCCCAGTAGGCCTGCCATCAGGGTGTCGCACAAAGAGCAGCCCATCAGCACCCCCAGTCACTGGGCATTCTGGCCCCAGGAAGCCTAGAACATCTGTTGGCCCGGCTGAAAAGGGTAGTCCCCGTAGCCTCAGGATCACTTGATCTTCCCGTGATAGGAAACGGGCCACCTCTAGTGATGTGCCTAGGTTGGAAGGACAGGAGTCCCTTGCTGATTTAATCCTTGTAGCATGCACCCACAGGGGACCCAAGAGACAGTGAGTGTGGGGAATGGGATACAGATCAAGACAAGTAAGGCCTTCTATGGGCACACTCACCCCCTGCAATCTTTACAAATTCCTCCCCTGTGGCTTTATATACCTGCAGGGAGAGAAAGCAGCCCATAGGTTTCAACCCTTACTCAGCTTTGCCCTGCTCCACTTCTAGCCAGAAGCCCCACCTCAATATAGCGGACACCCATGTGGTGTTTGTGTCTCTGCAGCGCTAGGTCCCTCTGCTCGTTGTCCACGAATCGGATGAGGGCCTCGCCATTTCTGCGGCCCTGGGCGTTGAGACAGAGGGCCACACCACCCCTGTGGAGCCGAGTGTTGTTAGTGCCTCCTGGGTAGGCTTGCCCTCTTACCCCTCCCATCCTGTCACACCCACCTGGCAATGTTGAGCCCTTTGAAGAATCTAGCCACATCCTGGTCTGATGACTGCCAGGGCAATCCACGGGCTCGTACTACAGTCTCATTGTCCACCACATCAGCCTTGCTGCTGTGGGGGCAGGGCACAGGGTCAGAACTGTCCAAAGATTGGCACACCCCCATCCCAGCTCCCACACTCACCAAGGCCCCGTCTCATATTTCTGCTTCACCACCTCTGGCTTCGAGAACAACTGACCTGGGAGGAGATGGCATGGGGGTCAGCAGGGTCTGGTGGAGGAAGTCTCCCCACCAAGCTCTGCAAAAATAGTACAGGTGAGGGGGTGAGGAGGTGAGTTCCCACCTTGTGTTCTCTTAGAGAAGGTCACAAGTCTGCAGGAGGGCTCTGAGGCATTCACCCAACCCTGACAGTAGCTAACAAGCAGAGCAAGAACCTTACTATTGGGCCTTTCAAGCAGGTGGAGAATTACCGCTACCATAGTCTTCACTTCCCAGACCCCAAAGTCATCTTCGGTAGCATCTGTTTCTAGTCCCAAGTCTATAGGCAGAGAAGTGACAACTGAGGTCCAGGTCCGTACATCCCACATCACCCCCCAAACACCCACAGAATCCTGGCAAACACTAGTTATGGCCCAGTTCATACATGTACCTACAGGTCCTCAGACCAAACACAGACATGTCCACATTCCAAATGTATCCCAGCATAGATGCAGACATGGGCATCCTAAAGGATGAGGCCAAAACCATAGACTTGCCTACATTAATACAACCCATACGGCATCATGCACATGCTTGGATATATTAGCTACCCCTCCACCTTAATTCTGATGGGTCACAGATACCCTGTGCCATGGTGCCCACTGTGAGGTCTCTGGCGGAGCAGGTGCTTGGGTGCTGCATATGGAATTCTCTGCGGAGGTCGTAGAAGGAGAAGAAGGTGTCGGGGAGCACCAGGTTCTGGGAGCACACGGGAGCGTGGATGAATAGGTAACCTAAGGTCTTTACAACTGGGGCCTTGGGAACCCAACCGTACCCATGTGCCCTCAGTGACATACCTTCCTGGAGGCTTCGGGATGCAGAACCTGTCGCAACAGCTGCTGCCCATCAGTGCAGAGCACATAGGGGCCCCCGCCCAGCAGAGCCACATCCCCGCTCACCAGCTGTGAAAACTGGGAACAGGGAGTGGAGACTCAGACATAGATTCACAGCTAGGCAGCTGAAACTGGGGGGTTGGGGGGGGTAGGAGAAGGGAAGGGACTTAGGCTGCAAAGCTGGTTCATCAGGATGTTCAACCCTACCCTGCCTGGGAAGTAAAAGGCCTTGCCCTAAATCCCAGGCTCCTAATCCCCACCCCTGCCCTAGTCCCCTGTCACCTCCCTCTAGGCCAAATGAGAACAGTTGCACATAACCCAAGCCCCCATCAAACACACTTCAGGAGTCTGGAGTCGGGCCAGAGCAAACACCTGGTGGAGTGAGGCAAGCAGGTGGGGAGGGGAGGAGCAAAGCAGGTTAAACCTGTCCTGGACCAGGCACCACCCTCAGACAGGTGGGGGAGGTTCACACCTGCCCGAGGGCCAAAAGGCTCATGGTCAATGACAGCCCCGCCCCTTGGTCTGACCAACGAGGAACAGAGAGACACCAAGGACAGAGCTTCATACTTGGACACTAGCAGCAGCCTGAGCTTTGACCCACACCCCATCGACCAACTGGCACTGAACTGTTTGCTCACAGAGGGGGTGGCACTCTGAAGGCTATCCAGCATGATCCTGCCCTTTCCCTGGCAGTTCTGTGACACTTTTCAATCTAAGGCCGACAGAGCAAGGCATCCAGATTTTCTACAGCACCCTCCCAGGTGAGCAGTAGGCCTGGAGCCCTTCGGTAACGTGGCTCAGACTTAGCATCTGTAGGTTTCCTCATTAACAACCAGAGTTGGAAGAGGAAAAAGAATCAATGCTTCTAAAGGACTTACACTACGCATTACAACTCAGTCATGGGGTGAGTGAGCAGTGCAGACAGGGAAAATAGTAGTGAGACTCACTCCCACTTGGCCAGGGCGCGGGGTGGGGAGGGGAGGGGGCATGCCCCTAGGCCTTTGCGCTCATTGGACAGGTAGCCCCTAGATAGTGTACGGCCAGCACCCACCCACGCCAGACCAGTCGGCTGGGACAGGCCTAAACCAGCCGCCCTCACCTAGAGGCGTCTGCCCCTGAGGCAGACACCGCCCGACGCCCTCGCTTCAGCGGTTCCCAGGAGAGCAGGCGGCAGAGACCAAGTGATCTACCGCCAGACCTGAGCCCCCTCGACCCCATTTCTGAGGCGTCCTCTGCTAGCGGGGAGTGGGAGGGAGAGGAGGGGGCCTGGAGGGCGGGGTGTGGATCCCTCAGCCGCTATTGTCAACTCCAGCGGCAGGAGTGGATGCCCGTAAAGGTTGGAAGGTAATGTGGCTCTGGCGACGGCCTAGCACGCGTCCACGCGGTAGAATCGGTCCAAAGTTTCAAACAAGACCCTGTCCTACTGTCCGTGTCAGGGGATCGCGTCGCTCCGGGCCTCCCCTCCTGCCCTCTCCCCTCCCTCTGGGGGGGGTAGTGTCCCTGCCACCCCGCAGCCCCACCACCCACGCGGGCCCCCACTCTCACCTGCTGCAACACCTTGTCCAGGGACTCCGCCCGCGCTAGGCTGTCTGCGCTGAGTCCGCTCGCCTCGCGGCACTGTGGACTCAGAGCAGCAGCCTCGGCGCGAACTAGCGACTTGTGCAGCGTCCCCACCTAAAAGCACCAGGGGTAACCCCGATGAGCCGCTGTGTCTCCACAGGCCCCGAAGCGTCCCGGGGTCCCTGCCCCTGCCCCCTACCTTTTCCACCCTACCTGTCGGCTGCGCGGCTCCACCACTTGCCAAACGAGGAGGATTAAGTCGGTCTCGTCCGAGCCTAGGTCCGGCCCTAGCGCACCAGCCGTGGCCCCGAACAAAACAACCAGCGACTTGGGTTCGGGACAGGGGTCTGTGGCGGAGTCTACTGCGGGATCTGGGCCCGGGGGTGGGGGCGGCGGTGGCGGTGGAGTCATGGCCGCAGAGGAAGGGCCGCTCGGCCACACGCGCGCGGACCGACGAGGCGCACGCACGCACGGACCGACCGACCGACCGACCGACAGCACCCAGAGGAGCTTGGGCGGGATCCGGTGTGTTGGGGGCGGCACCTGCGGCGGCGGGGTGTAGTGGGAGCTGCAGAGACCCGCCCGCGGTGCCCTTTGGGGCTGGGCGGCGCGGCTGCCGAGCCCAGCCTCCCCCGGCGAGTTACCTGCGGCCCGGAGAGGCCACGTGATCAGGGCAGCCCGGGGAGCCTCGCGGGAGGGCCAGAACCCTGCCCAGGAGGCAAGCGCTCACTTCTGCCGGGGCGTGCGCTCGGCAGCTGGAGTCCCACCTCTTGGTGCCGTCCTGCGAAACTCCCGGGATGAATCCATTCTTTCTCCTACGTCCTCTCTGGCAGGCCCTAGGAGTCCTCCGCAAAAGAATGAGCAGGATCAGGGGCCTCTTTCCATTCCTCCAGGGTCACGCGAGACCCGCGGAAGTCAACGGGAGGCAATATAGGGACTGTAAGGGTCGCGACGTGTGGCTTGAGGTTAATGGAAATTACAAAGGGTCAAAAGCCGACAGTGAGCGCTACCAGGTATCCACTGGAAGGCGGTGAGAGAGATCCGTGGGAGAAAGGGAGGGCGGTTCTGCGGGGCAGTGGTGGCGCACGCCTTTAATCCCAGCACTTGGGAGGCAGAGGCAGGCGGATTTCTGAGTTCGAGGCCAGCCTGGTCTACAGAGTGAGTTCCAGGACAGCCAGGGCTATACAGAGAAATCCTGTCTCGAAAAAACAAAACAAAACAAAAGATCAAGGGTTCTTAGAACTGTGGGCGGTCACTAGAGATTACAGAGAAGGACGTGCCCATACAAGTGTAGTGCCGGCAGTGCAAAGCGCAAGTTACTGTGGACCTGATGCCAAGGTAGGAGAACCTCGCTCTCAGACCTTAGAGAGCTGTATCCTAAATGAGGCTGTGTCCGCTTGTAGGGGTCTGGAGGTTCAGCCTACCAACCCCACTTGGGGTTTGCCTGCTTGTTTCTGTCTCTCTTGGGTGATGATAGAAAGTGTTGTCTGACTACTGAAAGCACTCCTCCGGCAGGGAGCGGCTAGAGTTGAGCAGTGTTCGGGCGTCTGCATCCCAACCCAGTTCAGACTAGTCCGATTCACCCCATGCAGTTTGGTGAGACTCCCCTACTGTTGTTTCCTGGCCGCTCTGTGGGCTCAGGATAGTTTTCCATCTACTCCACTGTAATTAGTAATCTGGCGAGAGTAAAGAGCTACAACCTAGCGAGGGACTTAGAAGACGGGAGGCCAAGGCTGAAGAAGAACCTCAACCAAGTCCAAGTTTGGAAAAGCAGGGTGCTTCCTATCAGTCTTTTAAAATAAAAGACTGATTTTTTTTTTTTTTTAAGATAAAAGGCAGCCCAGAACCCAGTGCATTCCCCAACTCATGACCAAGGAAGGTCGTGAGGAACCAGAGAACCTTGGATGGATAGGGCGCCTCCTGGGTTTTCCCACACAATAGCGCAGGAACACAGTGACCCGATGTAGTGAAAAGTGGTTGCTGCGCGCACCCTGCCACCCTTCTCGGGGCGGCCCACTCGGAGTCCGCCTACTCAGCCCGCGCGGCTACCACGAGAAGCGTGGAATGTCAAATATTTGCTCTAGGAACCCAGCGAAAGCGTGAGGTAAAGCCCCTCCCCTCCTCCCTCCCATTCCCGAGCGCGCCTGCGTCAGTGCTGGCTTTCCGGTAGGACACTCCAGTCCAACTAGTTCCTACTCGCCACCCCCGACTCCCCCACCCCTCGCCCTGGACTTCGCTACAGGCTCCGGTTCAGGGAGACAGCCTTGGCGTCCCTACAGGATTTTCCCAGTGCTGCCAGTATCGGCGTCTACCCACAATCTTCCAGCAAGGCTCCCGCCATTCGTTCAACTTGTAGACCTCGCCTCCCGATTCTCCGGAGACCTTCGACTGTGGGATCCCTGGCTGTTCCGAACTCACTGGAAAGAAGCGGCTGTGCCCAGGTTTCTGCAAGGTAACGAATCTGAAGAGACGACCGAACTGGGCGGCTCCATTCAACTCTGGTTCTCTCATCCAGGCATTCCCCATATTAAAACAATTACAGAACTTGAAAGTATTGGGGTTTTTTTTGCTTGTTTGTTTGTTTGTTGTTTTTGTTTTGCTTTTATCACAATTATTTGTTTTTGTGTAGGCACGCACAAGCCACAGCGCTTGTGTGGAGGTCACAGAACAACTTGTGGGAGTTGGTCCTCTCCTTCCACTAAATGGATCCTGGGCACAGAACTCAAGCAAGACTTCTTACACCCCGGTTTTGTTTATATACCTGGCTGGCATGTACCCATGTACTCGTTAAATAGTGGAGGATGGCCTTGCAAATCTGATTTTCTTGCCTTCACCTCCCAAGTGCTTAGGAACCCAGCTAGAGGTGCTTCGGCACTCAAAAGCCAGAGGCCATAGGATGGTGGCTACAAGATCCAAGATAGCTTAGGCTAAGTTTTGCAAGTTCCAGGCCCTAAATCAACAAAGCCAATAAGATTAGTAGCTGCGTATGGGCTTGTAATCGCCACAGGAGTTCCAGACCACCTAGAGGTGCTAGTTAAGCAAAAGTAAATAAATTTTAAAATTAATTATTTAGCCAGAAGGTGGTGGCTCCTGCCTTTAGTCCCAGGACTGGGGAAGCAGAGGCAGGCAGATCTCTGAGATGGAGACCAACCAGAGCTCCAGAGAAAAACCCTGCCTCCAAAAACAAACGACAAAACCGTTTATAGCCACCTGCCTTTGATTCCAGTAGATCGCTGTGAGATCAAGGCTTGCCTGGTCTAGGACAGCTCACATATGGAGATCCTGCCTCAAAACAAACCAAATAATGAGTCCTAGATCACACTTTTTGTTTGAGACAGGGTTTCTCTGTGTAGTCCTGACTGTCCTGGAACTCACTCTGTAGACCAGGCTGGTCTCAAACTCAGAAATCCACCTGCCTCTGCCTCCCAAGTGCTGGGATTAGAGGCTGTACCACCACTGCCGGGCTCACACTTTTAATAGATAACTTTGTACTCCTTACTCTACCCCATGAGGCCAACTTAAAACACTTTTTCTTTAAGACCCTGTCTGTGTACTAAGTTTTTTTTTTTTTTTTTTACTTATTTATTTAGTGTGTATTGACAGTACTACAACTCACTTTTGTAGACCAGGCTGGCCTTGAGCTCCTAGAAATAGGCCTATTATTTCTGCCACCGAAATGCTGGGTTTAAAGGCATGTGAGTGACATCACGCCCAACAACTTTCTATCTGTTGTTATTTAATGTATTTATTTTTAGATTTTTAAAAAAGATTTATTTATTATATATGAGTACACTGTAGCTGTCTTTAGACACCCCAGAAGAGGGTGTCAGATCTCATTATGGATGGTTGTGAGCCACCATGTGGTTGCTGGGATTTGAACTCATGACCTTTGGAAGAGCAGTCAGAGCTCTTAACTGCTGAGCCATTTGTCCAGCCCCCCTTATTTTTAAATTTAATGTGTGTCTTAGTCAGGGTTTGTATTCCTGCACAAAAAGGTCATGACCAAGAAGCAAGTTGGGGAGGAAAGGGTTTATTCAGCTTACACTTCCACATTGCTGTTCATCACCAAAGGAAGTCAGGACGGGAATTCACCAGGGCAGAAAACTGGGAGGCAGGAGCTGATGGAGAGGCCATGGAGGGTGCTGCTTACTGGCTTGCTTCCCCTGGCTTGCTCAGCCTGCTTTCTTATAGAACCTAGGACCACCTGCCCAGGGATGGCACCACCCACAATGGGCCCTCCCACCCTTGATCACATTTCCTCAAAGGAGCCGCCTTTCTCTGTGATAACTCCGGCTTGATTGCTCATCAAGAGCAATGGCATTCTAACTTTGGAGCCATTTCTTCAGCCCTGCTTCTGCTTTCTATGCCCGCAATAGTAAACTTTTGTGGCTCTCCCTCCCAACCTGCCTCTACTCTTCTGCTCTATTTTCACCCCTTAAAGTACCCCTACTATGTAGTAGGGATTCTCTGTGCGGTCTGAGATTTCTGATCTGATGAAGGTCCCAACTCCAGTCAGTGAACAGAGTGAGTCCTATCCCAAACTGCACTCTAGGAAGAAGGGACCATGTTTCAAGGGAATGCACTCAAGTTTCCGCATTAAGTACAATTTGTTCACTGTCATTCATACGGGTGCCCCGGGGGATGGTGGTATAACCTTTTATATTAATAAGAGTGGCTCGGAAAACTGTCCCCTTCCATTTTGACCAGAAAGTAACCTGCAATAGAACAAAATTCGACTAGAGGATCATTGTTCTTCCTTAGCGGCTTCCGGCTAACCCCTCTCCCAAGGGTCTTCTGGGTAACTAGAAAAAGCCAGCCAGCCCAAGATTTTTTTCATCTCCGAGTCCTTGCATAATCGCTTACGACCACCAGAGGGCGCGCTGACTCTGTGGCTGTAACCTGTTTGAGCGAAGGAGGCGTTAGAAAGGTGAGGGTAATGTGTTAGAGGGTAATGTGTACATCTCTCCGTGGGCAATAACCAAGGACAGAAAGGGAGTGCCTTGATGCTCCCGGACAAGCGGTTCCCTCTGTCTTCAGAATCTACATGTGATTCCTGAGACACAGGATTGAATCTGCTAATGGACAGTCTCATACACCTTTATAAGACATTCTGCTTATACTCATGCCTCCACCCACTCCCCGCCCCACCGAATTCTATTCCACTTCCTTGTTTGTTTTGTGTTTTTACAACCTGCTATGATTAACCTGGACTGGCAGCATGAGCATAAGTATGAAGCTATTCACTGGAATATTAGAGACGCATCGGTGGCTACAGTACTCAATACTATTACTTCTCTAAAGGCTCTGCCCTGGAGCGGGTCCCCCGTTAGCCCTTCCCCACAATGGCTGAATGTTGAAAGATTCTGTCTTTTTAAAAGCTTAGGTAAGCAACTGTGGCTGATATAAGTACCACATCTGAGGGGTGGAGAGATGGCTCAGTGGTTAGGAGCACTGACCTGGATTCAATTCCCAGCAACCGCGTGGTGACTCACAACCATCTATAATGGGATCTCATGCCTTCTTCTGGTGTGTCTGAACACAGCGACAGTGTACTCATACATGAATAAATCTTTGGAAAAAACCAAAAACAAACCTCTTCTATGTCATGCCCATAAGTCAAAGGCTTTTGGTTTGTTTTTTGTTGTTGTTGTTGTTTTTGTTTTTTGTTTTTTGAGACAGGGTTTCTCTGTATAGCCCTAGCTGTCCTGGAACTCACTCTGTAGACCAGGCTGGCCTCGAACTCAAAGATCTGCCTGCCTCTGCCTCCTGAATGCTGGGATTAAAGACATGTGCTACCATGCCGACTTTAGACAGTTATATGGTACTCCTCTGAACTCTCATTCTTTTTGAGTCTTCCTTGTTGTTTTCTGAAATGTGGAGGCGGGTAGTATAGGTGTCCTGTTTATGACTAAGTACTCAAGAGTCTTTATTTTTCAAGACAGGGTTTCTCTGTGTAGCCCTGGCTGTCCTGGAACTCACTCTGTAGACCAGGCTGGCCTCAAACTCAGAAATCCGCCTGCCTGCTTCTGCCTCCCAAGTGCTGGGATTAAAGGCGTGCACCACCACTGCCCAGCTTCAATAGTTATTTATTCTCAGAAATTTGACCACCTTTGAGCCTAGACACAGGTTATTTTTATTTTATTTTTTTAGATTTTTGTATTATTTTATTTGTGTTTATTGTTATTTTTGCCTGCAGCTATAGCTGTGCATGGTGTGTTTAACTGATATCCACAGAGGTCAGAAAAAGGCCTTGGGTCCCCAGCAGCTGACCTTGAATATAACAAACTCTGACCCAGTTAGCCGTTCAGCTCAGAATGCAGAGCAGCCACGTGTGTGCTGGGAACTGAGCTCTAGAGCATCCTCTTTACAATGGAGGGGTTTGGTGGTGGTGCTAGTGGTTGGTTGGTTGGTTATTTTTTTTAATTCCTGGCTGTCCACAAACTTAGTCTGTAGACCAGCTAGCCTGGAACTCAGAGATCCACCTGCCTCTACCTCCCTGTGCTAAGTTAAAAGTTTATTTTATGTACATGAGTACACTGTGGCTCCCTTCAGACCCGCTAGAAGAAGGCATCAGATCCCATTGCAGATAGTTGTGAGCCACCATGTGGTTGCTGGGAATTGAACTCAGGACCCCTGGAAGGGCACTCAGTGCTCTTAACTGCTGAGCCAACCCTCCAGTGTGTTTTTAAAAGCTTACTTTTCAGGTCTTTATTCTCTTTTCCTCACCTGTTCTAGCCTACCTTGGGCTCTGAACCCTTCTGCTACAGTTCCTTAGCTCTCTAGATTGCCAGACCACTTACCTTTGTTGTTCTGGAAAAGTACTTCTCTTCAAGTGAAACAGCCTTCCTTGATGCGTAAGCTAGATCGGGTGCTCTGCTCTGGGCCCTTGCCTCCTGTGTTCTGAGCTGAATGGCTAATAGGATCAGAGTTTGGCCCCTCATTGACTCCAGGGACAGACTTGCTGAGTCTAGAGTTTAAGGAGAGCTGATTGACATCCAGATTCATCTAGGCTCACCAAGGACCACTAAGTAGCTTTTGAAGTTCTGGTTTTAGTTTGGTACCCCACGCCCAACCATCCACTTGGTCTCTGTAGGGGACCTAGAAGCATAGGTCTATGTGGGGAAGCGGTGGGAATGGTCGAGGCCCTTGGCTATAGTCTCACCCGAGGAAGAGAACAAAACTGGCCTGGAGTCTGCTTCTGAGTTTAGTCCTATTTCCAGCCTTTGCACAGAGTGTGCCTCTCTGCAGGAATCCTTTCTTTTCCAGACACAAAGCTGATCCTTTTTACCTCCCAGTCTCTTTTCTCCTCCTCTAAGCCAGACAGGACCTAA
Organism: Mastomys coucha; assembly: GCF_008632895.1. Lineage (NCBI taxonomy): Eukaryota > Metazoa > Chordata > Mammalia > Rodentia > Muridae > Mastomys > Mastomys coucha. The sequence goes on from NW_022196905.1 coordinate 244,251,342, forward strand.
GACCCTTTCTTGGAAATTTGAGAGCCGTGAAGAGGGTACATTCAATGTGCTAAACATCCATTGTGTGCTAGGAACAGGGGGATCTCTGAATTTGAGGTCAGCCTAGTGGCCTACATAGAGAGCTCCAGAGCAGCCACTATTACATAGAAAGACCCTGTTTTGTGAAACCACACATGGGCTAGAGAGATGGCTCAGCAGTTAAGAGCACTGAGTGCTCTTCCAGAGGTCCTGAGTTCAAATCCCAGCAACCACATGGTGGCTCACAACCGTCTGTAATGGAAGTCAATGCTCTCTTCTGGTGTGTCTGAAGACAGCAATAGTAAACACATATAAATAAAATAAGTAGCTGGGAGGTGGTGGCACACACCTTTAATCCCAGCACTTGGGAGGCAGAAGCAGGTGGATTTCTGAGTTTGAGGCCAGCTTGGTCAACAGAGTGAGTTCCAGGACAGCCAGAACTATACAGAGAAACCCTGTCTCGAAAAAAAAACAAAACAAAAAACAAAAAACAAAAAACAAAAAAGTAAATAACTCTTTAAAAATGGTAACGGTAACAGTGTGCTTATATACATAAAATAAATAAATAAATCTTTTTAAAAGTCTTAAACATGGGCTGGCGAGATGGCTCAGCGGGTAAGAGCTAAGGATTGCTCTTCCAGAGGTCCTGAGTTCAGATCCCAGCAACCACATGGTAGCTCACATCCACCCGTAATGAGATCTGACGCCCTCTTCTGGTAGGTCTGAAAACAGCTACAGTGTATTACGCTGGAGCGAGTGGGGCCGTCCTAAGTTCAGTTCCCAGCAGCCACATGATGGCTCAAGGCCATCTGTACAGCTACAGTGTACTCATACACATAGAACTAAATAAATCTTAACAAAAAAGTCTTAAACATATGTATATATGTATTTATCATATTTGTATTATCACATAGATGTGCAGAGTTCAGGATAGTTACAAGTCTATGGACAAAGACTGAAGAGATGGCAGGGTCCCTGTGAAAGAAGGAAATCATTGGTCCTAGCTGCCCATACTATCTCAACTCTAGGGTGGCAGAAGTTGAAGAATAATCAGTTGGAGGCCACCCTGCATGTCTTAGTTACTTTTCTATTGCTGTGAAGAAGCACCAGGAAAGAAACTGTGGGAGAAAAAGGTTTATTTGGCATACATATTCTATTTTTTGTTTGTTTGTTTGTTTTTCCAGACAGGGTTTTTCTGTGTAGCCCTGGCTGTCCTGGAACTCACTCAGTAGACCAGGTTGTCCTCGAACTCAGAAATCCACCTGCCTCTGCCTTCCAAGTGCTGGGATTAAAGGTGTCTGCCACCACTGCCCGGCTAGCATCCATATTCTAGATTGCAGCCCACTGAAGGAAACCAAGGTAGGGACCTGGAGGCAGGAGCTGGTGCAGAGGCCATGGAGGAGTGCTGCTTACTGGCTTGCTCCTCATGTCTTCCTCAGCATGTTTTCTTATAGAACCCAGGACCACCAGCCCAGGGATGGCACCACCCACAGTAGGCTGGACCTTCCCGTGATCTCTGATCAAATCTCCTACAGGCTTAACTGCTCATAGCTGATCTTATGGAGGCATTTTTTTGAACTGAGGTTCCCTCTTCTCAGAAGGAACTATTTTTTGCTAAGTTGTCAGAAAACTAGCCAAGACATTGGGCCAAGTAGTAAGCCTTTATCTTTAAAAAAGAGGGAGGGAGCTCGTGTTTTCTGATGTTTGTTCACAGTACCAGCAAAGGTCACTCTTAACCATTCCCCTAGTAATCCTGACACCTAATACTTTGGGTGTTTGTGGAGGTGGTGCACCATTCAATCCTGGTTGAAAACAGTGCCACTCTTCCAGGGGTTTGTGGTCATCTGAGACTGCTAGTTTGGCCATACTGTTCATACTGGCCAATGTCCAAGGCTGTCCAAGCCTTTTAGCATCTCCCCTCCCCCTCTTGGCTCTGGATTTCTGACTATCCCTAGTCTTGGCAGTGTCCCTATGACTCTCTACTGGCCTTCACCGGACCAGTCTGTAGCAACCTCCTAGGGGTGCCAGAGATTAAAGTAGAGGGCAGTGGGGCCTTAAGTATTGGTTAGTGTGCTTTAAAATGTCCTGTTTTCTGGGCCTAGAGAGATGGCTCAGTATTTATGAGCACTTGTTGCTCTTCCAGAGCACTACAGTTTGATTCCCAGTACCTATATGGTGGCTCGCAATTGCCTGTAACTCTGTTCCAGTAGACTGAAGTCCTCTTTCTGACTTATGCAAGCACCAGACATGTATGTGATGCACATACATGCATGTGGGCAGAAGTACTCATACACCTAAAGTAAAACAAATCTATCGTTTAAAAAGCTTCCCTCAGTCTGATCTACAGAGTGAGTTCCAAGACAGCCAGGACTATACAGAGAAACCCTGTCTCAAACAAACAAACAAACAAACAAAAGCTTCCTAAACCTTGAGGTGGTTGTGCACTGGGGAAGCAGAGGCAGATGGGTCTCTGTTAGGTTGAGGCCCAGTTTCGTAAGTACCAGGATACCCAGAACTGCAGAAAGAAATCCTGTCTCAAGAAATCTAAGTGAAATTTAATAAATAAATAACTTCCTATTTTGCTATAAAAACTAGAGTTTTGGCATTAACACGGGGTCAGCTGTTTACCAAGAAGAGGGAAGGAAGAGGTGAGGGGTGGGACAGAAGCCTTGGGTCCCAGAAGCACAGTTGGCCTTCAGAAGGAAGTATGTGGAGGGTTATTTCTCAGAAATGTGGTCAACTCACCCCCACAGTGTTAGCATATTACCAGTGTTCAACCTTTTGCCTAGTGTGCTTGGGCCCCAGCTCCTGGCTCCAGTCTTAGGCCCTTCCTAAGTCCCCGAGCTTGTGTGGACAGGGGCTAACCTGCCAACATGAGCTCTTGAGCCCTGTTCTTTGCAGGGGAATCCTACAAATAAATGGTTCAGACTTTCAGATCCAAACCACTTCCAACTCTACTCGTGTGCTGCACTTATAGAGTGACAGACCGTTTGAGACAGGCTGATCTAGCTTCTTCTCCCAGACCTGTTTCTTGGGTTCTACATGCATTTCTACTGGCAAGGCAGATAGTAAAAGTTTTCTGGACGTGGGCGGTCAAACCGAGATGCCCCTGGGGATGCCAGTGTGAAGGCTGTATAAAGGTTCTGACAGCTGCTGGTCACCAGAGTTCCAAAAAAACAAAAAACAAACAAAAAAACCCGAATGATTTACCTAGGACTAACTTCCTCTTTTCTTGTTGAGAGAGAGAGAGAGAGAGAGAGAGAGAGAGAGAGAGAGAGAGAGAGAGAGAGAGAGAGGTCGTTCAGCCGCAGCAAACGATGGACATGTTTTCGGTCCTTCTGGTGTGGGAAGGGTAGGAAATTTGAATGAGAACTACTTGAGTGGCCTTTGAGACTTGTACTGTGTTGGGTTCACGGTGGGATGGGACGATAGCTGGAGATAGGCAGCGCCCATCGGTCGATCGATGCGTTCGGCGCGCAGCACAGTCCCGGAGGTGGGCATGGGCGGGTGAGAAGCTTCGGTGGGAGGGACGCTGGTGGCGGAGAGTTGCAATTGGTAGAGTCTTAGCAAGAGGCGGGTCCTAATTGACTAGTAGCTGCAAGCGGTGGGGTTAAGCCCGACGCTGCGGCCCTGGCCTAGGCTCGATCCCTTATCTCTAAAGCAGCCCCTTGGGCCTGCGGCCACAGTCTCACGCCATGGATCGCCATCTCTGCACGTGTCGCGAGGCCCAGCTCCGGAGTGGCCTCCTGCTCCCCCTGTTTCTACTAATGATGCTGGCAGACCTGGCGCTCCCGGCCCAACGTCACCCCCCGGTGGTGCTGGGTGAGACTCGTGTCCGGTGGGGTGGTGGGTGGATTCTGCAGGATCCAGTGTCTCCTGGGCTGACTGACTACTCTGTTATGCATCTGCTTTAAGCACGAAACCCAGAGCATTTGGTTTCTAACCTGGGTCAGTTCTGTTAGCCCACCTCCCGCCATACTGGCCATGGGTGTGGTCTGGAACCCTCTAAAAGGTTGAGAGCAAAGGGAATAATGTCCAGCTTTCCAACCTAACAGCATCAGCTCCAAATCTTGCCTCTCCATGCCCCCATTTCTTAGCTGGAAAGACTGAGGCAATTCAACCCTACTTCAGCGGGTTCCTAGGTAGTCTTAGAATTGGTCTTTATCTTAGGAGTCATTACCCCCCTACCCTCTGTATTTTACAGGGAATGAGTGGTAGCAAGTTATATCCCCTCCGCCCCCCTCCCCCAATCATTTCTCTTTGCTCTCAGCTTATGGAATGGATGGCACTGACTTTCGCGGAGATGGCCTAAGGGAAACAGGGTGGCTAAGGGAAGGGAGGACAGAAGAAAGGGTCGGGACAACAGTCACGAACTGGCATTAAGGGAGTCAGAGAGCATGCCTCCATTCTCCCCTGCCAGGCTGTACTGAGGCCAGGTGACGTTCCCTGCCCACTTGCTCTTCCATCTCAGACTTGGCATCGGAACAGAAATAACAATGTTTCCATGTGGTAATAGGCCGGGCTATTACCGGAGTCGTAGATTCAGCCAATGGAAGTTGTCTTGAACTGGTATTTCGGTGGCCAGGACTCCTGAGAACAGAGACATGACGAAACATATGCTATATATGTTTACTCTGCTGGAGCATAAATTCCTGTGCTCTTTCTTTTTTTCTTTTTCTTTTTGTCTTGTCTTAGGGTTTCTTTGTGTAGTTCTGGCTATACTGGAACTCTAGCTATAAACCAGGCTGGCCTTGAATTCAGATACCCGCCTGCCTCTGCCTCCCAAGTACTAGGATCAAAGGCGTGTGCTACCAGGCCTGGCTGAGAAACCCTTTCTTGAAAAACAACCAAACAGCCGAGAGATGGTGTGCACGCCTTTAATCCCAGCACTTGGGAGGCAGAGGCAGGCGGATTTCTGAGTTCGAGGCCAGCCTGGTCTACCGAGTGAGTTCCAGGACGGCCAGGGCTACACAGAGAAACCCTGTCTCGAAAATCAAAAAAAAAAAAAAAAAAAAAAAAAAAAAAAAAAAAAAGAAAGAAAGAAAGAAAGAAAGAAAGAAAAATAAACAAACAAAAAGTTAGGCATTGTAGGTCAGGAAAGGGGATGGGGGATTCTGAACCTAGGTTCACTCTGAGATTTGTATACAGTTGGCCCTCCCTTTCCCAAGCTTCCTGGATGGTGGTAACAGTGGTTCTCAGAGGTGAGGACTGCACTGGATCAGTCAGTCTGGGTGAGTGGGCTCCAGGGAAGCCTTCCTGGAGCATGCAGGAAGTAAGGTCCATTCGAAGATGGCTCCAGGGTGGTTGGAATGGAACTGGGGGAAGGCGGGAGGTATGGGTGGTGTAGAACTTGTGACTTATTGGGTCATCTGGACTTTACCCTGGGGACCAGTATGAAGAAGTCACATGTGAATGTAAGGAGTACTAAGAATGAGGGCCTTGGGGCCTTGGCATTGAGATGTGTGCATTCTCTGACCACATACAGGTTTGCTACTTTTTTTTTTTTTTTTTTTGAGACAGAGTCTCTGTAGCCTTGTCCTCTCATTGTAGATTGAGCTGGCCTTGAGCTCACAGAGATCTATCTGTGTCTCTCTCCCTAGCACTGGGATTACAGCGCACCATCAACACCTGGCTGGTTTGTAACATATTTTTGCTTGGACAGATTGGCACTCACTGCATTCATCAATCTATCCAGACTTTGGCTATTCTGAATCATAGCAGAGAAGTCTTGGACTCTGAAAGGCTCTGAGCACCTGCACTCTTGTGTTTCTTTGCAAGGTCCGGGGCTTCTGCTGTTAACTCAAACCACAGAGCTTTTTCTAGGCACAAAGTGCAGGGCCTGAGTTAGTGGAAGAGGTAGAAGAAAATTCATCTTGGAGCAGAGGTAGGACCTTAGGCAAATGATTTACATCCCTCTCAGCCTCCGTCTTCTTTTTTTTTTTTAAAGATTTATTTATTATTATATATAAGGGCACTGTAGCTGTCTTCAGACACACCAGAAGAGGGCATCAGATCTCATGATGGATGGTTGTGAGCCACCATGTGGTTGCTGGGATTTGAACTCCTAGACCTTCAGGAGAGCAGTCAGTGCTCTTACCTACTGAGCCATCTCGCCAGCCCAGCCTCTGTCTTCTTACCTGTTAAGTGGACAGAGGGTCTGCAAGAAGGTTCAGTGGGCAAAGTTCTGTCCCCAGATGAAACCAATTCTGGCAAGTTGTCCTCCAGCCTCTGCCTATGTTGTGTTGTGCTCTCATCTTACCCAACACATACATAGAGACTAAGTAAACACAATTTTACAATGTATGTAAATGTAAAGATGATTGTTCCCAGGGTTCTTTGAAGTAAAAGTTTTGTGTCTGGCTCTTGTCTATGTCTCAGGCGCCAAGTATCTTGGGAAGGGGCCACTGCTATTTTTAGAGGCCTCACAGCCTGACCAGGACAAGGGGTATCTGGTGGCTTCCTCTTTCACCCATTTCCCCTTCAATGCATGGAGACATTGACCAGTCTTCATGCCCAGCTCACAGGCACGTCATGCAGAGGCTCCCGTGGTGGGAATTTACAGCTTCGGCACCCACATGAAGGGAGTGGAAGGCATGTGTCTTCCCATGACACTCTGAAGACACTGGGATAACTGCTCAGGCTAGGGCATGTGCTATGCTAGGGTCAAAGACACTGTTGAGAAGAGTCAAGGGGTTCTTTATAGTTAGTGACTTTCCCCCCCTCAGGCATTGCTAGCACGCTCCTTGGATCCTAGCACTCAGGAGGCAGATCTGAGTTCCAGGACAGCACGGGCTATACAGAGAAACCTTTCTAGGGAAAATAAAAAAATGGGGGGAGGGGAGGCTGTCCTTGTAAAGTGTTCAGAATGTAGCCTGTAGGGGGCAGGTGGTGGCCTGTGAGGTAACGGGCTTTAAATACTGGTGTTTGAAGGGATGGGTGTGAGCTTGGGCGTTGCCAAGGCCCTAGGGTTTGTGTGGCCCAAAGAGATTGACAAGGGTGGTATCCAGTCATGCTTGGAACTTGGTCACACACCCTGCCCTGCGGCTGCTGTGGCTTGTTAGTACAGATTAGCCATCAGCAGCATGCCTCTCAACCTTGTTAAGGCTTGGCCCAGGACCTACCCTCTGGAACTTTCCTGGCCTTTAGTAAGGCCTATAGGTATTGGTAGGCTTGCTGGTACCATTATAAGTTTATCTCATTTGTGTTTTTTTTTTTTTTTATCGTGGCTCCTATTGACAAGCTTGCAATCTCAGCATTTGACAGGTTGGAGGCAGGAAAAGCAGGCTTTTGATGTCAGCAAGATCCTGTCTCAGACAAAAATGTACCACCCTCCAGGCTTAAACCAGGAAAAAAGAAAAGCAAGGCCTTCTCTACCCCAAGGCGTAGGACACAAGATAGAGTGGTAAGCCAAAATTAAATCTAGTGTCAGTATTCTTACATTTAGCTTGTTTTTGTCTGAGACAGGGTCTTGCTGACATCAAAAACCTGCTTTCCCTGCCTCCAACCTGCCAACATATCTTCTAGTTAGAATATGATCTGGGTCTATTAACCTTAGAAACCATCTGTAGCTGAGGTCTCAGAGGGATCCACAGCCTCTTTCAGGGAAGTGACTTTATTTTTTTAATTTTCTCCTGAGTGGCCAATGAGGAAGTTGGAGTTCTAGGGAAGTTATTTTCTTCCCTTAACAATACAGCCCCCAGCCCCCAAGCATTGCCTGGACTCTCTTTAAGCCTCCTCTATCTTATCTGTTGGCAATTTCTTTTCCATTAATGTGGCTCTTTGTTTTGAGACAGGATCTCATTGTGTAGCCCAAGTTGAGTTAGCTCTAACCTGATCCTCCTCCCTGAGCCTCCCAAGTACTGGATTTCCAGGTATCCACCGCCATGCTCCGATAGTAGCAGCTTTTCTATACGAAGGTTGTGACCTGGCCTTTTCTGATTTTCCCAAGCCTGGCATTGTGCTTCAACTTGAGAGTGGGATTGTAAAGACATGCTGTGGTGTTCATCACTCTGGGTGGCTCTTTGGTGGTCCCCCGCCTAGCCTGCCAGGGCCTGAGGCCTCGCCTATCTTTTCCCTCTGCAGTGCCTGGTGATTTGGGTAACCAGTTGGAAGCAAAGCTGGATAAGCCAAAGGTTGTACACTACCTTTGCTCCAAGAGAACGGACAGCTACTTCACACTCTGGCTGAATCTCGAACTGCTTCTGCCTGTTATCATTGATTGCTGGATTGACAATATCAGGTGAGGGCTGGTGCACACAACATGAAGGATCACTCATCCAAGGGGCCTGGAGACGTCTTCGGAGCCATCATATGGTTGGGAATTGAACTCCGGGCCTCTGGAAGAGCAGACAGTGCTCTTAACCTCTGAGCCATCTCTTCAGTCCCTACAATGTATGTTTTTGTTTGTTTGTTTTCGTTTTCTTCAAACAGAGTCTCACTACATATCTCTGGTTGTTCTAGAACTCAATGTGTAGAACAGGGTGGCTTCCAATTCACAGAGATGCCCCTATGCCAACTTCCCAAGTCCTGGAACTAAAGGCCTGTCTACTACACCCAGTGTATACACTGTCTTGATCAAATCCAGCTCTCCCCAAAGATATTCATTTCCCTCCTCCATGTTCTCTTCTGTCTCCTCCTCCTCCTCCACTTCTTCTTCCTCTTCTAAAGTTTTGTTTATTTTTATTTTATGTGTAAGGGTATTTTGCCTTTATGTATGTCTGTGTACCACATGTATGCATTGCCCAAGAAGCCCAGAAGGAGGTGTTGGACCCCTTGGAACTAGAGTTGCAGATGATTGTAGCTGCCATGGATGGGCGCTAGGGACTAAACCACCGTGCTCTGCAGGAGCAGCCAGTGGTGGAAATCTTCTCTTCCTTTAGGATTATTTTATGAATTTATTTTATGTGTGTTTTGCTTCATTGTACATGCCTGGTGCCTGCAAAGGCTGTGGGTGGGGATGGGGGGTCTTGGATTCCCCTGGAACTGTAGTTACTAGTTATTGGACACATGAGTACTGGGAATCGAATCTGGGTCCTCTGGCAGAGCAGCCAGTACTCTTACCTGATGAGCAGTCATTCCAGCCCATGTTTTCTCCTTTAAAAAAAATTAATTTTAGAAAATGACATTTATTTATTTAGGAGTGAATGCACATGCTATAGCACAGGCTACCTATAGGTCACGGGACAACCTGAGGTGTTAGTTCTCCACCTCCACCATGTTGTTCCCAGGGACTGAACTCAGGTCTTATGGTTTGTCAACAAGTCCCTTTGTCCACTGAGTCAACTGGCTGGCTCCATCTTTCTTTTCTTGCTCGTTGCCCATTTATTGTGTGTGTTCGGTTCCTTTAGTTCTGCCTGCTGGAATGTTTACTGATTTCCTTGGTGTGATCTTATGTAGGTAGCTATCATTGCCATGACTTTATGTGTGTAATGTCCATGTGTTATCCAGAAGACAGCATCTCACAGCTCTTCTCCTCATCTTTCTCATCGTAGATTCTTTTCCCTCTTCCATGATGCTTCCTGAGCCTTGGGGGGTGTTGACAATAGACATGCCATTTAGGGCTCAGCATTCAGATCAGTGTCTTAGATAGGGTTTCCATTGCTGGGAGGAGACACCATGACCAAGGCAACTTTTTTTTGTTGTTGTTTTTTGGAGACAGGGTTTCTCTGTGTAGCCCTGGCTGTCCTGGAACTCACTCTGTAGACCAGGCTGGCCTTGAACTCAGAGATCTGCCTGCCTCTGCCTCCCAAGTGCCAAGGCAACTCTTCTAAGGACAACATTTAATTGGGACTGGCTTACAAGTTCAGAGCTTCAGTCCATGATCATCTAGACAGGAGCATGGCAGTGTCCAGGCAAACACAGTGCTGGAGGAGTTGAGATGTCCATCTCTTGTTCCAAAGATGGCTAGGAGAAGACTGGCTCATCCCAGGCAGCTAGGCCGAGGGTTTTAAAGCCCATGCCCACAGTGACACACTTCCACCAAGGACACACCCACTCCAACAATTGGGCTATGTAGCAAGACCCTGTCTTAAAACTAAACAAAGCGGGCTGGAGAGATTGCTCAGCGGTTAAGAGCTCTGACTGCTCTTCAGAAGGTTGTGAATTCAAATCCCAGCAACCACATGATGACTCACAACTATCTAAGATGATATCTTGATGCCTTCTTCTGGGGTGTCTAAAGACAGCTACAGTGTATTTTTATATAATAAATAAATAAATAAAACTAGCTGGGCAGTGGTGGCATACGGTTTTAATCCCAGCACTTGGGAGGCAGAGGCAGGTGGATTTCTGAGTTCGAGGCCAGCCTGGTCTACAGAGTGAGTTCTGGGACAGAACACACACACACATTCTCTCTCTCTCTTTCTTTCTCTTTAAAGAGGTTTCTCTGTAGGCTTTGGCTGGCCTAGAATTCACAGCAATCTGCCTGCTTCTACCTCCTGAGCCCTGGGACTAAGGGTGTGCACCACCTCCAGGCAGTGAAATCTTGAAATCTTGTCTTAACAACAACAAAGACCAACAAAAACATCACCACAAAAAAGGTTACTAAGGTGGCTCAGTAGATTAGATCACCTGCTCCTCTTGCAGAGGACCTGAGTTTGAGTCCCATCAGTTACTTGGTAGCTCATAACTGTCATAACTTCAGTTCCAAGGGATCTGATGCTCTCTTTTGATCTCTGTAGGTATCAGGCATGCATGTGATACACATGTATACATGCAGGGAAAAAATTCATACTCATACAATTAATTTTTTTTCTTTTTGTTTTTTTTTTTTGGTTTTTCGAGACAGGGTTTCTCTGTAGCCCTGGCTGTCCTGGAACTCACTCTGTAGACCAGGCTGGCCTCAAACTCAGAAATCCGCCTGCCTCTGCCTCCCAAGTGCTGGGATTAAAGATGTGCGCCACCACCGCCCGGCTTAAATTTTTAAAAAAGGATTTGAGACAGGGTCTTACTGTGTAGCTTAGGTTGACCTCCAATTTCCTATATAGCCCAACCTGGAACTGACAATCTTGGCTCTGCTTCTTGAATGCTGGGATCAAGGGTTCGATTTATCAGTTCTGTCTTCTCAAGTGTATGAGTCTTCTTGATTGCCTCTAGAGCACATCTGATTGAATGACCTACACTATCCCAGTTTGTACTAGAATACTCTTGAGGTCTGCTCCAGAATGAACTTGCCAAATGATTAATTTATTTAGTCCTGAGGCACTCTCTGGAGGTGGCATTGTTATTAAACTGCTTTACAGGAAGTGGGGGTGTGGCTCAGTGATAAGTCACTTGCAAAATAATCACATACTCGAGGCTCTGAATTTGAGACTTAAAACCACAATAAAGCCAAATATGAGAAACTTACTTTCTTGATATGGAAAGGTGGAAGCTCTAAGAATTTATAAACTTGGCTACAGCCATTTCATTCAGCTGATAAATCACAGAACCAGAATTCAAACTCAAAAATTGCATTATTCTCCCTTTTTTATCTGCTTGTTTTTGCTTTTCAAGACAGAATTTCTTTGGCCATCCTAGAACATGTTCTGTGGACCAGATTGGCCTCAAAACTCAGAGAGATCCTCCTGCCTCTGCCTCGTGAGTGTGTATCCTAAGGTTCCCCTTGCAGACAGAAGTCTCTAAAGGCAGGGACTATGTTTCTATTTGTTTCTAGGTTTATTTTATAATTTTATGTGTATGAGTGCTTTGCTTGCATATATGTAAGTGTACCATGTGCTAGGTGCCAGTGAAAGTCAGAAAAGGATGTCAGTCCCCTAGGACTGGGGGTTACAGATGGTTGTGAGCCACTGAATGGGTGCTGGAAATTCAACCTGGGTCCTCTGCAAGAGCAACAAGTGCTCTCTATAGCTGAGCCAAATTGAAGAACATAGTTTGTGCTGGCAAATGTTTGAGCTGATAAGAATTTCATCAACTAAAAGCTTTTCCCGGAGACATGCTAGCTAACCCTCTGAGCACCCCCAGACTGTTGTTTATGCCGCCCTCTTTGTTGTTGACTCTTTTCGGTGTGTGGTTGCAGCTATTCCTGGTCTGTTGCTCTACATTTCTATTTCTGTCTTGGAGACATGTGGCCTCAGGTGCTGCCTGCCAGTGGAGGCACAGGCTGATGCTGACAGGAGCCTTTGTCTTCATCGCTCCTCTGCCCTGTTTAGAGTCTCATCTTGCACAAAGGCACCTTGGCTCTTCACAATCATTTTCTGCACTTTACTGGTAGCTTCTGAGAGTGGCCTTGGGCCCTATCACATGATCAGTGTTAGTGGTTATGGCTGAGTTTTGTTTGTTTGTTTTTTGAGATAAGGTTTCTCTGTGTAGCCCTGGCTAGCCTGGAACTTGTTCTGTATATCAGACTGGCCTTGAACTCAGATCCACCTGCCAATGCCTCCTGAGTGCTGGGATTAAAAGCATGTGCCACCATTTAATATGTATGGATTTTCTGCCTTCCTATATGCTGGTGCACCAGGTGTGTACAGTGCCTGTGGAGGCCAGAAGAGGTGGAAGAATCCCCTAGAACTGGAGTTATAGATGGTGTGAACCATCATGTGGGTACTGGGACTTGAACTCGTGTCCGCTGAAGCAGCAACAAGTGCTCTTAACTACTGAGCCCTCTCTCCAGGCCTCTTGGTAGCTGATCTTTAATGACGGTAGGATTCAGGACCACTAATCAATTCAGCTTTTCTTGGGCACATTTGCTTGTGGTTTTTCCTATTGCTTCTCCAGGCCATGCAGACACCTGACCTGAAGAAGGAGCGTAGAGCAGCCATACATTGCTCTGAGTTTGGTTGATTTTTATGACAACCACAGAAACTACGCCATGATAAAATCTTGAGTTCAGAACTGCTACATCTGTGATAGTGTTGCCCAGCAGCAGTCTAGATGAGGAGACACCTGGAGAAGGGAATTTACTTTGGGTGTCCCCAGCCCTACCCCATACCCTGTTAGTCTCTGGAGTAAGCCTTCATGGAGTTCTGACTTGGATTTTGTTATTCTGGTCCTCTGTACTGTTGAGGATTTGGTTTGCTTGTTTGTTTGAGACTAAGTCTCTTATAGCCCAGGCTAGCCTCAAACTTATATGTAAATGAGAATATCCTTGACTGCCTGATCTTCCCAACTCTATCTCTCAAGTCCATGAAGCCTGCTTTGTTACCTTTTTTTTTTTTTTAATCTCTTTTAGACCTCAGACCAAATCAGGGCGTGAGACTGGTATATGGCTAAGGTCACAGGGCAGTATTGAGACATACAGAGTTTAGTGGTATCAGTGAGTTACTAACTCACTGTCTTCTCCTGACAGGTTGGTTTACAACAGAACATCTCGGGCCACCCAGTTTCCCGATGGTGTAGACGTGCGTGTCCCTGGCTTTGGGGAAACATATTCTATGGAATTCCTAGACCCCAGCAAAAGGAATGTGGGTATGTAGCTCTTACTCAGGGCCTCCAGTGTATGCGGCTGGGGGCTCCAGGCTCTGATAGGCCTCTAGAATATTGGAAGTACTGCGTTGCCTTGAAGGGATAGCCCATGAGCTTTCTTTGATTAGTGGACACAAATTCCTTTTCCAATTCTTCAGGGAGACAAATGTCATTGTCTCTGTGGGTGTGGTGTGGGTAGCTAACACTGGCTATATTTTATGTAATTCTATGCATTCTGTCTGCAGGTTCCTATTTCTACACTATGGTGGAGAGCCTTGTGGGCTGGGGCTACACACGGGGTGAAGATGTCCGCGGTGCTCCCTATGATTGGCGCCGAGCCCCAAGTAAGAAATCATCCCCCACACCCGACCCTGTTCCATTCCCTAGGGATTGAGAGGCAGGAATAAGGTAGTCTTGGCCACTCATAGTCCTTAGGCTTGCTCTACATCTTAGTCTCTGGTTTCCTGTGCAGTGGGTACTGCCGCCAGCTCTGATCTAGTCTTGCCTTGTCTTTCCCTGTCATTCATTCTAGGATTTTTGGACCTCTGAGTCTTGGCAGGGGATGGTGGGGGAAGGGTCGCTTGGTTCAATTCTTTATGAACCTTTGGGGGAACTAGTCTGCTTCTACTTAGTTTCCGGTACCCTCTGCACCCCCTAGTCCTGTTTCTGCTCTGTAGATTGGTTAGTGGTTCAGGCCCCAGGACACTTCCTGCCTGACCCCTGCTTGGCTCTGGCCTGCAGATGAAAACGGGCCCTACTTCTTGGCCCTTCGAGAGATGATCGAGGAGATGTACCAGAAGTATGGGGGCCCCGTGGTGCTGGTCGCCCACAGCATGGGCAACATGTACGTGCTCTACTTTCTGCAGCGGCAACCACAAGCCTGGAAGGACAAGTATATCCATGCCTTCGTCTCATTGGGTGCGCCCTGGGGGGGCGTGGCCAAGACCCTGCGTGTCCTCGCCTCAGGTAAGACCTCCCACGTCCCTCATGGATGCCTGATCCCAGAATGCTTTCTCATGTTGTCTGTGGTCCCGTTCCTATGCCAACATCCTTCATGTCTCCTTCCTGGACTAACAGAAAGAAGCTTTCTATTTTAAATATCCATTTTCTGGGGTCCCAGTAAGATGGCTCAGGAGTAAAGGAACTTGCTGTGCGAGCCCAAGGGCTTGAGTTCAATCCCCAGAACCAGTAAAAGGTGGAAGGAGAGAACCAACTCCACAAAGTTCTGGCCTCAATGACGTGTGCTCATATACATAGCATATACACACAATAATTAGTTAGAAAACCAAGGGCTGGAGAGATGGCTCAGCAGTTAAGAGCACTGACTGCTCCTATGAAGATCCTCAGTTCAAATCCCAGCAACCACATATGGCTCACAACCGTTTGTAGTGAGATCTGACGCCCTCTTCTGGTGTGTCTGAAGACAGCTACAGTGTACTTACATATAATAATAAATAAATCTCTGAACCAAAGTGAGCAGGGCAGGAGCGGGCAGAGGTCCTGAGTTCAATTCCCAGCAGCCACAAGATGGCTCACAACCATCTGTACAGCTACAGTGTACTCATATACATAAAATAAATAAATAAATCTTTTTAAAAAACCCAAATATCTATTTTCTTTCCAAAGAAAATCTAATGTGACTGGTGAGCTGGGTCAGAAGGTCAAGGTATTTGTTGCTAATTCTGAGGATCTGAATTCAATTCCCAGAACCCACATGGTAGAGGGAGAGAACTAGTTCTCACAGGTTGTCTTCTGAGCTCGATGTGCATGCTGTAGCGCTTATATGAGGGGACACACACAAATACACACACACAGACACACAAAGGCAATAAAAAGAAAATGTAGCCGGGCGGTGGTGGCGCACGCCTTTAATCCCAGCACTTGGGAGGCAGAGGCAGGCGGATTTCTGAGTTCGAGGCCAGCCTGGTCTCCAGAGTGAGTTCCAGGACAGCCAGGGCTATACAGAGAAACCCTGTCTCGAAAAAAAACCAAAAAAAAAAAAAAAAAAAAAAGTAAAATACTGCTCTTGGTCTCTCCTCTCTAGTTATAGCCCTTGTGATTTGTGTAATCTGTTGTAATCTTGTACACAGAGTGACATAAATTGCTCATTGCTTATGTGTATATACACACGAACAAACACACAGTGCTGTATACCTGGCTAGCAGAACTTGATTTGACCCACAGTCCTTTGGGGTCCCTTCTCAGACCTTCCTCAGCCACCCTGGCTTTGCCTCACAGGTAGAAGGCTGGCTAGAGTATCCTGTTTATGAGCTCCACCTGCCTCTGTGGGCAGTTCAGGGAGGCAGTAGGTGGTGGTCTGTTTGCTTGGTCGTTGGAAAGTCAATCCTCTCTTGGGCCTTCTCCAACTGACTGGTGTTTTTATGACTGTAGGACCCACCATCTGCAGCCATGAGACAGGGCCTCCTGGTGCTACCCTACCCTCCACCATGACTGAGTGGTAGCTTTGGGGAACCCCTCACTTGGGGACTGTGAATCGGTACCATCTCAAGAAACCCTAGACTATCTTTCTGCCATCACTGGTACTGCCTGACCTGCTTGCTCATCTGATCATAATGATTGGGTCAGGCTTATAATCTCTCCCAGTGATCTTGAATTGAGAGGACAGTAACTTCATGGCCCAGTGGCTCCGATGTTTAGATACAAGGAGGATCCATCACAGCCCTATGCTTTGCCATTCCTGGGCCTAGAGGAAGAGATGAAGGTACCTTCAGAATGTGACAGATAAGGATTCAGGCATTAGTTGTCTCAAAGCTTCCCTGGGAAACCCCTTAAATCTTTGCCTCAGATGTCGGAAACTGCTTTTAGCTCTAGAAAGCCAGGGGTGGAAGAGATGGAAATCCATGCATTCCTAGGAGTTTCCTTTTCCCCAAGGATTCTAGTAGTAGCAGACAAAGCTGAGGCCCCGGGGTCAGCCTAAAATGCCAGCCTGCTTTGAGACAGTGTTGGATAATAAGCGATGATAATACTTGAACCAGGGAGTAGCCCCTGTCTGCCTTGCCTCAGCCCCTTAAAGTCTCACGGGGCCATGGGAAGAGCTGACTCCAGCTGTAGCTCCCCACCCCACTGCCTTGCCTCCTGGGCCCAAATGTGATGAAACAGAAACAAACAACTAAAAACCAAAACAGCTGGCCTCTTGACTTGCTTCACCGAAGACAAAACTTGTGCCCACAGGCTTTATGGAGATAGGCACTTAGCAGAGGGTGTCCTTCATGGATGCCTACACAGAATAAACAACTTGAGGGAGGAGGCGGGAGGCAGGAGTGCTCTCTGAATCTCTGGTGACAATATGTTTTCCATGTACAGAAAGAAAAGAAAAAGAAGTAAAAGTCAGTGGTACATAGATGGGAATATGATGATAACTAACAGTGTAAGACTGTGGAATACTCAGTGAGCCATTGGCTGGGTTGCTGAACTTCCTTCCTGAGCCAGGGCTGATGGAGCTTTGTCCTTCCAGGAGACAACAATCGCATCCCTGTCATTGGGCCCCTGAAGATCCGGGAACAGCAGCGATCCGCTGTC
>NW_022196905.1:244270148-244287412 GCF_008632895.1 Mastomys coucha
GACTTCCCTTGTTAAGCACATTCCTATCATCTGTCCCTCACCTGAGTGTTGGGACCCCCACTTGGGGCCCTGAGCAAGCTGTACCTCGATTTTGGCAATAAAAGTATTCTGGATGCTGGAAGGTGCCTTGTCCTGCTCTGAGCACAGGAGGAGGGAGCCATGATGTATGAAGGTGCTATAGAGGTGGGTGCTTGGTCTGTAATTTCACTAGGGCCTCAACATTACCCCTCTGCCTTCGATTTCCCCTTTTGCCCTCTTCTCTGGAATCGCTGGAATTGACTTCTCCACTGACCCAGAATTGTGCCTCTTGGAGTTGGGCTCCTGTCCTCTTCTTGCTTCTGCCCAGTCAGCAGTGTGATGCCACGAAGCTGAGGGTGGAGATAAAGGCTAAGCCTGCAAGTGACCGTGCCTGGATTCCCTGAGCTCCTCTTCCCTCAGCTTCCTTGGTCTCAGCATCCTTGGTGTGTGGTGATCCCCCTGCAGGCTATACAGCAGGCAAGGAAAGCCGAGCAGGGGGAGATGAGAGTGAAACTTGGTAACAGGTACTAGACCAGAACTTTTAGAGTCTGGCCCAAATAATTTTACTTTAGCTATATTTAAGCACAGCATAATATTTTGGGGGGGGTGGGGATATTCAGATGACAATTAACTCAGTCCCATTAACTCAGTTCCAACAATTTAAGTAAGACATGTTTGCATTGAAGCTCTTTGCAAAGTACATACGGCTTCATCCATAAGATGGTTTCTTACTGACTTAGAAATAATGCTCAAGATAACGGAGAACGACTGAGGTAAATATGTTTGTGGGAGTCTTGGGATTGGCCTGGCCCTAAGATAATGTAGAAGTCACTTAGGCTGTTGTGAAGCACAAGTGATATCACTCATAAGAATGGGTTATATGACCTAAAAGCAATGTTCAAGATTTAGGGGGGAAAAGGGTCAGGGATAAGTAAATTCTGGGAGATATGGGCTGAGCCTGTCTCATCAAACAGCAAAGGATCACCAAGTTGTAGAACTCCATCATTCCTGGCATTCCAGGAAGAGGGAAGCTGTGTGTTTAACTTGCCTGGCTTCTCCAGTGCCTGTCTGTGTGCACCAGGCCTTTTTGCCCTCTACACTTTGAATTTAAAGTTCATTTTAGGAGATCACCTTTCCCAGATTCAGCATCTTACCTGCCTGCCTTCTGAGTCATACAGGCAGCCATACAAAGAGATCAGACACAGGCCTGCTGCAGCTTCACCAGAAGGCCTTTGCTTCAGATCCTGGGAAACTTTCGAGCCCTGAAAACCCAGGAGTGGAAGATATAGAGGTCCACAGTGTCCTCTGAGCTTTCCTCCTCATCTCAAGGATTCTAGCAGGAGGGGGAGAGAGAGAGAGAGACTACCTTAGGGAGGGATGAGTGGAGATGATGACTAAGACATAGGAGCATGTAAAGATGGATAAAGGGAGTGTCTGAAATAGGGAAGCATGCGGAGGGATTGGGCCCCAGCCTGAACTTTGTGGTATAGAAGCGGTTCAATACCAGTTTCCATTGAGTTGGCCAGACTAGACTCCAGGTATTGTTATACTCTGGGGGCCACCGGAAGGTGATCTAAACCTCACCGTACCACTGTACCCTGGAAGGAAGGGGTGGTCAAAAGGGGAATGAGGTATGGACACACAAGCCCGGCTGTGGCACAGGCCCAAGTGAAAGGTTGATAACATGAAAAGTCTCAGTCGCAGGTCCTACCCAGGACACTGCCTACCCCTGTCAACGCTTCCCTACCCACCATGCTGTCTTTTGTAATGACCTTGCAGACAGCCACTCATTCATTCCAAATCTTTTTTTTTTAATTCTTTTTAGTTCATGTCCATTGGTGGTTCCACTGCATATGTATGAGGGTGTCAGATCACCTGCAACAGGAGTTGCATATAGTTGTGGCCTGTCATATTGTTGCTGGGAATTGAACCCAGGTCCTTGGGTAGAGCAGGCAGTGCCCTAAATTGTTGAGCCCTCTCTCCATCCTCCCCCTACCCCCACCCCCAGCTCTTTTTGAGCCCTTCGGATACCTCAGTTTCATAGCTGTGAAGAAGGCATTCTGCCAGGTTCAGCCAGTTTGGCTTGGGTCGCCTTTCGACTTCCCTGAGCCTCAGCTTCCTTATCTGATTGAAGAGGATAAATCACTATATCCTGCAGGGTGCGCCCATAGCACATGAATGCTGATGTTGGAAAGCCTCTGATCCCAAGTCTTGTATCTATTCGGGCTGAGCAGCTTCTCTAATGTGGATGTGAGACAGCAAAGCCGGAGGTCTCGATGGAAGCCAGATTTCTATATATATAGCTATTGCAAGGACAAATGGGTGGCTCTCACGGAATGGAGGGAGATGCTGGAGGGACTGACTCCAGAAGTGAAGGGTCAGGCTCAACTGACCTAAATCATGCAGGCTCACTTACTCTTCCAGAAGGTGTGTAAGGATGGAAGGGGATCCAGCTGCTGCCCAGGCTGCAATACCTACAGCAGTTTCCCTCCCCCAAATACTAACAGTCACTGCCTAACTCATTGTCTGTGGATCTCTAGGTAACAGGGTTTCTCAGGTGGGATAGGGAGTTTACATCAAAGAAGTATTGATGGTCTCATATCCTGCTCCCCACCCCTTACATCCCCTACCCTTCCTCTTGCCACGGAATCAGAGTCTGGCTGTGGGCTTGTGCTGGGAAACCACCCTCATCCTCAGAAGATCTATTGAATTCTTGTCTTTAGACTCTGCCATGCTCCTTTGGAGCTGGATCCTGAACTCAGGGCCCCTTTGAGCTGCATCAGTGACTCTTCAAGGGTTCTAAGAAGAGAATCCAAAAGAGGGCAGCTGTAACAAGGGGTCCTCAAGGACTGCATCCTAGGCCCATAGGTTGTTAAGTTCCAAAGAAACCGGGGACAAAAGGTTGTGGTTCCTATTAACATATTAAAGCAGACCCGGGCTGCCAGGCTCTGTTACCACCCAATCAAGGATCAGTGTTTCTCACAAGCTCCCAAACCTCTCCAGCCTCTGCACTTGCTTCCCTCTCCCCCACCCCCAGCTTCTCTTTCCTGTATCTACTCTGCCATTTTGGCTATGTGTTCTCTTGGTTCTTCTCGTGGCCTCTTGGTCCTTGCCTCCTCTCTTCATTCATTTGCCCTCTCTTCTCTTCCCTCTCTCTCCTTTCCTGCTTTCCCCCAGCCCCTCACCTCTCATGGTGTGGTCTATTCTGTTGGCTATGTTCAGTCTGGACTCTTCCAAATGCCTCTGGCTGTGTTCTCCCTCCTAACTACAATAAAAACCTCTTCAGCCATACCTAGGAGTGATCATGTCCCTGATTTTTCATTCATCAGGAAGGAGGGAGGAATGTACTTTAGGAGAGAGGTTTAATCAATGATTTGGCTTTTCCAGAGAGAGTTTCTCTGTGTAGCGGGGGCTGTCCTGGAACTCTGTAGACCAGGCTGACCTCAATCTCAGAAATCCCTCTGCCTCTGCCTCTGGAGTGCTGGGATTAAAGGTGAGTGATAGGTTATTTCTCCGCCTGTGAAATGAGCCAGTTCAAGCCTAATTATATCACCTTAGATTATTGGGAAGCTGTTCTTGGGTGGGAGAGTTCACTGTCACCAAGGAAAGAGACCAGGGAAGTCACCTTGGGGAGAGAGGGGGTAGAGGGGAAGGAAGAGAAAAAGAGAGAAAAGGATGCTCAGATGCGCATAGAGATAAGGAGAAGGAGGAGGAAGAGGAGGATCAAAGACCAAAATAGCTGGATTATGTAGGGAAGAGCCTCTGGGGAGTAGGGGAGGGCAGGTAGGGTTTGAGAGAAGCTGGGAGAAGCTGGGGGCTATCTCTGCTTTGACGTGTAAAATATGCACCTTGGGTTCAGGGGTCCTAAACCAAACAGTGAGAAACCCATTGCTTGGTTGAAAGGTTTTTATTTAAGATATTTTTAACTATGTGTGTTTGTGAGTATGTGCAGATGTCCTCCAGAGGCACTCTCACCCAATGAGCCATCTCTTCAGCCTCTTTAGGGGCGATTTGAAGCTATTTCAATCTGTATTTTAACATATCTCCTACCCCATGTTTCACAGGTGTATACAATCTTATTTCAACATGACTTTGACATTACAAATTTTGCACTTAGTAGAACCACCCACTCAAGTTACAGAAACTCACACTTTGTAGAATTTCACAAAAACAAACATTAAAAAAACCTCCAATCATAATATTTTAAGTGCTTTTGGGTGGGGCATGGAGGGGACGTGGCAGGTGCAGCAGGCTGGACTCTGAGGCAGCTGGCGAATGGGCAGACTGGGGAGAGTTCAGCTGTTGTGCATTTCCGGACTCCCCAAGGAGTGGGTGGGAAGCAGTCTGCATATGGTGAAGTGTGGACAAAAAAGATCATGGTAGCAGATCTGGCTGGCATTACAGTCTCTTCCTCAACAAGTTAGGTTTAGCCATGCATCCTTCATAAACTGATAAATCGAGCCAAATTAATAATGAAAAGCAGAAAAAGATTAGTCAGTGTGGCTACATTGGGAAGGACAGAGATAGCCAGTGACTCCCCCAAGTGTGTCTTTGGGGGTTCCTGATGTAAGAATAGAGTTTAACTTTTTCTTTTGTTTCCCTTTATTTTTTCTAAATTTTTCAAGACAAGAGTTCTCTGTAACAGCACCTGCAAGTCCAAGAACTGCTCTGTACACTAGGCCAACCTGGAACTCTTAGAGATCTGCCTGTCTCTGCCTTCTTTTTTTTTTTTTTAAAGACTTTATTTATTATATGTATACAATGTAGCTGTCTTCAGACTGTCCAGAAGAGGAAGTCAGATCTCTCGTTACAGGTGGTTGTAAGCCACCATGTGGTTGCTGGGATTTGAACTCAGGACCTTTGGAAGAGCAGTGGGTGCTCTTAACCACTGAGCCATCTCTCCAGCCCCTGTCTCGGCCTTCTGAGTGCTGGGATTAAAGGACAGTGTCACCACCCAGGAGGGTTTAAAGTTTTTTTGTTTTTTGTTTTAAAACAGGGTCTAACTCTGTAACCTTGGCAGAACTTGAACTAACCGAGATCCAATTCCCTCTGCCCCTCCCACCTCGGATTAAGCGCAGGTGTCACTAAACTCTGCTAATTTAAAAAAAAATTATCTTGGGGCTGGAGAGATAGCGGCGGTTAAGATCGCTGACTGCTC
Source organism: Mastomys coucha (assembly GCF_008632895.1). NCBI lineage: Eukaryota > Metazoa > Chordata > Mammalia > Rodentia > Muridae > Mastomys > Mastomys coucha. The sequence continues at coordinate 244,275,325 of NW_022196905.1, forward strand.
TTCCAGAGGTCCCGAGTTCACATCCCAGCAACCACATGGTGGCTCACAACCATCTGCAATGAGATCTGATGCCCTCTTCTGGTGTGTCTGAAGACAGCTGCAGTGTACTCATATAAATAAAAAAGTTAAAATAATTTTATCTTTTGCCTATGTATGCATAGCGGACCACCTGCGTGCCTGGTGGGGCCAGAAAAACTGGGGTTACCCGTGGTCATGAGCCTCTATGGTGCTGGGAATAGGATCCCTCTCCTCTGCAAGTGCTCTTAACTACTTAACCCCCCCAGCTCCGCCCCCAACAGGGCTTCTTTGTGTAACAGAGCCCTGGCTGTCCTGGACTCTTTTCAGCATTGTAGACCAGGCTAGCCTCGAATTCACAGAAATTGACTTCCCTCTGCCTCCTGAGTGCTGAGATTAAAGGTTTTTCAAGACAGGGTTTCTCTGTGTAGCCCTGGCTGTCCTGGAACTCACTCAGTAGACCAGGTTGGCCTCGAACTCAGAAATCCTCCTGTCTCTGCCTCCCAAGTGCTGGGATTAAAGGCGTTGCCACCACCGCCCGGCCTCTTTAACTCTTAATAAGGTTTAAATCTTAAGCGAGAAATGCAGAAAGGGTGCGGATCCCTTGCAAACAAACTCCAAGTCTGCCTCTTTCAAGGCCATCTGACAAGTTGTACATTTTTCGCCTGGAGATAAGTTCCTCCTTTGGATGCTTCAGCCACTTCCTCTCCTAGCAGGCTATTTCTGGAGGAAATACTGATTTCTTGAGGTCCATTTTTTTTTTTTTTAAAGTCTGATAGCCTAAGAGAAGAGCACAAGTTTAGACTATACTGATTCCAGCCAGACTGGTCGGTTAGAGGAGCGACCAACGGGAGAAGGAAAGGACAGAATGTCGCAGCTTCCCCGAGACGGGTGTCAGCAGGGTCAGGAAAGACCAGGACAAAGCTGAGAGCAAGAAGCGGCAACTTTCCAGGGTCGAACTGAGTCTGAACTGAACGTCAGCGCAGAGCACCGGTCCCGGGAGTGTCTGTCTTCTGGCTTCCCCGGACAGGAGGAAAGCGGTCCAGAGCTCTTTGTGTCAACTGTCCAGGGTGCCACTGGGCGCGCGGTCGTGTGTGGGGCCCTTTCGAGCTGCCAGCAGCAGCAGCAGCATCCTCACGTGGAGCCCCAGAGGCGCAGAGCCCGGGGCGGCCATCCCAGGTGAGGCGCGGCCTGCTGGAGGCTGCCCGGTAACGGTACGCGGATCGCGGATCGCCGATCGCCTAGGGCCCCGGCGCGCCCTAGCGCCCGGAAGCCACGCCGCCTGGGGCCCCAGCTCCGAGCCGGGTCCCCTGGCGGCGCGCGCCGTCGCGATCCGGTGCGAGTGACGTGGCATGGGCGGGACTTGAGCGGCCGGGGCGACGGCGCGACAGAGCATCCTGGCAGCTCCGAGCCACGAGGAGGTGACTAGCGGGGCCGAGGAGGTGAGGGGCTGGCTCCGGGCGGGACCGGGCGCTCTCGTGTGCGGCCGAGCGCTCTGCGTGGCCTCGGTCGCCGCGTGCTGGATGCGGGCCGGAAACCGCGTGGGGCGGAGGGCGCGGGAGAGACGCGGCGGCTGAGAGGAGGACGCCGGGAGCGTGGATCCCGGAGTGGACGGCGGTGTGAGGCAGACGCAGGCAGGCGCGCGCGCGCTGGCTCGTGCGTGTGCGTGTGTGTGTGAGAGAGAGAAAGAAAGAGAGACCCCGAGTGTGTGTGTGTGTGTGTGTGTGAGAGAGAGAGACCTCGAGTGTGTGTGTGTGTGTGTGTGAGAGAGAGAGAGACCCCGAGTGTGTGTGTGCGTGAGAGATTCGTGTGTGTGTGTGTGAGACCCCTAGTGTGCGTGAGAGACCCGTGTGTATGTGTGTGTTTGTGAGACCCCGAGTGGCTTTGTGAGTGTTCAAGATCCCTAGCGTGAGGGGGACTGTGTGTGAAAAACTGCGAGATGGTGAGTGTGGGAGACTCTGTGTGTGTGTGTGTGTGTGTGTGTGTGTGTGTGACGGAAAAACCCAGAGTGTGAGGAGAAAAACCGTGGGCGTGAGGGGGACTCCGGAGTGTGTGCGACCCTGAGAGTCGGAGACAGCGAAGGAGGTTTGAGTGGGAGAGACACGAAGGGCTTGAAGACTGAAGGGCTGAGTCCTCCGCAGTCCGTGACCGAGTGAGCCTGAGTGATCCTCCCTGGAGCACTGAGAGGCGACGGAGGAGGAGGAGGAGGAGGAGGAGGAGGAGGAAGAAGAAGAAGAAGAAGAAGAAGCGGTGGTGCGAGGTAGCGAGAGTGAGGAGGGCAGACGCTGCGTGAATGCAGGAATGCCGCTCCTGGGCGTTGTTGAACCCTCCGACTCGCGTTGGGACTTAAGAGGGCTGATGTATTGGCGTTTGGGAACACGGTGCTCTTGTACCTCTTTGGAGTGTCTCCTTATTTTGTCATCTCATTGGACCGTCTCATGTCACAAATGTCAGGAAATATTTGGGAACTATTCTGAAAATTCTCTTAACCATTGCACTAAGCCAAAAGGCTGGTCACCGTGTTGTGTAATGGGTCAGTATAAATAGAAAACATCTAATTTAACAAGTCTTGGGGAACCAGTCGAGACCACTGGGTTATGTGTGGGTAAGAATTCAGTCTCACTGTCAGTGCGGGGCGGTGGGGTGCGGTAGGAACGACCCCTCAGTTTGGGGCAGCTAATCTAACAGGCTGTGTGCTCAGCTGTTTGGCTCCTTAAAGTTGAGAGCCGATCCCGGATTTGAAGACTTAGCAGGAGCAGGTTTAAAGTTTGCAACTGCTTTCTAGGGTCATTTTTACCTCTTTTACCTGGTGAGGTCCTTCAAGGAAGCTACCCAGGCTTCCCATTGTTAAAGTTCCTTTGTGATTTCATACAGATGGCTTTTGCTTCCCGACTTGGGTCTAGGGCTGTTTACTTGAGTTATGTTTGATTTCTTTCCCGGCAAATGTGTGGAAAAAATCATAACCCTGATGGAGATAGACGGCCTTGGACAGTAATTGCCATGCAAAGAGTCCTGGGTTTCATTTCTAGCACTACCAGAGAGAAAAAGAAAGACAAAGATCGAAACCATAAGCCGGATTCCCCCACCCTCACCCCCTTCCCAGCAATGGAGACAGGGTTTCTGTGTGTAGCTATGGTTGGACTCTGTAGACAAGGCTGGCCTTTAACTCAGAGATTAGCCTGTCCTTGCTGAACACTCCCCCTCTTTAACACCACTATGCTTAGTCTTTTTTTTTTTTAAACCAAAAGTGTATTCCAGTTATGTGGCTGATCTACCAAGTTTGTTGTAGAGGAAATTTCCTGACATTTTTGCTTTCTTGCTATAGTCTCTAGAGTGTGGAGATGTTTCTACAAAAGTTGTGTAAATGATACTCTTAGAATCAGGGTTTCTTGGTGTAGCCCTGGCTGTCCTGGAACTCACTTTATAGACCAGGCTGGCGTTCAACTCAAGAGATCCTCCTGCCTCTGCCTCCTTACAGGAGGAAATATTATCCTGATGCTTTCTATAAGTTAATTTTTTTGATAAGTAACTAAGAACTTATTCTTTTTTTTTTTTTCTTTTCTTTCTTCCTTAAGTTTTTTGAGACAGAGTTTCTCTGTATAGCTCTGGCTGTCCTGGAACTCACTCTGTAGACCAGGCTGGCCTCTTAACTCAGAAATCCACCTGCCTCTGCCTCCCAAGTGCTGGGATTAAAGGCGTGCCCCACCACTGCCCAGCTGGTGACTTATACTTTAAGACATGATGGCTAATCACATTACTTAGGGTGCTGAGAGTTCTAGAGTTCAAGGCCCCCGTGAGCTATGTAATGAATTCCAGGTTAGCAAGGGAGAGATCCTGTCTCAAGAAAAAGCAAAAAGCAAAAAACCAGAGCCCCAGAAAAGACTGTATAGCAAATACTGTATTTGTTGATGTAAGAGTACCTTAACCATTGTGATTGGAAGTAAATTATATCTAAGTTAACTGATAGTCTCCATAAAAAGAAAAACAATTTTTGCCACTTTTGAAAAAAAAAAGCTATGGGTGGGCAGGAATAGGGGGTTTCTGAAGGGGAGATCTGGAAAAGAGAAAACAATTGAAATGTAAATAAAGAAAATATCCAGCTGGGCAGTGGTGGCGCACGCCTTTAATCCCAGTGCTTGCAGAGACAGGCTGATTTCTGAGTTTCAGGCCAGCCTTGTCTACAGAGTGAGTTTCAGGACAGCCAGGGCTACCAAAAAAAAAAAAAAGAATCTACATATAAGTGGCCTAGAACTCACAGATCACCCCCTGCCTGCCTGTCCCTCCCAGGCGCTGGGATTAAAGGCATGCAACACCACTACCCTGACCTATGTGTATATTTTTTAAGTTTTTAACATAAGCATTTTTTTGTTTCATTTCATTTATATTTGCTTTTAAAATTCTTTTATTTCTTATGTGTATGTGAGTGTGGACACATTAGAACCATGGAATGTGGAGGTCAGAGGATATCTTTTGGGAGTTGGTTCTCCCAACTTGTTGAGACAAAAGCTAGTCTTTCTGATTGTTACTGTTCTCCAGGCTATCTGGTGACAAGCTTCCTGCTGATTTTTCTATCTCAGCCTCCTATCTGGCTCTCGTGCAGTGCTGAGAGTACAGATGTACATCTGGCTTTTTTCATAGGTTCTGGGAATTGAACTTGGGCCATCAGACTGCAAATGCTATTTACCTGCTGAGCCACATTTTTGGCCTCTTTTTTGAGACATGGTCTCTCTATGTCCTTAAGGGTACACTTTAGTTTGTTATCCTACCTTAGTTTATTCTCCCCAGTTTTACTATTATAGGTAAGTATCACCATGCTGGGCTCTCAACTTTCTTTTGATTTATGTTTATTTTCCTTCTCTATCTAGCCTAGGCTGAAGTCTCATGTAACAAATAAGGATTTTGATCTTTTTGCCTTGATTTTTTGAGTGCTGAGCTTATAGGATGGGCATCCATACTGGGTTTATGCTGTACTGGAGAGCAAACTGAGGGCTTGTGCATACTTGGCAAATGCTCTACCAACTGAGCTATATGCCCTGTTTGGGTTTTCAAAAAAAATTTTTTTAAGGATTTATTTATTATAAATAAGTACACTGTTGCTGTCTTCAGACACACCAGAAGAGGGCATCTTACAGGTGGTTGTGAGCCACCATGTGGTTGCTGGGATTTGAACTCAGGACCTTTGGAAGAGCAGTCAGTACTCTTACCTGCTGAGCCATCTCGCCAGCCCCCTATTAATGGTATCTTTAGCTGAATTAAAATCTGCTATTTCAGATAGACCTGATATACACCTGCAGTCTTAGTACTTAGAACTCCTATAGAGGCAAGTGTGAGGTCAACCTCGTGTATAGACAGGTGTCATCACACCAGCTCTCTACTTTTGGCTTATTAGTCATATCTCTTAAATATTTTTTAATTGTTGCCCTAATTTTACAGTGTAAATCTTTTACTGGCCTCCAGGGAATAGGACCATAATTATATGGTTGACAAGTTTTCTACCACTGAGCTATACTTTATAAAATGTCATGAGTCTTTAATCACAGTATACCCTTAAATTATATATTTTTTCACTATAAGGTAAGAACCTTATAACAGCATTTTCCCAATTTTTGCCTATTTTTTTTTTTTTTATGATAGTATTGCAGTACATTTTTTTTCTTGATGCTACAAACCTACAGTGCATTTCTGCATTTTTTTCTTCAGGCTTCATTTATATTCTAAATAAGTTTAGAATAGTTTTTTTCCCTACTTAAGACCATTTGATAGTGGTTGTTTTATTTTGTTTACTAGTGTTTATTAGGACTACAGGCTACTACAGATCCGCATCTGGCTCTCCATTGTATTTATTCGAACCAGTCTGATGTTTCTAATATCTGAGTCCTCTAAGTCTGGACATGTTGATTACTGCCTCTGGAGAGTGGGTGGTGGTGGTGGTGGTTATTGTTGTTGTTGTTCTTCTTTAACTTATAATTTGTTAGTGATTGCCATACTTTGTAGGACCGAAGAAAATTGAGGTATATAGTTTTTATTCTGAGAAATAGGTATGACCCTTTTGTAAGGTGGTTGATAGAAGAGTTTGAGGTGATTATATAGAATTGTGTTGGGTTTTTGTTGTTGCCTTAGGTAACTTTGCCTTCATATTTCCTTGTGCTTGTGCTTTGCTATGGGGAAGATTTTTTTTTTTCTCAAAGTTTATGCTTTGCTCTCAGCTTTAGCCCTTCTCGGTGTATAGTCTGCTATATGCAGAACTTCTGGTGGGAGCCGGGAGGGTCTCTGTTCTGGTTCAGCCTCAGTTTCCTTGTGTCTGGCTGGGTGGGATGGATCTTTCTGGGTTATTCTGCTTGACACAGAGGTTATACTTCTCAGTGGTTTTGACCAGAATTTCATGTCCCTTCCTTAGGCACAAATAATTTTGTTTTTGTTTTTGTTTTTGTTTTTTTGAGACAGGGTTTCTCTGTGTATCCCTGGCTGTCCTGGAACTCACTCTGTAGATCAGGCTGGCCTCGAACTCAGAAATCCCACCTGTCTCTGCTTCCCAAGTGCTGGGATTAAAGGTGTGCACCACCACCGCCCAGCACTTGGCAGGTTTTTTTAAAGGAATGTGAGGTAAGGGTTAGATTTAGAAGAAAGGTAAGGAATGGCCTTGGGGTTTTGTGGCCAGCAAGCCTGGAATTTAGCCATCTGTCCTCAGGAGTTTATTGTAGTTATTTCACAATTTTGTTCTTGGGTTAAAAAGATAAGGGTTTTAATTACTTTGGCCAAGGACAGGTTCATTGTGATAATTGTGTTTGGTATTTGAATGAAGAAAAGGACTTTCACTTTGGCTGAAGGAGAGACAAGTCCTTTGTAAACTGCTTGTCCCTCACTCAGGTGCTGAGACTAAGATTCTAGGCAAGAGTTTTTCTAGGGCTGTGACTGATCTTAGTAGCACATCCTTGCAGAACAAGCCACTGAGGACTTTGTGTAGTGTATCCAACGCACCAATGCCAGGTTGTTCATGGACAAGAAGAATACCCAATAACATTCTAATTAAGTTTTGATGGACTTGAAGAGATTGGAGTGGTCGCTAAGGCCAGGCTTTTCTGCCTATCTGTGTATTGCGTTAGGTAGAAAAGGTACCCTGAAGGTCTCTTTGTACTTTACACAAGAGTGTGCACTCCTAGCTATTTACTGGATTTATTCCCATGGAAACCTGGACTCACTTGATAGACATGTGAAACAAATATGCTTCCACATGCTTGCATAGGGAAACCTGCATAGTTTAGTGCCAAGAATGAACAGTGCTTTCTAGACTTTAATACGTCTAGTCTTATTAAAGTAGAGGTAAGCTGGGTTCACTCTTTTGGACTTCAAGAAATTTCTCATACCCCAGACAAGCTTTTTAATTTCGGCCCAGGTCCAGACTCTTGGAAGGAGATTGGGACAGTTAAGACAAGAATTTTGTGTGGGGTCTGTGGTGATATGATTTTCCCCTAATTCATTCCCCTTAGAACTGACCTTGGTTCCTTTGCTCTGAGGCATGTGAGGTCAGGATCTGATATAGACATTTTGTTTTATTTTTGCTTTTCTGTCCCTCAGCCACACCCCACCCCCAGGTTTTTAAAAAATGACAGGGTCTCACAATGCACTTCACACTGACTTTGAACCTGAGATCTCCTTGCTTCAGCCTCCCAAGTGTTGGAATTACAGGTGTGTGCCAGTTTGCATAGCTTTATATCATTGTTGAATAGAGCAGATTACATTGTTACCCTGTGACCTTGAAGGACTGACTCTTGGGTGGTAATTTATTGCCTACCACATTACTCTTCTGAACTCATGACCAGCACAGGAATTGAGGAAGGGAGGCCAGTCTGGGTAGAGTCAGGGGATTTGCTTATCTTTTGACAGAGCCTTCTTAGGTAAGATAATGTAGAATCTACTTTCTTTTGTTGCTGTTTGTTTTCGTTTTGGTTTTTCGATACAAGGTTTCTCTGTGTAGCCCTGGCTGTTCTGGAACTCACTCTGTAGACCAGGCTGGCCTCGAACTCAGAAATCCGCCTGCCTCTGCCTCCCAAGTGCTGGGATTAAAGGTGTGTGCCACCACCGCCAGGCTCACACATGTCATCTTTTCAAGATGCTTTCCATGCTGGTTCTCTAACTAAGAGGAGGCTATGGCTTTGGTTAGGTGACAAGACTCTGGGAATTATTTTGGGAGAATTGCTTTGTAGCCTCAGATGGTGGTGAGGGGCATGTAGAAGAGAAAAGCAAATAAGCCATTGGCAGGTTAGCCCCAAGTTAGGGTGCTCTTGGCTGCCCCTTTTCCCTTCTTTCTTAAAACCTTGTAAACTCTTTTGGATACTTGAGAAAAAAGAAAGGAATTGATTCAGCAAGCAGTAATAGGTGGGGTAAGTTGAGGTTATGCTTTCATGAAGATCTCTGCAACATCATACTTTTCCTTTCCTTTCCTCTCCTCTCCTCTCCTCTCCTCTCCTCTCCTCTCCTCTCCTCTCCTCTCCTCTCTTCTCCTCTCCTCCTTTCCTTTTCTTGTTTGAAACAGGGTTTCTCTGTATTGTCTTGGCTGTCCAGGAACTTACTCCCTTCATGGTAGACGATGCTGGCTTGGAACTCAGAGATCTGCCTGCCTCTGCCTCCCTCATGCTGGGATTAAAGGTGTGTGCCAGCACATCAAGCCATATTAGTGATTTTTTTAAATTTTCTTAAACCTTCCTTCCATGTAACTACAGAATTTTTCACATGTGCCTGAATTCCTGTAGAATTCACTTAAACAGTAGAAATCACTTTTTACAAAGAGCTAAGTGGCAGGATTTCCTGGAATGATCTTTTTAGTCTTTCACTGTGGTCCCACTTTCAAGTTTTCAGGCTTGTGAGTGCTATGTATCTGCTATAAGTAGGTACTTTGGTTTTCTCTGAAGGACAAGTTTGTGGACTTTAACACCTTTAATTCTTCTAGCACTTGAGTTTGAGGTGGGCTTGGTCTTAACAGAGTTCCAGGATAGCCAGGGCTACAAAGGCATACTTTATCTCAAACAATCAAACAAATAGAATTGAACAAAACTGGGGAGAATCTACTGTGGACAAATAGTTTTGCTGGCCTCTTTGCTCAGTAAGACAGAGCTCTTGTTGGAAGTCATCATTAAGTTGGAACTGAGTGCTTATACTTACATTGTCTTACTTAGGAGCATTAGGTAGCATAACTGCCTACCACTAGTTCCCTGTGTCTTATGATTGAAACTGGGACAATCCTGTTGTGTTGTATGTGTTGCATGCTCTACTAAGCAGGTGGTGGGCAAGGAAATCTGTTTGACTGGCAGGTGTAACTAAGCCACACTAGCTCCTGTCCTGGACTTGACATATTTGTTTTCTTTGCCAGGCTACACTAAACACAGGTGTACAGGAATCTTTTACCATGGAAGCCAGGGAGCTTGGGAGCCCCGCACCTACCTACCATCTTCTCTCCAAGGCCAACCAGCACACTGTAAAAGAAGATGCCAGTTCACCGTCTCAAGGGTCTCCAGAAACTATGCAGCTGAAGAAGGAGATCTCCTTGCTGAACGGGGTTAGCCTGGTGGTGGGCAACATGATTGGCTCAGGGATCTTTGTCTCGCCCAAGGGTGTTCTAAAATATACTGCTTCCTATGGGTTGTCACTTGTAGTGTGGGCCATTGGTGGGCTCTTCTCTGTTGTGGGTGCCCTTTGTTATGCAGAACTGGGGACCACTATCACCAAGTCAGGGGCTAGCTATGCTTATATTCTAGAGGCCTTCGGGGGCTTCATTGCCTTTATCCGTCTGTGGGTCTCACTTCTAATTGTTGAGCCCACCAGTCAGGCCATCATCGCCATCACCTTCGCCAACTATATCATCAAGCCCTCCTTCCCCACCTGTGATCCTCCATATGTGGCCTGCCGTCTCCTTGCTGCTGCTTGCATATGTAAGTATGGGCTGGGAGTATGTGTGGAGGTGTGGGGTGCTATATCATTTGTCTGGGTACCTGATACTTGAATGTTTTATTTTGTTCTTTGTGGAGGAGGGAATTGAGGCATCATACCTTTTGAAAAAAATTTTATCACTTGTTTGGTTCTGAGAGATAAATAAACAGAAAGGATGGGAGTGGGAGAAGTTTGAGACTGCTCATGGCTTTTGGGGTCTTAGGTTACTCTTATTCTTAGCTGTCCTATATTTCTGTTCCCAACTCTATGAGGCATGTTGGTGCATGTCTTGTATTTGTCTTACCAAGTAATTTTTTTCCCCCTCTTGGAGGGCCAGCAAGGTATTTTGAATGATGTCAACATCACTATTTGTAACTTATCTCAGAGAGCAAGTCAGAGCAAGGATATTAAGTGTGTCAGAGTGAAGTCCTTGTGCTCCCAGCTTTTCATTAGAAACTAGTTTAAAGGCATCAATGAGGAAATTGGCTTCTCTGGATGATGGGGGTCCCTCTTTCCTGTCACTGCTTTTTGTGACCTGTTCTAAGCAGCAGGCACCAAATGGCTTATCCCATTGGTGTTTCAGATTTCTTTACACTGACTTTGTAAACAAGTTCTGCCTGCTGCTACTGAGAGGAGCATGGCTTATGTTCTTTACAATCGAGTGAGAGATCCCAAGGGATCCCTATTTATTTTCTTTTAGGGGTAGAGAAAAGGATATTTAGTGTGAAATCATGGAAATGAGAGAAGATTGCTATGAACTCAGCCAGCCTTGTAGAGCTAGTGATTTGACTAGCACCTAATCTTGTGTTTCTTAGCACTGTGCTTCCAGAAGTACTTAATCATATTCTGTTCTTTTTTTTTAAATCTCTGCTTGCAAAAACTTTGGTTGTAAATATAGTTTATTGACAATTTTAAAAATAGTTCAATAATACCTTAGAGTTAGCAAAAAACAATTACAGTGTACCTTGCCTCCTGACTTTAAGGGCTTTGTTAAGGGCAAACAATAAAGGTAACCTCTTCGTATTCCTCAAGACAGGAAATAGATACTCCTGGGAAGAGGAAGGAGTGCGGGGCTGGGCTATATGGCCTTTTTTTTTCTTGGCTCTCTGTCTAATGGGGTTTCACCACACAGTTTCTGAGATCTTTAAAGACTGAATTTAGGCAGGTGTGGTGGTGCACAGTTTTAGTCCCCCTACTTTGGAAGCAGTGGCAGTCATGTTTCTGTTAGTTAAGGGTAGCTTATTTTAGTGAGTTCCAGGCCAGCCAGGGCTACATAGTGTAGATCCTGTCTCAAAGCAATCATTTAAACAAACAAAAAAAATAAAATAAGATGGGTGGTGGTGCACTTGGGAGGCAGTGGCAGGTGGATCCCTGAATTTAAGGCTAGCTTGCTTTATAGAGTGAGTTTTAGGACAGCTAGGATTACACAGTGAAACCCTGTCTTGAAAAACAAAACAAAACAAAAACCAGGATAGTAGTTTTATGAACTGAGCCTGCTGGCTCACACCTATAATCCCATTACTTGGAAAGCAGAGGCAAAAAGGATTGCCAAGGCCAACTTGGGTTTCATATCAAGTACCAGACCAGCCAGGGATACTTTGTGAAACCTGTCTTAAACAAGCAAAAGACTTGGTACCTACTGAGATACCAAGTCTTTTAACTTGGCAGTCACTTAACTGCCAAGCTTGACAAACTTGAATGGATCTGTAGGATCACGTGGTAGAAAGAGAAAACTTACTCCCAACAGGTGTGCTCTGACATCCATGAGTGAGAGCACTCACAAACATACACACAATAAAGATAATAACATTTAAAGGTCATTTTAGAGCATCTGCATATTTCTTGGCATTGAGTTTTACAAGGGAAATTCTTGTGTATAAGGGAATGTGTATGACCAACTATAGAAATGTTCATGTATTACACAGTTGCTCTTTAGAATGCTTCATGCATTTCTGCTCCTATGTGAGCATCTGACAGTGCCTGTGCATTGGTTTGACAGTGGTAGTGTGATTCAGAGAGCAGTCCAAGGGGACTCTTATATATAATTTGGGTTTTGTTTGTTTGTTTGTTTGTTTGGTTTTGTTTTTTGAGACAGAGTTTCTCTGTACAGCCCTGGCTGTCCTGGAACTCACTCTGTAGACCAGGCTGG
>NW_022196905.1:244287542-244301791 GCF_008632895.1 Mastomys coucha
TTTTTTTAATGTATGTATCATGTGTGTGCCTAGTGCCCTCAGAGACCAGAAAAAAAATTAGGTGCACTGAAACTGCAGTTATTGATGGTTGTGAGCTGCTGTGTCAGTGCTGAGTCCTCTTGAAGAACAGCCATTTCGTGTACCTGGTGCCCTCAGAGGCCAGAAAAGGATGCTACATCCCCCAGAACTAGACTTAAAGTTGGTTGTCAACTGCTGTGTTTGTGCTGGGAATCACACCTGACTCCTTTGCAAGAGTAACAAGTGCTCTTAAATGCAGAGCCATCTCTGCAGCCTCTATAATTTTTGACACATGGAAGATTATTATTATTTTCATTTGCTAACCCTTCTACTCCCTTATGATTCTTCCCATGTTTTCTTGGGTACAGAAAGCCCATACCCATAACCAAGAATTTATCTTTTTTGGTTTTTCGAGACAGGTTTATTGCTGTATAGCCCTGGATGTCCTGGAATTCACTCTGTAGACCAGGCTGGCCTCAAACTCAGAAATCTACCAGCCTCTGCCTCCCAAGTGCTGCCCGGCAAGAATTTATCTTTTGATTGAATTAGCATCACCTCCTGGAAATGTGACCATGGGGTTTCTGGTTCTCTTTGACTCACAGTTTATGTTACCCAGATTTCCTAGGATTGCAATTCTGAGCCCCCTTTCTCAGAAGCACAAGCATTTCCAAAATTCAGATATGAGGGCAGGAACTTGTCAGAAGTAAGGTTAAGTTATAAAATAAAACCATGTTGCATTCTAACCAATGAGGCGTTGGGAGTCAGCTTATTTCCTTTTTTTGGAATTTAGGGCATAAGCTCAGACTTTAAATGGAGCTTAGATATTGTAGAAGGGAGACTGCTTGGGTAGGAACGACATTGAGGGCAACATGATCTCTGGAGACATACATTCTGAGGTGAAAAAATGAAGGGTCCTCACTGAGTCCTGCCTGAGGTTTTGATAGGTAGGAAATGACATTTTGAAATTAAGACATGGAAAGGTCTACTTTGTTCGTAAAGACTGAGATATTAGAGGAGTATACCTTGTTGACTAGGAGATTGCACAAAGATTTTGATTTTCTAGCAGGTGCTGGAGAGATGGCTTAGTCATTAAGAACACATACTGGCCAGGATAGGGTTGTGGTGCACACCTTTAATCCCAACACTCGGGAGGCAGAGGCAGGTGGGTCTGAGTTCAGGGCCAGTCTGGTCGACAGAGCAAGTTCCAGAACAGCCAGGGCTACACAGAGAACTGTCTTTAAACAACAAGAAGAGCTCTTTACTGCTTACTGTTTGTTCTTCCTGAAGACTTGAGTTCAGTTCTAAGCACCTACATCAGGTGGCTTACTTCTGCTAATAACTTCAGCCCCAGGGGCAGTCAGTGTCTCTGGCCTCCATGCTTACCCACACTCAAGTGCACATAACCTACATGCAGGCATATACATACAGATAATTAAAATAAGTATTAAATTTCTTCTCAGACAGGGTCTCACTGTATAATTTACAGATCAGTGAGCCTTGAACTCAAAGAGATCTGATTTCCTCTTGTCTCAAATGTGGGGATCAAAAGTGTGTGCCACTTACTCTGGGCTTTAAGACCAAGTTTTGTTTTGTGTAGAATGTAGGATCCAGGAAGTGTCCATATGTTTAGTCATGGGGCATAGGCTCTTAGGCTGTATGTAGGCTTGACTGGCCCACTGACTTGTTAGGCCAGCACAATTGCACAGTTCTCTTTCTCAGTTGCACAGTTGTCTTTCTTTCTCTCTCTCTCGATTTCTCTTTCTCTTCTTCCTCCCTCCCTTCCTTTTTCTGTAGATCAGGGTGGCCTGGAACTTGCTAAGTAATCCATGTCTGCCTCAGTCTATTGAGTTCTGGTGTGGTATCATATTCCTGTAATCTCAGCATGTGGGAAGGTGAGGCAGGAAGACTGACCACTTTGAGTTAAAAGGCTGATCTGGACTAGAAAATGAGGACTGAGCCACCCTGAGCTGATCATGTCTCTAAAACAAACAGACAAAATTAGAATATGCACTTTCTCTTGAGAAATCAAGAGTTCTGGCAAATTTGAACCCCCATTCCTGTCCCTCAAACACTCAGCTGTGTTTGGACAGCTTTTGCTTCTGTTAAATGTAGTAATGGTTCCCATTCTACTGCAGTTTTCTGCTTCCTCAAACTGTATATCCAGACTTTGTTGCCTTTCCCATTTTTGTTGCTTTTTTGTTTTGTTTTGTTTAAATTTTTTTTTTTTTGAGACAGAGTGGCCTGGAATTCACTATGTAGATCAAGCTGGCCTGAACCTCACAAAGATCTGGACACCTCTGTTTCCTTAGGCTAAGGATTAAAGACTCGAACTGCTGTCCTCTGCTGTGTGTGTGAGTGAGTGTGAGTGTGTGTGTGTGTGTGTGTATGTGTGTGAGTGTGAGTGTGTGTGTGACTGTCTTCCCACTGCTTTTCCCGCTCCATTGTCAGGTTACGTTTAGCAGGGAAATGTAAGCAATTGGTGGTGGTTGTAGAATTTCAGGTTGTCTTACTTATTATACTAAAGCAGTGGTTCTCAGTGGGACCTACCTTAGTTTGGCACAAAGGTGTCATTGGCAGCATCGGATGCGAGTACCGGGAAGCAGTGCTACTCTTATCTGTTTGGTAGAGGCTAGGAGTGACATTGAACATCCTGCCAAACAGGATGTTATATAGTCTTACTGGCTCAAAATATCAATAGTGCTGCAGATAGCAAAGTATCCTAAACATGTGCTCTGAGATCTTGGAATTTTCAGTGATGGGTGGGTCTCAGGGTGCTGACTCAACCCAACAAACTTAGGGGCTCTTGACAACTTAAGGAGCTGTAGAAGAATAACGTTTATTATTATTTTTGTTTCACTTGTTTGAGACAAGGTTTCATTGTATATGCCAGGCTTGCCTCAAACTGGATCTTCTCTTGCCTCAGCCTACAAAGTACTGGGATTACAGTTGTGTACTAATACATTAGGCAAAATAATGTTTTTTTTCTTTATTATTATTATTATCATTTTTCAACATGGGTTTCTTTGTGAAGCCTTGGCTGTCCGGGAACTTGATCTGTAGATTAGGCTGGCCTCTACAGAGATCCATCTACCTCTGCCTCTCAAATGTTGGGACTAAAGGCATTCCTACTATTCTTACATAAATTTGTGTATGTGCTTACATGTGTGCATGTTGTGGCATATGTGTAGAGATCAGAGGACAGCAGAAGAGTGGGTTCCCTCTTTCCACTATGAGAGTCCTGGGGATGCTTGGCAGCAAGTGTCTCTAGCCATTTTTTCTTTATCTACTCTTTGTCTCCTCTTTTTCCTCCCTCCCTCCCTCCTTCCTTCCTCCCTTCCTTTCTTCTTTCCTTCTTCTCTCTCATAGCTTTATGTATCTTCAGCTCACTATGTAGATAAGATGGCTTTCACCTTAGTTAATATTTTAAAAGTTTCATTGAATGAACTGAAAGAGAGAGAGTCAGAGTCACATGCACATATGTGTGCACAGACACCTGCCCATCTGTGGAGGTCAAGAGATAACTTTTAGGAGTTTTCTCTTTCCATTATGTGGGTCCTAGGGATCAAACTCAAGTTGTCAACCTAGATGGCAAGTACGTCTTACTTGCCTACCCTTGAACTTCTATTCCTCCTACCTCCTCCTCCCAAATGCTAGGGTGACAGGCTAGTGCAGCCACCAGTCTGATTTGGATCTGTGTTGTTACATACAATTGTACTTCCCTCTCAATGAATGCTCCTTAGGGAAACACCCAACCTGCTTTTGTGAGGATATGGAAGGTGCTTCCTAACCTCAGTTCCCAGCCCCGCTCTGTGGGAATAGGGACCTGGGACTGACTCAGTATAAATGGGATTGCAGTTAGGTTGCTTGGCTACCTCCTTGTCAAGGGAAGGAAGTATGAGAGGTTCAGGCTAGTCCAGATTTAACATGTATTGTATCGTTTGGGTTTCAACATACAACAGAAAATCTAAAGCAGAGTGGCTGAAACACTGACCTTGTGAGGGTCTAAGGAAGTAATTTAAGGTCTTGAGAAGTAAGTTACGAGGGTCTAAAGAAGTGATTTAAAGTATATGAGAAATGAGGCTAAAAAAATCAATGGAGTTCTGAAAAGCCATTAATTTAGCCCTGGTAAAGCACTGACTACTATTACCATAATCACAAGCTCAAAATTTTAGATTTCCTTGGACGTGACAGACATTTATGTCTCTTGTTAAATAAGGCCACAGGGTGGCCTGGTGGAACAGCTTTGGGCAGTGTTTCCCCTTCCTGCTCAGTGCTCGGCCTTGTCCTCAGTGTGTAGTTTCTTGGCATGGCCTCGGGAGGCTCCTTAAGTCCTGTGGTTTGCATGTAGCTTACTAGAAGGACAAAGGAAGGCATGCTTCTCTCTAGAGATACTTCCTGAGGCCCAACCTGAAACATCTGTTCATGTCCTTAGGGAAAATCTAAGTAGGTAATCTAACCATGAGGACTCCGGGACATGTCCGGGATGTGTCTGGGTTAGCCATGACTTCAGCTAAAATTTTTATTAAGAAGAAAGGAAGGAAAATACTGGAAGGTGACAGTCTGCTACAGAGTGACTTTGGGGAATTTATAACAAGTTCCCAGAAGGGTTAGGCTAGGCTCAGTGGTAGCATATTGGGATAGCATGCAGAACATGTTGTGTTCAGTCCCCAGAACCACCAGGACAAAGTAAAACTAAGCTCTCAGAGAGCCTTGGAGACTGTTGTATAGGTCCATGCTCATTGATGTTGGCTTGTCTAGCTAGCGTGGAAATGTGATCAGAAGAGGGAAGGCTTGGAGGTTTGAGTTGTAGCACCTGGCCTCCAGTCTCAGTCTGGTAAGCTGGATGGGACTGGGTGATCTTGGAAGCACATGGGGTGTGGGCCTGTGGTGAAATTTTGTTTGCTAATTAGAGGCAGGCAAGCAGTCAAAGGGATTTGGCTTCTGCTTGGTAGACTGTGTTCTTTGGCAAGATTGAGAGCATGAGGCAAGTTAGGTGCCTGGGGCCAGCTCTGAGGATATACTCACTCTGCGATTCCATTGCTTGACTCCCTGAGACAGGGAGTATTTCTTAGGTGTTGTGCCCTAGGCATTTGACTCACTTCTTCCTACTGATCTGCTCTCTCGAAAGTGTGTTATGGCTCAATAACTACTTTTGTTGAGAAAGAAACATATGCTTGGTAAGTAAATCAGAATGTAAGAGCACATACCGTAGAGAAAGGCCCCCTCCCTCTCCAGCTCTTTAGTCTTCTTCTCAGAGTCAGTCGTACTGATTAGGTGCCTTTGGTGCCTATCCAGCTGGCCTTTGGCATAGGCCCTGCTGGGACTTCCCGAGGCATGCCTTCCCTCATCTTTTTATACAGTCATTGGCTCCACTGCAAGCTGTGTTTACTTGTGTGGAGAAATGACCACGTCTGCAGGGAGGCTGCAGAAGAGCAGAGGGAGGGCGAGAGGAGCAAGCCTGAGAGACTAGTGCCTGCTTGCTCATGGGCTGAGGGTGTGACATATGCTCAGTGAACCCAGCTAGGCTTTTGTGTCTCTTCTGATGTCAGTTTTTGGTCTCTCTCTCTCTCTCTCTCTCTCTCTCTCTCTCTCTCTCTCTTTCTCTCTCTCTCTCTCTCCCTCTCCTTCTCTCTCTCTCTCTCTCTCCCTCTCTCTTTCTCTCTCTCTCTGTCTCTCTCTCTCCCTCTCTCTCTCTTTCTCTCTCTCTCTCTCATCCCCTTTTCTGTCTCTTGCCTTTGTCCTCTGTCTCTGTCTTTTCTCTCCATTTCTGTACATTTCTTTGTATTTCGGTCTTTCCCCCACAAGTTCATGCCTTCTTTCTTATGCTTCTGCTGTGATCTTGCTTTCTCTGCTTGTTCTGCTGTTAGTCAGGGCTTCTATGGGTTTCCTTGTTGCTGTTGACAGACTTACTTTCTTAGTATTCTGGGAAAGATAACTTACAGGTCCACATTAAATCCATTGTTTGGCTTGCACAGGTCTAAGGGGAAAGAGAGCAAGTCCTAACAGAGATGGACAAGTATCTCAAAATGTCTTTACTGTCTTTTATTGGTGGTTGTTGTTTCCTGGTGGTTGTTAACTGTGTGTTAGCTGAGTATGCATCCAGGCTTAGCCAGAGAGAACTTTGGTCAGCAGTTGATTCCTGCGAAGATTTTTCAGCAGCACACATTCCTCTGGTGTACCCTTTTCCCACCAACCTATTTAACCATTGTAACCCAACCCTGTATAATTGTTTCATTATGTGTATCTCAACACCGCCCCTCCCGCCACCCTCATACACATACCTTATATGACTGACTGGTGAGTACCTGTACTATTTGGAAGCATATTTTTTTTTTTAATTTTTTTCTTGGATATTTTCTTTATTTACATTTCAGATGTTATCCCCTTTCCCGGTTTCCCTCCCTCCCAGAAACACCCTATCATATCTTCCCTTCCCCTGCTTCTATGAGGGTGTTCCTCTACTCCCCCAAACACTCCTACCTCCCCGCCCTCGATTCCCCTACACTGGGGCATCTATAGAGCCTTCATAGGACCAAGGACCTCTCCTTGTTGATACATGACAAGGCCTTCCTCTGCTACATATGCAGCTGGAGCCATGAGTACTCCTTTGATGATGGCTTAGTCCCTAGGAATTCTAGGGGGGTCTGGTTGGTTGATATTGTTGTTCTTCTTGTGGGAATATTTTTTTCTTATGTGTATGAGTGTTTGCTAGCATATATGTGTCTAGTTACCATGGAGGTCAGCAAAAGAACATCAGTCTGGAACTAGAGTTATAGATGGTTGTGAGTTACCATGTATGTGCTGGGAATCCTGGTCCTCTGGAAGAGCAGCCAGTTCTCTTAACTGCTGAGCCAAGTCTCCATCTCTACTCGACAGCTTACTAAGTGAGTCTCTTGAAACACATGGAGGCTATTCTTTCACATATGATCATTTTCACAGCTGGTCCTGAAAACTATTCTTTGGAGTAGAGAAAGGTCTACCTTTCTGATACTTGTCCCAGGAAACTGGCTGTTAAATGAAAGCCATTAATACCTTGCCTCCAACCAGGGTTCATCTATTCCCCTCTTTGCTGGAATATGAGCTTTAGATATGTTTCCCTCTGAGAGTTTGTGGTCTTTCAGAAACAAGACTGAGGGAGAGACCTCCTGGAATTAGATGTTTGCGGGACTGTAGCATTTGATTCTAAGCTGTACTGTGAAGAGAGAATATGAAAGGGAAAGAAACCTAGGTCTGGGCTGCCCAGTTTATTTGGGGAAGGTTTTCAGAGGGAGTAGGTGCTGAACTGAGCCTTGGAAGTAGATGTCAGTAATGGCTGTGGCGAGAAGAGGGTAAATTTCTTGGTATGTGTATCTGGTAGAGGTAAGGAAGAGTCTACCTAAAGAAGTAGTAGGTGGGAGCACGTGCACGTGGCTGAGAGAATGGGCTCCAAGAGTTTATAAAAGACAGTAGGTGGGGGGCTTGCCTACAGTTTCAGAGCGTTAGTCCATCATCATGGCAGGGGTGTGACAGGAGCATGGTGGCACTCATGGTGCTGGAGTAGTAGCATGAGCTTTTGAAACCTCAAGCCCACTCCCAGTGACACACTTTCTCCAATGAGGCCACACCTCTCAATCCTTCTAATCCTCAAACATCTCCACTCCCTGGTGACTAAGCATTCAAATATATGAGCCTATGGGGACTGTTTGCACTCAAAACACTGCAAGGTGTGCATTAATGGATTTGTTTTTTCTTTTTTTGGTTTGTTTGGCTTTTTTGTTTTTGAAAGGTAGGGACAGTGCTTAGAGGTGTCACTATGTACATAGTTGCTATAGAAGCCCTTGGATAATTGCTCTTATGCTCTCCTAGATCAAAGCTTTTCTTTTCTTTTTTTTTAAGATTTGTTTATTATTATACCTAAGTACACTGTAGCTGTCTTCAGACACACCAGAAGAGGGCGTCAGGTCTCATTATGGGTGGTTGTGAGCCACCATGTGGTTGCTGGAATTTGAACTCAGGACCTTCAGAAGAGCAATCAGTGCTGAGCCATCTCACCAGCCCCAGAGCTTTTCTTATTTTGTAGGAACAGAGTTCTCTCTGTGGGTTAAGCCTCAATCAGCTAGCAGTTCACACCATCAGTAATCTACAGAGCTTAGATGTTACTGACATATACTCAAAGGTAGCAGGGCTGAATGGGTCTAAGACTCTCTCAGGAAGGCTCATTCTCTGTGAGATTTGATGAGAGTTAGCAGGTTTGCATATGAATGGGGGTAGGGAGATCATTTGCACTTGGGGATGCAAGCTTGGGAATGATAGTCTCTCTCAGCCTTAGTTTCCTCATGTATAAGGTAGGGAACAGACCTCTATATTTGGGGGGTTGTGAGAATTAGTAGTCAAGGATGCCTGTGAAATTGTCAAGTATATAACAAACATGAACACATACACAACTTTAGATGATTGTTCATCAGAATTCAAATTTACCTCATTTGTTATTGGGTCCTTTTTGTCTTTACTGTGTATGAATAGAGACAGGTCTTGTGCCTCTTATGTGGCACCTTGGGAATATGGTTGGGGAAGAGTGGGTGAACTGAGACTAACCATTCTTGGTGCTAGGGAACATTTCTAGAAATTGTTCTGGCAGTTTAGAGCATATATCTGTTCACACATGCCCTAGTAGCCTAGGATACAGTATGGGATCTTTATATGTCCTGGGCTGGTCTGTGTGTTGTTCCTGCTGGTTACCTGTTCCACTTCTCATTGTTCTGTTGTTCCTCTAACTTAGCCAGGAAGGGCAGAAGAATCCTTTTCATAGAGAGTTTGGGGCCTTGTATGCTCAGCCTAAGCCTGTCAGTAATATTATGGTTTTTCCTTCTAGGTCTGCTGACGTTTGTGAACTGTGCCTATGTCAAGTGGGGCACACGAGTACAAGACACATTCACGTATGCCAAGGTCCTGGCACTCATTGCCATCATTATCATGGGCCTTGTTAAACTGTGCCAGGGTAAGAGGGGCTGAGGTGGGAAGAAGGTTCAATGTCTCCTGAAGTCTCTTTGGCTCCCTGAGGAGGATATGGGGACTCAGCTAGCTTCATCTTTCAGCACATTTTGAGTACATTCTAGAGTGTTGTCAGTGAACATGAGAGATGGTTATGACTCTCTTCCTAGGTTTTGTCAGCCAGACTAGCTTGACCAACTAACTGGACATGTTAAATTTGAGGCTCTCCTTAGGGCTTCTATGAAACTATAGAGCACTGCAAAACTCCAGGAGAGCTCCTAGGAGTTCTGGAAACTTGGAGTATAACTGGGTCACTCGTAGTAGTCACCTAGGGCTATAGATTACTGCCTCTTGATTGTAGTCAAGTAGTGAGTGGGAAACCTGACTTTGCTGGAGGGGGGCAGTAAGGAAAGTCATTTTGCAGTATTTATTGTTTATAAGTCAGAATGTTGTAAATGGGCATTGTCTTTCCTATGTTGGCCTTTCTTTCTTTTTTTTTTTTTTAACTTTTGCTAAAGGTTGGAACCAGAATCTTACATGTGCTATTTTAAACTCTACTACTCAGCCACATCCCTAGTCCTTTTAATTTAAAAAAAAAAAAATTTAAATTTTTTAAAGATAATGTCTTGAACTATATTTTGGGCTGGCCTGTAATTTAGCATGTTGCCCAGTTGCTGGGATTAAAGGTATGTACCACCATATCCAGCTACCTATTGGCACTTGAAAGGTTTTCATTCTGGGGTCAGAGCAGACTGAGGCTAATGGGCTTTCCAGGCTATCCTGAAAAGTCTTTGGCAAAGGATATCTTCCTCATTTAACAGCCAGTTCTCTGTTACCAGTCTCCAAACATGGCTGTCTGCATAGTCACCTAGGGAGCTGAGCCTTCAGCTCAGATCTGTTGGTTTGAATTGAAAATTAAAAGGTTCTTATGTGTGTTTGGTCCTAAGGACCTGATATTCCAAAGATGTCTAGATGCCTGGCTCTAGTCACTTGATACTAGTGCACAAGTTCCTGGGTACCTGCCTGAGAATTGCCTAGTGCACTTCATAAAAGCACAGCTTTGGGCTGAGGAAGCAAGTGACTACAGCCAGGCATCTAGATGTCACTGGCGTCTCAGGAGCATCTAAAGGGTAACCCTTCCTCTAAAATATGTGCCTTAGAGAACCACTGCTGTGTGCAGTTGCTGAGATCCCTGGAAGCTCTTGCTGTACACCCATACCTTTCTGCCACATGAGTTCTGGGTGTAACCTTTCTTTTTAATACTTTTTTGTTTGTGTGAATATGCCACATGTGTGTGGGTCCTGATGAGGCCAGAAGGTGGTGTCAGATCTCCCTGGAGCTGGAGTTACAAGGGGTTGGCCACCAAGCCTTCTCTCCACTCCAAGTGTAGGCTTTCTACAGCACCATAGAAGGCTGACTCCTGTTAAAAACTCCATGTTGTCTGCATGTCTGTCTCAAGCAGCTAGGTAGGCTTTCTATTTGCAGTCCTTAGAGGCCCCCAGGAAAGGGGACAATCTTTGGTTTAGGTTGGTGCTCTGTAGGGTGGGGTTGGCCCACCAAGAGATAAGACTCTGTAGCCCTAGATTTCCTGCCCCAGACAGCCACACCACACCCACTGCAAATAGACTGATAGAACCGCATGTCTAAGTCTTTCAGTGATCTGAGCCAAGTCCTTCTCCTAAGTCTGATTGTTAGTGGAAATTACTCCTTTGTGTGGAATGACTAGTTACAACAAAATAGGAAGAAGAGCTGAGGTCACCTGCAGGAAATGGACAGTCCTTAGGGCCTTGGAAGGAGGGTTCCTCCCCCCCCCCCCCCCCCCCCCCCCCCCCCCCCGCAGCAGGCATGCTTTTGTTCCTTGATTACCTACTTTACCTAGTTTTAGATGGGCAGTGAAATGTGGGGAGGGTTTGGTTATTGTTCCTTTGATATTAAACGATTTTTTTCTTCCCCTGCCCTGTTTTTTCTTTCTTTTTTTTCTTTTGTTTCATGTTTTTAATTCTCCCTCTGTATTCTTTCTCTTCATATTCCTTCTGTCCTTCCTCCTCCTTCACCTGGTCTCCCACCCATCTTTGCCCCACAGGACACACTGAGCACTTTCAGGACGCCTTTAAAGGTTCCTCGTGGAATGTGGGAGACCTCTCTCTTGCCCTGTACTCTGCCCTCTTCTCTTACTCAGGTTGGGACACCCTTAATTTTGTAACAGAAGAAATCAAAAACCCAGAAAGGTAAAGGCGAGATCACACTCTCCAACTTGGCTGGAACTCCTGCTGATGGTGGGCACAGTTGCCCTTTTCCCATAGTTCCTCCCTCTACCTCCCCTCCCCTCATCCTCTCCCTGCTCCCCTTCTCCAGTTAGGAGGGGTTGGGGGCTAGGATGGGAGTGAGTGAATGTGGGAAAGCCCTGGCTCTCACCCTCATGTTCCATTGGAGAGCACCCAGGGTCCTTCCTAGAGGAGAGGTCTTTAGTGGGCAGCAGCAGACCCAGCTAGGGCTCACTTAGCCCTTTGGTGCTGAGACTGTGGCCTGAGCTGCCCAACCTATTTCTGGCCTACCAGATCACCAGCCTAGCATCTAGTTCCTGGAGGATACTGCTCCTTGCATTTATCCTGAGATCACAGATGTAAGAAGGTTAGAAAGCCACATGTGGCTCATTGGACCTAATGAGATTGGATAAACTAATCGTGAGTCCCTTCTCACGGAAAATGCTCTTCTTTCTCAGTGGAAAATGCCCAGGAACATGGGAAGCATACCCGCCCTGAGGCATACAGGGAAGAGGAGCCCATCTCAAAGACCTGGCAGCCAGTGAACTGTTAAATGTTAGGAAAATTCCAGTGGTGCTGGATGGCTTTTCATTTTCAGCAGAGCTTGGTTCTAGGTTGTCTTATTTCACTTGTCCTGACAGGAATTTGCCCTTGGCCATTGGGATTTCTATGCCAATTGTGACACTCATCTACATCCTTACAAATGTGGCCTATTACACAGTGCTGAACATTCAGGATGTCCATAAGAGTGATGCTGTGGCTGTGGTGAGTCTCTTGGGGGAGGGGGATTGTCCTCATTTTCTCCTGTTCCTCGTATCATGAGGATCACATGGTGCTTAGCTCCTGAATGGCATAGTCTTTTTCTGTAGCCACTCTAGCTCTACAGTGTGAGGGGTGGGTCTAGATAGGGCAGAGGCAGGCATTTTAGCAAGGACTGCCTTTGTTCAGAGATCATAGATATAGGGGGTTCCAAACTGTCCTGTGTTGAGTATCCCTTCTTTGCTCTGCCTTCAGACATTTGCTGACCAGACATTTGGCATGTTCAGTTGGACCATCCCCATTGCTGTTGCTCTGTCGTGCTTTGGGGGCCTAAATGCATCAATCTTTGCTTCATCAAGGTACATTGGTTTTTCTTTTCTTTTCTTTTTTTTTTTAGGTTTATTTATTATATGCAAGTACACCATATCTCTCTTAAGATACCCCAGGAGAGGGCATCAGATCTCATTATGGGTGGTTGTGAGCCACCATGTGGTTGCTGGGATTTGAACTCAGGTCCTTCGGAAGAGCAGTCAGTACTCTTAACCGTTGAGCCATCTCTCCAGCCTGGTACTTTGGTTTCTGATAATAGACTGTTCTTAGCACCCACATGGCAACTCACAGCCATCTGCAACTCTAGTTTAGGGGTACCTGTGCAAAAGTAGTATTTCCTCTTAATTGCTGTACTATCTCTGCAACCCCACAATGGCATTTAAAAGAAGGACTATGCAATCCTAGCTGAAACAGGAGGATCCCAAGCTTGAGTCTAGCCAAACCTGCATAAGAAGACCTGGTCTCTTAAAAAAAAAAGCCATTGTGGTAGCTGTAAGTTTGTATGATGCCAGAATAAGGGTATCCCTGGTGGGATGGAGATGCCATTAGGTGGTAGGAACACACAGCATCCCTAGTGGGATGTAGGGGAGGGATCTATTTCAGAAGTAGGAGCATTGGTAGGTGATAGTGACTTCATTGCTGAAGGCTTGGAGTGGTTAATGGATAATGGTGGGTGAGCATTGCTGGGTAGTGGTGAGGTGCTAATAGTGAAAGACATTTGTGGGTAGAATGAGTAATAGGCTAGGTGGAGCCTGTGACAGTGTCTTCTGTTTTTTTTGGGGGGAGGGCTCAGAGCTTGGTTTGTCTGAGGAGTGTGATTAGATAAGAGGCTGCTGACACATTTCATCCCCTTACAGGCTGTTTTTCGTGGGTTCTCGTGAGGGCCACCTCCCGAACCTTCTGTCCATGATCCACATTGAGCGCTTTACACCTGTGCCTGCATTACTGTTCAATGTAAGCTCTGCAGGGAGAGTGTGGGCTTGGGCAGGTTTGTGCAGGATTCTTAATTTATACTGTACTTTAGGCTTTGTTCCAAGATTTGAAGCATAGTTCATTATCTTTTCTCTAGTGTTTGGGATGGAACCCAGGGCCCCATATCAGTTAGGCAGACATTCTACCTGTCCCATACTCTTAGGCACTATATTTATTCATTTTCCTCTGCCCCCAGACAGGTCTTATATAAAGTTTATATAACAAGTTGGTCTTGAGCTAGACCCTCTTGCCTCAGCCTCCCTGAAGGGCTTTTTTTTTTTTTTTTTTTAAATCCTGTGTTGATACATCAAGGTGAAAAGACAGGTGGGTAAATTATCTTTTTTAAGTTTAAGCAAGGCTTAGTTTGTCTTAGAAAGCTAGTCTCTGAAACCCTATCTACTAGGATTCTTTCATACAAAGAAGACAAGTAGTTCTCCCTCTCTTGGAATAGGTATAGTTCCATTTTGCTCATCTCCCTTTCAAAAGTTCCAGGTCACCATGATGGTTCTGGAGGCAGTTCTTCCATATGTATGCTAGGTAGCTGGTGTAACTCTAGGTTAACGGTGTAACTCCCATTGGGGTTGGTTGGTTGATGTGGGCAATGAGTAAGAATCACTGAAAACCAGAGCTAATCTGGTGAAGCCATTTCAGCTGCTGGATGGTGGTGTCTCCTGGTGTGGTTGGAAGTGAAGATACTCATTCCTCCTCTCCACCACCTCTCTACCCCACAGTGCACCATGACACTTATCTACCTTGTCGTGAAGGACGTTTTCCTGCTCATCAACTACTTCAGCTTCAGCTACTGGTTCTTTGTGGGCTTGTCTGTTGTTGGACAGCTCTACCTTCGCTGGAAAGAGCCTGACTGGCCTCGACCTCTCAAGGTCAGCACTTCCTCTTCCCCGCCTCCCCCCTCTTCCTCCTTTTCCTCCTCTTTTT
>NW_022196905.1:244301801-244314327 GCF_008632895.1 Mastomys coucha
AGTTTCTCTATGTAGCCCTTGCTGCCCTGAAACTCACTCTGTAGACCAGGCTGGCTTCAAACTCAGATATCCACCTGCCTCTGCCTCCCGAGTGCTGGGATTAAATACATGCGCCACCACTGCCCGGTCCTCTTCTTTTTAAAGATAGGGCCTCGTGTAGTTGAGATTAGCTTGGAACCAACTATGTGTCCAAGGAGAGCTCAACACGCACAGCTTGTGCATACTAGCAGGAGGGGTTCCTCTTCTTTCTTAAAGATTTATTTATTTTTATGTACATTGGTGTTCTGCCTGCATGTCTGCAAGGATGGCAGATCCTCTGGAACTGAAGTTACAGACAGTTGTGAGCTGCTGTGGGTGCTGGGAATTGACCTTGAGTCCTGGAAGAGCCATTTCTCCAGCCCTGGGTCTTCTTCTTAAGGTGCCTTTTGAGCGAGCTGTGTTCTATCATCCCACCCTACTAAATCTCACTCTCCTCTATTGCAGCTGAGCCTCTTTTTTCCCATCGTGTTCTGCGTATGCTCCTTGTTTCTCGTGGCTGTACCCCTCTTCAGTGACACCATCAATTCCCTCATTGGCATTGGGATTGCCCTGTCTGGGGTCCCTGTCTACTTCATGGGTGTTTACTTGCCAGAGTCCCGGAGGCCACTCTTTATTAGGAATGTTCTGGGTGAGTGTCTCTTTGGCGCCTCCCGCCCCCCCTTGGTTAGTGTCTGAGTGCTTATGCTTAGGGATATGCAGAGGCTACAAACTCTTCTACCTTCCTTATGGCAAAAAGATAAAACTTGGTGTCCTGTCATACTTTTTTGTGTTCTAGTGTAAGGCTAAAGCACTGTTTTTTAGTGTTCTTGGGTATATTGTAACTTTTGAGACAGGGTTTTTTTGTGTAACCCAGGCTAATCTTGAACTCACTGTGTAGCTCACTATGAACTTCTCATCCTCTTGCCTTTACCTCTCAAGTGCTAGTATTACATGGGTGTTCCACCTCAAGTGGGAGGAAAAGGCTGGATGTGGAATGGAGAGGCTTGTTGGTTGTTAGGCTCTGTGTGCTTAAGGGACAGGTGGGAAGGAGTCTCAGCCTTCTGCTATTGAGATTATAATTGTAGCAGAGTATGTTTGCTAAGCCCTGTGCTTCTTATTTTTTATTTAGCTACCATCACCAGAGTAACCCAGAAGCTTTGCTTCTGCGTCTTGACTGAGCTAGATGTAGCTGAAGAGAAAAATGTTGAGAGGAAAACTGACTAGAAGCCAGAGATGACATTCCCTGAGGCCCAGAAAGCTGTGACCACAGCCACCAAAGACCAGTTCCCTAAACCTTCCTTCTTAATTAAAGGAGCCTCTTGGCCCACATTCTGAGGGGGCTCAGGGCCAGTGCTCTCTCACTGGTAAGCTATGGGAAGTTACCAGTCAGGCCAGCCTGAAGATGGGGACTTTGGTGGGAGGGGAAGTTGGGGGTGGGGCATTGGTGTACTTTTACTTCTAATGAGTAGATGCAGCCCTGAAGGAATAGTAGACTGACCGCTCTGGCTCTTGATTCACAGCTCTTTGTAGTTTAAACCAGGAGTCTACAGTGGGGCTCCTTCATGGGAAGTTTTCCTCTGACCAAGTCCAGCTACTTGATTTTTAGAGGTCTGAGATGCTACTATTTCTTCTTGTGGCTCAAAAATTCTTCCCAGAGGAGAGCGTTGTATCCCTTTTTGGTTGTGGGTAGCATGAACAGCCAGGCGTTAACTGACATGGGATCCTGAATTCTACAAGAGGAACAACACTCCTCCCTGGACCCTCACAATCAAGCAAACAGCGAGCTTGATGGGAAGAAGACTGTTGAGGATCTAGGCGTGAACATCCTCTAATTTGTGGGTCTGAATGTTGGGGTATTTTTGGGGTCTCATTGTGTATAGAGTATCCATCTCCTTGAGGAGGTGCTGCCTGTCTGACTTTGCATAGACCATATTAGCATATGACCATAGTATGGTCAGGATCCTTAAGCAAGGCGGTGAGCTCCTGGCTCATAGAGGAATTCACCCGGGCCACTTGACTGTGGCCTTCCTAGCTGAATCCATGGTGCTGTGGAGCCCTTGAGACAAGGGCCGAGAGAAAACCTCACCACTCCAGCTGAGCGGAGCATCTCTTACTACCTGGACAAGCCACAACTGTCACCAAATTTCAACTCCTATATTTCATTATTTATTGATATTTAATCCAGGATACCTGTTATAACAAACCATTAGTGATCATTTGTCTACAGGATGCAATAAGTGAATTGTGTTTGAAAAAAGTATCTTAGCTGGCCTGGTGACACACATCTGTAATCTGAATACTTGGTATGGTGGAACATAAGGAGTTTGAATTTGAGGCTAACTTAGGTTACATAATTTCTAGGTAGCTGGAGAGATCAGACAAGATCTTTTCTCATCATATACCTGTTATACTTTAATATATAGATAAGACACGTTATTATCATCTGGCTCAGATCCAGCAAGGACAGATGAGCAACTTTATTCAGAAGTCAGGTAATACTGCTATTTTGAAGGACAATCCTTCGTTTTATTAAGACTGTAGATCTTTGTTCTACTTGATATAAAATAAATCTTTGGATTTCGGGTATGAACTGCAAGAGTCCTGAAATGTTCTGCATAGGTGTTATGCAAAATTCAGGTAGATAACCTGATCTGTCAGCTGAGCTGATCTGCCATTGGACTCCTGGACTCAAGTCATCAAGTAGTTTGTTATCTTTAAGGCCTGTGCAAGGTTTGCTATGTATGGACTCATGAGAGCCCACTCTGCTGGAAGTGGTCATTAACTTTCTGAAGGCACCAAGCTTTGTTTACACTCCGAAGCATCTTGGGTCATGGGACGGTATGCCTGCTTACCTTCTCTTGTCCAAGGGCTGGTGAGATTGAAGTCTCAGAAAATGCTTGGTACTTGTGCGTCTACTTGTTTTCTCCCTATGAAGATCGATGAAGACTGTGAGAGAAAACAGCTTCAACCTCAACCTGGCTCCTGGTAAAGGGTAGAAACAGCTAATTCTGGTGATCGGACTAAGCTGCCAGTTAAAGCCAAAACAGCAGGCTTGGATCTTTGTGAGCAGTATGTCTTCACCTTATTGTACATCTATCTTGATGCCCTTAGACACTGCCATCTTGGACACAGAAGAACCTATTGTGCTGTCTTAGCATAACTAATGTGGCAGTCTCCCAGTACCAAACTGGCCCTAGATGCACAGGAGTAACTTTGGATATATGCTTGCTCAATAAAGACTTAGGGGAATATGATCACAATTGACATTGTTCTGGGCATGTATCTGTGAGAGGGTCTGACATTCCTACTGTCATGGGTTGGGAATCCTGCCTGATGATAAGTTTTGTGCAAAGACTGACTTGTCTAAACCATACAAACATGATTCATATCTGAGCTAAGCTGGCATCCATTCCAAGACTCTGCTAGAGCAAACCTTTTAAGCAAGTTATGACTCTGGTTTTAGTGGTCTTTGACCCTTAACCAGCTAATCCCAGGAATTTGCTGACCCCCAGTGGTTTCTGGAAGAAGCAGGGCCCTCACACTTGCTTAGTGAGCCATGTTCTCCACATCACTTGACTGACAGCATTTTTTTTTCTTTCTGAGCTGAACACAGCTTCCCCCAGGAACCCTTTCTGTTGGAAAGAAGCCAGACTTCTACAGCATTCAAGCCTGATAGTGGAATTCTTCCCACCACGTCTTTTGTCTCTTTGAATCTACCTTCTGGTGTGCTAATCCCATTTATAGTAGTACAGTTTGTTCCCTCTTGCTAGGTACAGACTGTGAAGTTGTCTGCCCTTTAATGTTAATGTTAGCATAACCGTGAGCACACTGTAGTTAGTGGCAAACAGAATTTCAGTCCTGCTTGTATACCTACAGAGCAAAATGAGTAGTTTTGGATACCACATTGCTGCCTATTGCTCAAAACTCTGAAATTGTTTATTCTGAATATCGAGTAATAGATAGTTTTGTTGGTTGGTTTGATTAGTTCCAATAACCACTTGAATATACAAATTAGTTCACTTTGACAAGTTTAATAACTTGTAGATAAGTGAAAGAATGCGTAGAGGTTGTAAGAGGAGCTTATGAACTTGTAAGTATTGGAAGAAGGCATCTGTGTTAATCCCCCATGGATCTACCACAGGGAAAGAGGGCATTTGCTGAATTGAATGTTGAGTGTTACTTCCTTACACCTAGCGTCTAGCCACATGTAGCTTAAGTTAAAATGAAAATCTAGGGCTGGAGAGATGGCTCAGGGGTTAAGAGCCCCTCCTAACTAACTGCTCCTCCAGGTCCTGAGTTCAATTCCCAGCAACCACATGGTGGCTCACAACCGTCTGTAATGGGGATCCAATGCTCTTTTCTGGTATGTCTGAAGACAAATACAGTGTACTCACATATATAAAATAAATAAACCTCTAGTTTAAAAAAATGAAAATCTAGCCAATTTGATAAATGTCCATGAATTACACTAGCACTTGAAAGACTAAGCCAAGATTGCAACTTACAGTAAAAAACCAAAAACCCCTCTCAGTCCTGGTTATGGTGGTGCATGCCTTTAATCCCAGCCCTAGGGAGGCAGAGGCAGGTGGACCCCTTCTAATTCGAGGCAGCCTCGTCTACACAGACTATCTCACCCTCCTCCCCAAACAAAAATCCTTGAGGTTTCTCAGTTGCTCTAATCATATTTCAGGTGCTCTAAAGCCACATAGTTGTACCGTGCATACACAGAACATGCTGTGGCTAAGGCAGCCCTAGATTTTAGAAAAGTAGGAGGGGAATAAATGCTGAGTTCTGTTGACCATGTCCTATTGATGATACAATTGGCCTTCCATGTATGGGCCCTGCATTTACTAATCTACTAATTGTAGATGTAAAGAAATGTATGGACAGATGGACACTTTACTTTCATCATTCTCCCAAAGAGTGGTGTAGCAATTTAGTGTTTAGATTTTTATAATCTGAAGAGAGGCATAGATTTTTGTGGACATACTGTGTCATCTTATGTAAGGGACTTGGACACGTGGTGGTTTTTGGCAGTCCTAGAACCATA
Source organism: Mastomys coucha (assembly GCF_008632895.1). Taxonomy (NCBI): domain Eukaryota; kingdom Metazoa; phylum Chordata; class Mammalia; order Rodentia; family Muridae; genus Mastomys; species Mastomys coucha. The sequence goes on from NW_022196905.1 coordinate 244,306,870, forward strand.
GAATGAGGGACAGCTGTAATGACTTGAGTGCTACAAACAGCTGACATAGCCCAAAGTGTATAAAGTTAATTCTAAAACATGTATCTCATTAACCTCTTCTTTTTTCTACAATCAGATTTACAAAAGAATTGCTTGCTTCTGTGTAAAAAGTTTTTATTAAAGAGTATCACAGGGCTGGAGAGATGGCTCGGGTTAAGAGCACTGACTGCTCTTTTCAAAGGTCCCGAGTTCAAATCCCAACAACCACATGGTTGCTCACAACCATCTGTAGAGATCTGATGCCCTCTGCTGGTGAGTCTTCAGACAGCTACAGTGTATTTATATATAATAATAAATCACATTCATAACCATCAGAGTCTAAAGGAGTTTGGGGGAACACAGACCTCCCCATAGCCCAAGGCAGGGGAGCCACTGTTGTCTTTGCAGAGATTCTCTCCAGGCTTCACTGGGAGGCAGGCACTCCCTCCTCCCACTAGCTCCTTTAGGCCTGAGCATAGAAGTAAAATGACAGAAAAACCACCAGGGTTGGAGGTTTTACATCACTTTATTGTAAGATCACTTCTTAAAAAAATAGAACGTCCAGGTAGTCTAAAGGCTGGCCTTGCATTCTCAGTGCTCCTCTTGGCTCCCAAACTCTCCAATGCTGGAATTATAGGTATGACCCAGCATGCTTGGCTTCACTTATCACTTACAAGTGGAAGTCCTCACTGTGCTGAGGTAAAAGTTCTTTCCACATGTTCAGAGTTAGGAATCCTAAGATGACTCTGTAGTCAGAGCCTTAAAGGCCCGTGGAAGAATCTCATAAATACCAGCAGGCCATCAATCTGAATCCAGATCATGGGAGCTGTCATAGCCAAACTCCTTTTGTACATCCAAAGGATATTTGCTCCACACAGGTCGCCTGCAGCTTCTTTCCTCCTCGCTGAGGCTGTTGTGTTCATCAGAGCCTACAAGGTGATAAAAGATTGTATTTTCCATTATAAAATACTTGCTCATTAAGAAAATTTATGATAAAGAACTTAGACAAAAAGAACTTCTAGGAGTCAGTTCTTCCATTATGTGGGTGTTGGGGGAATCAGATTTGGGTCATCAGGCTTAGCATCCAAATGATCAGGGGTCAGAGGCCTTTTTTAAAAAGATTTGTTTTAGGTAAGTACACTGTACACTGTCGCTGTCTTCAGACACACCAGAAGAGGGCATCAGATTCCATCACAGATGGTTGTGAGCTACCATGTGGTTGCTGGGAATTGAAATCAGGACCTCTGGAAGAGTAGCAGTCAGTGCTCTTAACCACTGAGCCATCTCTCCAGTCTAGGTCCTTTTTTTTTTTTTTTTTTTAAATCATCTCCTCCCCCTTTCTTTCAAGATTTGTCTAGAAATCTTATTGCTCTGCCACCTCAGCCATGTGAGTGCTGGGATGAGAGGCATGTCCTACTTGAGCCATGTGAATATTTTATCTCTTTTTAAAAATTAAATTTGTGGGCTGGCGAGATGGCTCAGTGGTTAAGAGCCCCAACTGCTCTACCGAAGGTCCTGAGTTCAAATCCCAGCAACCACATGGTGGCTCACAACCATCCATAACGAGATCTGACACTGTCTTCTGGAGTGTCTGAAGACAGCTACAGTGTACATACATATAATAAATAAATAAATCTTTAAAAAATAAAAAATATAAAAATTAAATTTGTGTGTGTTATGTATGTTATCAGTGTGTGTATGTATGTGCATATGTATACCTGGTGCCCACAGAGGTCAGAAGAGGGAGTCAGATTTCCTGGAATTGAATGAAGAATGGGTGTGCTGCTATAGAAAGAGAACCCTCATCTTTTGTAAGAAGAGCCAGTGCTCTTAGCCATTGAACCATCTCTCCAACCCAGTTAATACTTTGCCCAGCAGTTCCCCTATAAAGAGAGGGAAAACCAGCCATATGCAAGCATACCCATCAATTAATTATACCTTCAACCTCAATCTAGACTCCTACCTCTGGAGTCTTCATCTCTATCACTGCTTTCTTCATCCGGGTACTCATTGCGCCAGTTATTCTCACTGTTTTCATCATCTTCATCCTCATAAATATCTTCTGGCTGCTCATCATCATTCACCTAAACATCTCAACATAAACATGAATTTAAGTCCAAACTCTAAGTTATGTTCCTTATGGGAAGCTATTGGCAATACCATCTTGGGGAGATTCAAGTAAAGGTGCCATGTGACTCTGCTTTACTAGAGATTAGGTAATCTTGGGCCCAGATCCAGTCAAGACTCTAGTTACAGATACCACATCCCAATGCCAATAGAAGGAAAATCTGTAAAGTAGCATTCATGGATAGCCAGGTGGGAGAGGGATTTTACAACTGTGTAATGCCAAAGGTTAGGACCAAAAACTTCAGGATGAGTGGTAGAGGAAAGGAGGAAAGGTGGTGCCTATCCACACTAGTAACTAGCACAGACACATGGACACCCACTCTGGCAGACAGATACATAGACTCATGCATACATACACATAAACTGGAAAAAATAAACTTGACATTTTTAGAAAACAGAGTCAAGATGTTAAGGAAATTTTTCTTCCTTTTTTTTTTTTGAGATAGGATCTTACTATATAGCCCTGGCTGGCAGGGAACTTGCCAGTAGATCAGGATGGTCTCAGAGCCTGCCTCTGCTTCTTTTTCTTCTTTTTTTTTTTTTGGTTTTTCGAGACAGGGTTTCTCTGTATAGCCCCTGCTTCTGCTTCTTAAGTGTTGGAATTAAAAGTGTATGCCAGCAAACCTAGCTCTTAGAATTTAGAATGTGTCCATTCTTGGGGGCTAGAGAGATAACTCAGTGGTTAGAGGACTTAATGTTAAGAGGTCCTGTGTTCAATTCCTAACACCTACACGCTGGCTTACAATTATCTGCAAACTCCACTGCCAGAAGATTTTTTTTTTGTTTGTTTTGTTTTTTTTTGAGACAGGGTTTCTCTGTATAGTCCTGGCTGTCCTGGAACTCACTCTGTAGACCAGGCTGGCCTGGAACTCAGAAATTCGCCTGCCTATGCCTCCCAAGTGCTGGGATTAAAGGCGTGTGCCACCACCGCCCGGCAGCCAGAAGATGTTAACACTCTTCTGGTCTCTTTTGGCACCAGCATGCATGTGATGTGCAGATATTCAGGTGGGCAAACATCCATAAAGTTTTTTGTTCTTACTCATGTCTGGTTTTACTGTCTCAAGGTTGTGAACAAAACTTTCATTGTAAGTAGTCCAACATATTTGCTGTATTGAACTAGGGTTTCTACAAAGGATTCAGAATAGAATTTTCCTTCCAAGCAAAAACAGAACTAGAACAATGTTTATCAAGAGGAGCTAAAAGTGTGATGGTACCTGCTTGTAATCCCAATACTGGGGAAGCTCAGGCAATTGCCACAAGTTAAAAGCTTGGGCGACATTTTAAGTACAAGGCCTGCCCAGCCTACATTGTGATATCCTTTCACAAAAACAAAAAGGGGTTGTACAAGCTTAAGTACCAGAGTTTGGCTATCCAGAACCCATGTAAAAGCTGGGTGGGCTGGGTAGCCTGCCTGAGATCCCAGCAAATGGGAGGTAGAGACAGGAATCCCTGGGGTAAGCTGTCATTAGATTAGTTGGGATTGGCAAGCTCTAGTTTCAGTGAGAGACCCTCCATCAAGGAAAATACTCAATGGACTGTATGAGATCCCATTTCCCCCTTCTCCCAACCCCTCAACACCCCCCCCCCCAAAAAAAAAAGGATAGCAAGAGGACTTAGTGGTTAAAGGTGCTTGCCACCAGACCTGATGACTTAAGTTGCATCCCAGGAGTCCAAGTGGTACAAGCAAATTGTCCTGGCTTCCACACATGCACCATGCAAACATAATGAAATTGATTTTTAAAATTTAGAAACAAAAGGAGTGGGGTTCAGGAAGTCAGAATTACCCTATTATGCCCTTCTCTTGGACCTCCTTACCAGCTCCCATTCCTGGATGTAGGGCTGCACGTTCAGTATGTCCATAATCCACCATGGAGGGGTCGTATCTGTATAGTAAATGTCATATACATAGTCATTACTGTGCTCTGGTTCCTCCTGGTGTTCTGCTTGGGATCCATCCTCAGATACAATCAACTTCTCACGGATCAACTCTACAGAATTGCAGAGAATCACATCTGGATCAAATGCCTACAAAGAAACCAGATGACAGAGATTAAGACTCAAATGAGGCTGGGCGGTGGTGGCGCACACCTTTAATCCCAGCGCTTGGGAGGAAGAGACAGGCGGATTTCTGAGTTGAAGGCCAGCCTGGTCTACAGAGTGAGTTTTTATAGGCACCCTGGTAGCACAGGTGAGTATGAAACTGCAGGGAAATGCTACAGACGGCCCCTCTCAACAAGTTCATCACAGAAAGCTGCTCAGGTGCAACGGGCAACCATACAAAAGTAGGAATGTTCCATGACTAAAGCACACGGAGCGAGACTGATGCTGTCACATACGAATCAAGGGGAATTTTCTGTTGCTCTAAAGTCACAGAGGAATTAGTAAAACAAGTTTTTGTACAGGCTTTTGCTCCTTAAATATGAGTGTTTTGCCTATATGTATGGGTACACATGTGTATGTGCTGCCCTTAGAGGTCAGAAAAAGTTCTAGGTCCACTGGGACCTGAGTTGCAGATGGTTGTGAGCTGCCTTGTGGGTGCTGGGAATTGAACTCAGGTGGTCTGCAAAGAGAACTTGGTGCTTTTAACCTGCAAACAAATTCTCCAGTCCAGTAAATTAAATAGCCAATCAATCTTATATTTAGAGTAAATTAACCAGCTTCAGTCTACTTACTTTTGGGATGTAGGTAAATGGAGTAATTTTTTTTTTCTCTCCAGTTCTGAGATTTGAATTGAGGGCCTATGCAAACTACATAAAAAGCTTTATCACTGATCCTTAAACTCCTAGTTTGATTTTACTGTGGTTTTTTTTTTTTTAATTTTTATGAACAGACATTGTTCTATCTTTTGTTACTAGCTTGGATTATGTATGGAGCCCAGACTTGCCTCAAACTCATGAACAACTCATGAAACTGAGGTTCCTCAGTGCTGAGATTATAGGCATTGAGCCACCTTACTTTGTAGAAAAAAATAATTTTAAAAAGTTACAATTGTTTGTGTGTCCTAGTTAGCTGTAACTGTCAACCTGACATAGCCTAGAGTCACCAGTGAAGAGACACAATAAGGGATTGAGTAGATAGGTCTGTACCAGTTCTGAGCAAGTGCTCTAAAGCTACAAAAGAAACTAAACATAAGCCTGGAAGCATTTTCCAGTAGGGCATAGTGGCACACACCTTTAATTCCAGCACTTAAGTGGCAAAGGCAGATGTCTTGGGGGTTTTAGGCCAGCCTGGTCTATATAGTGAATTCCAAGAAAGCCAGACCCATATAATGAGACCCTATATCAAAAAACCACAACAAAGGAAGCATTTTCCATGGTCTGCTTTGAGTTCCTACCTTTTCTAATCAGAAAGGAAACTAGAATAGTAGTACTACATGGTTTGCATGGCACGGTGCACATGGGAATCCTAGGGGACTGAACTCAGGTTTTATCTTTACTTGCTGAACAATCTTGCCAGCCCTTAGAAAAATTAGTATTTGCATATATGCTTACCCATATTTTCAGTTATATTATACAGACCACTTTCCATTGTTAAACACGTATTTCCCATGTTGCTCATCTTCAGTGTTATCAAAGGTGTTGATTCTACTCCATTTGGAGTAGAATAACAAGCAGTTTTAAGGTGCCTTATGTGGGTGTTGGAAATCTTCATGATGAAACAGCAAGTAAACTACTGAGCCATGTCTAGAGCCCCATGCATACCTATAGTCCTTGAACTAATCATTAGCAGTATCACAATATTTCATTTCTCATTTGAAGAATGGTGATAACCCTGGAGAAAACAAGCCCTTACCCAACTTCACCACTGTCATTCTATTTAAGATGTAGATGACTCCTGAAAGCACCAACACTTACCACTATCTGAGGGCTGCATGCCAATCAACCAAGGGAAGAGAAGGAACTTGCTGTGCTCCACTGACTATAGGTTCAAATTATCTTTCCTAGGAAAAACAAACTCATGCATGGTACCTGCAATATTAGATTTGTTTCCACACAGTAATGTAAAGCTTAGTCACCTGTAACCTATGGAATGCCGAGACTGTAGCTTTACCATGCCTTCTTTCTTTCACAGCTGTTTTGCCTCTAAATTAGCTGTTCTCAACCCCATGGGTTGGAACCTCTTTGGGGGAAGGGGTGTTGCATATCAGATATCTTGCATATCAGATATAATTCATAACAGTAGCAAAATTACAGTTATGAAGTAGCATAATAATTTTATGGCTGGGCATCACAAGAGGAACTGTATTAAAGGGTCACAGCATTAGGAAGGTTTAGAACCATTACTCTAAGTTCTTTCCAGAGTATTATGCTTGTTTTTTCATGGACTACCTCATAAGAAAACTCCAGTTTCATCAGTTTATGTAATATTTAATTACCAACACAACTTTAAGCACACCAGTTAGCTGGAGGTGTACTGGTGGAAGCCTTTAATCTCAGTACTTAGGCAGAAGCAGGCAGAGCTCTCTTGAGCTCAAGGCCAGCCTGGTCTACATAGTCTCAAACAAACAAAACATACAAATACAGGCATAGAAAAGCCCAGGTAATACAGCTAGAGACTCCACACCCTCACTTCAATAAGCAGTGTCAGTAAGTTAATGGGAACACACACACTCAAAGAGCATAGTAACAAAAGGAGAATCAGGGTTCATCAGGAGTGACAGTAGAGATGTACAAAACCTCCTAATAACTATTATTTTGAGCCTGGTCTACAGAGTGAGTTCCAGGACAGCCAGGGCTACACAGAGAAACCCTGTCTTGAAAAACCAAAAAAATAAAAAAGAGCAAAAAAAACTATTACTTTGAATAACCAATGCCTGCTAATAAAAACTTTCTGAAAAAGTAAAAACAAAATGGTGATAAAAGTATCTAATTCACAGTATTTGTGAAGATTAAGTAAAGGAAAATACCAAGTTAGAAATATATAGAACACCTGCCCCAAGTTTGTTCCTTTGTAGTGACAATTCTTTTTTTTTTTTCTTCCTCGAGACAGGGTTTCTCTGTGTAGCCCTGGCTGTCCTGGAACTCACTCTGTAGACCAGGCTAGCCTCAAACTCAGAAATCTGCCTGCCTCTGCCTCCCAAGTGCTGGGATTAAAGGCATGCACTACCACTGCCTGGTGAATTTTGGTTTCTTTTAAAAACACAGAAATAGGGGGCTGGAGAGATGGCTCAGTGATTAAGAACACTGATTGCTCTTCCAGAGGTCCTGAATTCAATTCCCAGCAACCACATGGTGGCTCACAACCAGCTGTAATGGGCTCTGATGTCCCCTTCTGGTGTTGTCTGGAGACAGCAACAGTATACTCACATACATA
>NW_022196905.1:244314762-244319217 GCF_008632895.1 Mastomys coucha
GAAAAAAAGATTCAGAGATCTCTCTCTTCCCTCTATCTTTTCTCCTATCTAGTAATAGGTGAAGTGGGAGGGTAGGGGGTGGGGGGAAGGGGTAAAGGATGGGGGAAAAAAGCTAACCCACAAGTAGCAAAGACCAGCTACAAGAAAGCAAAGAAGAAACAAGAAAATTAGATTCAGAGATCCTTATCATCTCTCCTTTATTCTTTTTTCTCTCTTCTCTAGTAATATAGGGGGAGGGTAGGGAAGAGAAGAATGCACAAAGTAGCAAAGGCCAGCCACACTCCTTAGACACTGCAAAGCCCAAATACTTAGCAAAGTCTATATAGCACAGTAACAGGAAAGCAACAGTATCTTTTGTTACCGCCATAGCAGCTTGCTTTTGTTGACTGCTTACCTAGGTTAAGTCTTGGGAGTATGATTATTAGGAAAATAGAAAACTAATATTTTTAGCATTCTTGTTATTGTTTATCTGCTTGCTGGCCATCATAGGGTGACTGTTCTATTACATAATCCTGTATTCTGCTACAATTCAGATCCATAATAGAGTAGGCCGACCACTCACTGCACCAAAACCTCCAAAACTGTGAGCTAAAAATCCTTCCATATTTCATTTTTCGTAGCAATAAAAGTTTAACAACATCTCTAAATACTGTATATATTTTAAATAGCCAAATCTACTTTCAAAAGGCCTACATCAATTCTGTTTGCTTATTTTGATACACGTTCTCACTCTGTAGCTCTGGCTGGCCTTGAAAGAAGCGATCTATCTTGAGTATTAAAGGCAGGCCTGGAACTCAGAGATCCACCTGGCACTGCCTCCCAAATGCTGGGAAGGAAGGTGTGTATTACGACACAAAAAGAGAGAAAGGAAGAAAACCAATCATAAGGGGTGTGGGTGGCACATGACTGTAAAACTAGCACTGGGGGCAACTGAAGCAGAACTGTTGTGTGTCAGAGGCCTGCTTGGGCTACATAGCAGGTACTATGTCAACCAGAGCTACAACAGCAAAACTATCTCAACAGAACAAAACCAACAAAAAAAATCAAACAGGTAAAAAATGAGGCTAACCTTTAGATCATCCATTCTTTAAGCTTACAGTGTGTATGCTCTTAATTACTGCCTTTGGGAGCAGAGCAGACATCTATAGTACTCACTTTGCGGCAGTCTGTGGCAGCAGCCTCTGGGTTTTCCTCCTCGTGGACCAGGTCCAACACCTGGAAGCCTGCGTCCCTGCCAGCTTCTGACACACACTGAGGCTCCAAACTGTCAGAGGTTCCCGAGGATCGGTGGCTGGAGACTACCCTGTAGCGGCCCTCTTTACGGACCTCGCGAACCGAAGCACGAAGATCGCGGCGGATACGCAGCTGGCTGCTCCGGGACGGGCGCAGAGCAGCCCGCACAAGCTGCTGGATTGGCTCCTCCTGAGGGGCGACAGAAAAAGGATGGCAGCCTCGGCAATTGTTTGTATACAGGCAGCGTTCAAAGATCGCTTCCACAAAGAGTCCACCTCCCCCCTTGTCATACCTGGGACCGCACGGTTGCAACCAATTGGAAGACATTTCTCTGTGCCGCTGTCTCCTGACCCTCTGGCGTCTCCTGAGCAGAGGACTCGACCTCGCCGCTTCGGAGGCGTTTACAAGACAGCACGAGAGCCTCTGCGGGCTCCGCGTTGCGCTTCCGCTTCACGCGCAAGACTGCAGGCCTACCGGCCTCCATAGCCGCCATCGCTGGGTACTGTGGGAAGGCGCGGGGCGCGACGGGATATATATCCAGTTCCGCAGAGGGCCGTGCCTCGTGGAACGTCACTCCACGCCCCGACGCCCCGCCCCTAGAGGGCGAGGCAAAATGGCCGCGGAACTGGCGGCGAGCGGAGTGCTTCCCACAGTGGGTGAGCTGTTGGGCATTCTGGGGAGGTCGGGTCGTGGCCGGTACTGGGTGCAGCAGTCAGTCTTCGGGCCTCATGTTTAGGGCTCTGGCGTGGGAATATTCGGGTTTCCGGTCTACTTCTGCACTTCTCCAGAGTCCACGTGGAGTTAGTTGTTCAAACACCTTGAACAGGTCTGCCACAGCGGTCCACGTGGGTGATTGTCCTCTCTCAGACTGTCGCCGAGTGCAGAGTAGGATCTGAGGCGCAGGGCTTGTGCTAGAAGCCTCGCCCCAGCTATTCAAACCCGGACCTCAGTTTTAGGCAGATCCTCCAACCCAACCGGGAACGGTTTGCTCCCGGAACCGTTCAGGCGGTTCTGGTTCCGGATGGCTTTCTCAGTCGTTGTTACGAGTAGTTGAAAACCATTCAGCTCACTTATGGCACTTGCCCCGAGCAGTGCCATAAGTGTGTGTACCCAAGGTGGACATGCTTTTGACTAAAACTCTGGAGTGACCCTCAATGCATTTTTAAGTGTATTCTTCGTTAAACTCTAGCGACATCACAAATAAGTGTCCTTAGTACGTCGAGGAATAATCACTTCCGCGCTTTTAACTGTCTGATGTTAGCCCATTGCTTAGCTTACCCTGCCTTCTCATTTGCCTTCACTTGAGGGCTGGACCCAGATGAACTTGTGGAGCCCTTTTAATTATGTTGGGATTTTTGAAAAGTGTCAAAACTTCCAGATAGCATTATATATTTACTGTACGATTCCCCCCCCACACCACCACTTTTTCTTAAGACAGGATCGCATTGCATAGCACTGACAGGCGCGGAACTCATAGAGATCCGCCTGTCTCTGCTTTTCTAGTGCTAGAATCAAAGACATGCATCATGTATTGTGTTCTTATTTTATGTCAAGGTCTCACAACATAGCCCGGGCTGGCATCAAACTTTAGATCATTCTGCCTCAGCTTCCTAAGTGCTGAGATTGTAAACATGTGCTACTACAACTGGCTTTTATATAGTTTTTGATGGTATATGCTGTATACAAAATGAAATTACTCTTGCTAGAAATATCAAAATACTGATTAATTTTCTTTTGAGACAGACTGTCACTATGTAGTTCTTGCAGGCCTAGAACTTGCTGTGTAGACCATGTTGACTTTGAACTTAAACAGAAATCTGGCTGTCTCTGCCTCTCCAGAGCTGAGATTGAAGGTCTGTGTTATTAATAAAAAAATTTAAGGGCTGGAGAGATGGCTCAGCAGTTAAGAGCACTGATTGCTCTTCCAGAGGTCCCGAGTTCAATTCCCAGCAACCACATGGTGGCTCACAATCATCTGTAATGGGGTCCGATGCCCACTTCTGGTGTGTCTGACAGCTGCAGTGTACTCATATACATAAAATAAATCTTAAAAGAAAAATTTAAGTAACTTTAACATTTTTGTCTGTTTCTTGATTTTTTTCCTCTTTGTTTTCTTGTCCTTTGCCTCCATCCTAGGCATTATGATTGATTAGGTTTCTGATATCAAGATCTATTCCTACGAAGTAAATTAACAAGCCCACATTTCTGTGCAAACATTGAGGAACCAGTTGACACCATGAAGGTCTTCTGTGGTCGTGCCAATCCAACCACGGGATCCCTGGAATGGCTGGAGGAGGATGAACACTATGATTACCACCAGGAAATTGCCAGGTAGCAAGGGTTGCTTCTCAGTGGGCTACAGGTGGATGGGGCTCGTTGATGTTAATTTAGTTTTGAAGAAGATTTTGGAGATTGTTTTTCTGAGCAGTTGAGATGTTAAGAGAACAGAGCACTTGCTGAAAGCAGTGTGGGAAGTAGGCTGAATCGAGGAACAGTGAGTGGTTCCTGCAGTCCTAACATAGAAGCAGTGGGGGCAAGAGAGGAAGGGCAGCTTGGAGGAGCGGGATTCTGGTAACCCCTTGTGTGCAGCAAGAGGGGAAAGTTCAAAAAGCATAAGATTTTTTTCCGGTGAGATGACTGGGTGGATGGGATGCCCTGCCGAGAGGTGCTAAGGTTTGAACGTTCCTGTGATGCTAGCGGTAGAAAGAAGGGTGAGTCTGGAGACACAGAGGTTTGCAGCGCTTGTAAAGGTGAAGTTGAGAGAAGCTGCAGCATCGCAGTGAGAGATTATGGAATGTAAAAACTGGGACTAGCCGAGGAGGCTGAAGGAGAGCCAGAAGGGAAGTTAGGATGGGAAGAAAAGAGAAGTTGAGGAAAGGGAGTAACTGTTAGGTCGGGCTGCTAAGAAGTCCTGAATACTGATGTCCATTAGCAACAGCAGTGTGCAGGCGTGATGAGGGTGAGCTTTGGCGGTGCGATGGTGAGAGGTGAGTGGACCTGAGAGATGGTTCTGCACTTAAGATAGTGGGCAGCTCAGTCTCTGGTAACTCTCTCCAGAAGGCCTGCTGCCCCTTCTAGACTGTGGGCACTTGCACTCACAGGCATACTCATCCATGTATGATTAAAAAGAAAATATTTTGCCAGACAGTGGTGACACACGCCTTTAATCCCAGCACTTGGGAGGCAGAGACAGGTGGATTTATGAGTTCGAGGCCAGCCTGG
>NW_022196905.1:244319301-244350773 GCF_008632895.1 Mastomys coucha
AAAAAACCAAAACAACAACAACAACAACAACAAAAAAGCAGCACTGAAAGGATAAACTGGAAACTGATGAAAACTAGCTGTAGACTATTAACTGCCAGTGGGGCGGCTGTGTGTTTATTACGGTTGGTTAGTGTTGAGGAGTCACAGTTAGAATCACCTGAGTAGCCGCACCTAAAGAATTATCCTGGTTGCCTTGGATGAGCTGGGAGGGTGTCCTCCCCATCTTTGCTTGACTGTTCCTCTTGCCAGTGAGTCGGTTTGCTCTGTTGCTGCTGCTTCATTCTCTAACAGCAGCATCAGTGATTCCAAGCCTTCAAGTGGGAACAGGAACCAGCCACTCTCCAAGAACTTACTGGGCTTCAAGTGTCAGACGGGGACTACTAAGGCATCCCACCTTGTGGACTGGGGGTCATAGCCCCCAGTGAGTGACAGCTATTGTGGGACCACTAACTTTTGAGACACCCACCCTCAAAGACCAGTAGTAACTTCCTTCTGAAACATCCTTTTTCATCTACCAGAAGGTGCCACCCACAGTCAGGGTGTATTTTGTCGTCTCATCCAAGGCAAACAGGAAAATTCTTCAGGAGCGGCTATTCAGGTGATTCTAATTGTGGCACACCTGCTCAACAGACTACACACAGGCCAACCTAATCTAGATAATTCCTTTTTCAGACTGACTTTTCAGGTGCTTCTAGGTTGTATCAAGTTGATGGTCAAAACTAAGCAGTCCAAGCTGTTGGTAGCATATATCTTTAGTCTCAGTACTTGAGAGGCAGAGACAGGTGGCTTTCCTGTGTTCAAGGACAGCCTGGGCTATGTATCAAGTTCCAGGCCAGCTGGGTCTAGGTAGTTGAGACCCTGTCTCAAAAAACAAGACAGACGCCGGCCAGTGGTGGGCCTTTAATCCCAGCACTTGGGAGGCAGATTTCTAAGTTCGAGGCCAGCCTGGTCTACAGCGTGAGTTCCAGGACAGCCAGGGCTATACAGAGAAACCCTGTCTCAAAAAACAAAAACCATAAAACATAACAAAAACAAAAACAAAAAAAACCCAAGACAGACAAAAAATCTAATGAGTACAGTGGGACATAGAGGCTGAAGTGAGGATTGTAAGGATTATACCCTCCCCTCGTTTATAGCATGCTAGGCAGGTAAGTACTCTGTCCCTGTGTGGTACCCGCCCCCCCCAAGCTTGGGGGGAAGAAAGTAAGCACAGGAAGAACTGTAAGGTGATTGCAAGGGAAATAGAAAATAGGGATGCGACTTCCCTTCCTTCCCACACTGTGTTTTACCATTCATTTTCTCTTGAAGTGATGTGACTTCCGAGCATGGTGACCCTCACACATACATACCCTTTCCCAGTCCCTCTCACTGGTATGGATGTAGGGGGTTGTTCTAAGGTATACATGTGTTATTCTATGTTAAACCGTGCGTTAGGATTGTTGAGTTCAGGGTGTTCATGGTTATAGGTGACTATTACAGGCTCTCTGTGGTGGGCTACTGAAGTAGGCCATCAGGGTAAAGGTGTTTGCCACCAATACTGAAAACATGAGTTCGATTCCAAGGGCCCATGTAAATGTGGAAGGAAAGAACTGACTCCTGTATATGTCCTTTGGCAGCCAGATGCACACACATATGGGTAAATAGACACAAATTTCATCTCTGGAGTCTGAGAAGAACATCTGCTCTGAGGTGCTTTTTTGCAATGACAGTAACCAACCAAACTAGATAAAATTTGGGGGCTGACAGGATGGCTCAATAGGTACAGGTGCTTGTGGCCAAGCCTTAAGACTTGAGCTCAATTTTTACAACTCTCATGGTAGAAGAAGAGCACCAACCTCCACAAAGTTGTGTTTGGGCACATCAGACACATGCCATGGTGAATGTTTTCCCTGCCCCAAATAAATAAGTATATACTATTATTTATTTATTTAGTTGAGACAAAGGCTCACTATGTAGACCATGTTGGTCTCAAACTCACAGAGATCCACCTGCTTATGTCTTCCATGTCCTGGGAGTAAAGGTGAGTGATATTTAAGACGCCTAGTTTTTAAAAAAGGTTTTTTGAGACTTTTTTGGTATATAATCTTTACTGGCCTTAAACTTATTCTCTTTCCTCAGCTTGAACCAAGCTTGAACCAATTTCAAATGTCTTGAAATGCTTGAGATTACAGGCTTGTGCCACAATACCAGGATATTAAAATATTTAAAAGTGAATGGCACACTTGTTCCATCCAGTTGAGGACAGTGTTTATAGAAGGGATGTACTCATGCATGTTTTTATTAGCAAAGGTTTCTGACGCACTGTCTCTTTCTTGTCTTTAAGGTCATCCTATGCCGATATGCTACACGACAAAGACAGAGTAAGTGTGAAGGAAACTGTATTGTAAGTAAGACAGGGTCTCATTGTATAGCTCTGGTAGGCCATGCTGACCTCCACCTTTCTCTGCCCCCTGAGTGCTGGGATTAAAGCTGTACCATCGTGACTGATGGAAACCATAATCTTGCTGTGGTATTTGGAATCTTAGATAATAAGGCCAGAAACTCCTGAAGGAGTCAGAAAGTTCAGTGATACTAAGAGATGTATGCTATAATAGTTAGAAAGTCTTTCAGGATGTTGCATTCTGCTTCTGCCTTTTGTTCTTCCTCTCAGCTTTATTAAGGTACAGCTGACAAGGGCTGGGTAGATGGCTCAGTGGATAAAATACTTGGTTCATAAGCATCAGGACCTGAATTCGGATACCCAGTAGCCATGTAAAAGCTGGGCATGGCAGTGTCTCTAACTTCAGGGGTGACAGAGGCTGGCCGACTCTGAGGACTTGCCAGCCAGTCTACTTGAGCCAGTCACTTGAGGCTCACCGAGAGACTTGGTCTCAAATACTATGGAATTTGATAGAGAAAGACACCCAGTTTCTGGCTTCTGCACAGGCACATATGAAAGCAGGCACATGCACACCTATCCATGTATATAGTACAATTAACAATTAAATGTCTTGTATATTTATTGGTACAATGTAATGTTTTAACTGAGTGTGTTTGTGCATATACACACATTGTAAAGTGATTAAATCAAGCTACTTATAATCTGTCATTTACATACTTACATTTTTCCTTTGGTGATAAGCTGAGGACATTTAAAATCTACCCTCAACAGAATATGTACTGTATTAATATTTGACTGCAGTCACAATGTTGAGAGAACTTGCTCGTCCTATGTGACAGATACTTTCTGCCCTTTAACTAATGTCCCCTCAGTTTCCAGTAGTCATCACTCTCTACTTCCAAGTTGGATTTGCGTATATTCTGCATACTAGTCCCAACATACAATATTTGTCTTTCTGTGTCTTGCTTATTACTTGTTTCACTTAACAGGACTGTCACTATTGTCAAAATGTGTCAAAAAGAAATTGCCAAAATTTCATTCATTTTTAAGGCTAAATGAGTACTATGTCATTTTGGAGGAATATATTTTCTTTGTATATTCGTTTGGTGATGATGCCTTTACCATTGGTCTGTGATCTGGAACAAAAATGCACAGCCTCTGTCAACCTTGCTTGCTCAGTTTTAAGATGTGTATGCTGTGGAGGTAAGATTCTTGAGTTTCTCAAATCATGTTGTGGAGGTTCCTAAGGAGGTTGTTGTAAAGTACAGTTAGCCATCATTGCAGAGTTACAGTTCATGTTTCCTTTTTCTCAGCTGTTGTTTTGTTTTTCTTTCCCTTTTATTTGAATTGTGGAGCAGTCTAGTTCTATTTTTACAATGAGTTGTTTGTTTGCGGGGTGCTGGCAGACATGAGCAAGATACACAGACATATATGTATGAAAATGTTTTAATGAACTTTCACACCTGTTTTAGAAGGTAATATCTTTTGTTTTGTTTTGTTTTGTTTCTTCATGATGGGTGTTTCTCTGTGTAACCCTGGCTGTCCTGGAACTCACTCTGTAGACCAGGCTGGCCTCGAACTCAGAAATCCACCTGCCTCTGTCTCCCAAGTGCTGGGATTAAAGGCATGTACCACCACCACCCGGCTGAAGGTAATATCTTAATATGTATCCCAAACTTGACATGATCTTACCATATAGCCTATCTGACTGCGTACTCATAATAGTTCTCTGGTCTTGGCTTCTCAAGGCTGGGATTACAAGTCTACGTTATCACACTGTATTCTGAAACCCATTGTTTTGTATACCAACTAAGCTGATAATAATGCTGATATTTCTTAGTATCTTTTCCTGTCATGATAAAATACTCTAATAAAAGCTACCTCTGGGAAAAAGGTTCAAAGTTTGGAGGTTATGGTGTAGCGAGCACAGGGAAATCATGGCTCTGGGAGTTTGGCGCATACATTCACAGTGCATCCACAGTGAAGAAGCAAGATGGCTCACTGAGTAAAGACACTCACAGCTAAGCCTTTCTCAGACAGTGTTCTAGCAGTTGGGTAGAGGAAAGTCTTCTACAGTTCTCTGTTCTATAGTCAAGATTCTTAGGTTTTAGGCAGTCTCATTGTGCAGCTTTGGCTGGCCTGGAACTCACTGTATAGACTAGGTTGGCCTTGAATTCATATCCTTCTACCTCTGCCTCTTGAATGCTGAATTAAACTCATGCACTATCAACCCTAGTGGTTTTATTTTTATTAGTGTATATGTTGTCTATGTAGATAGATATGTATTGTGTGCAGATGGTTTTGGAGGCCAGAAGAGGGTGTTGTATCTCTGGAGCTGGAGGTGTATTGTCACTGCCCAGTGTGAATTCAGCAAGCACTTTTAACTGCTGAGCCATATCTCATATCTCATATCTCTAGCCTTAAAAGGACATTCTTGAGCACCTTTAATGTATAAACTATACTGAAGGATCTGCTAATCTTTATCAAATATCTGAGTGTGTTTGCTGAGCTAGCTGGGAAAAAGCAGTCTTGGTTTTTTGACTAGACAAATAATGTAGCATACTCATCTATAGTATTGTGCTTGTGAGATTTTCTGATTTTAGTGTGACCCCTATAGAAAAGATCTTCTTGCTTTAGAGGGAAGTTGGCCAAATGACATTCCATACAGTCAGCCAAACCAGAAATATAACTCTCCCTTTTTGTGAGCCTGAAATCTGTCATCAAATTATACTGATCTTCTGGCTATAAATCATTGCTCAACTTACTTGCTTTGAGCTCCTCTTCACATTTCTCTATATGACAGCCAAACAGTCAGTCTATGTGAGCTGCCATGTGAACACTAGCAATTGAATCAGGTCTTCAACAAAAGAGATAAGTCATGACAAGTCTTGTCTCAATTGACAAGTCATGGTTCTAGACCTTAGTAAGTGTATTTTTGACATTTTAAGAATTGCTGGAACTTTTTTTAGGGTGGATATGTCATCTTATGTTTCCATTACTGATTTATGATGTTTCTAGTTTCTTCATATTTTATCAACATTTGTTATTTTAGAGGCTGGTATATAGCTCAGTAGAATACTTGCCTAGCATACAGGCAAGTATTGTAGCATACAAGAAGTCCTGAGGGATATCCACCACTGGAAAAAGAAATCAACATGTAGTATTTAAACTTAGAAACACACACCAACAAAAACCCAACCCCAAACCAAAAACCCTTTTTGTAAGTGGGTTGGTAAGATGGCTTGTCAGGTAAGGCTGCTTGTCCTCAGATTTGACAACCTCAGTTCAGTCCCTAGAACCTACATGGCAGGAGGAGAGAACTGACTCCTACAAATCATCTTGTGATGTGCATATATGGGCTAATGTGTGCAAATACATTGTCCACCCTATACAAATAAATATAAGCAAACAATCAAATACATGTATGTGAAAACTATTTTTAAAATTATTTCCTGGGGCTGCAGAGATAGATCAGTTGTTAAGAGTACACCACAGTACTCAGGTTTAGTTGAGTATTCAGTGAACACATAAAACATACTTAATTTTGCGGGTAGGAAGTCCTGGTCTGGGACTGACAGAAGCAGATGTTTAGGATTTCCAGAAGTTGGGTGCAGTGTGTGGGTGTGTGTGTGCGTGTAGGGGAGGTGTCTGTGGGCCCCTGCTTTCACCTCTCAGTGAATTCATGCTTAGGTTTTTATGCTGCTCTGAGGCACCAGAAGGCTATTTGTTGGGTTACTGGGAGAAGAGGACCTGGATCCAGCTGCCTGATCGGGAATCTGATGAGAACTGCTTCCTACAAGAAGATGAAATACTTTCGTCTTGCTCCGCCAACCTGCCATTTACCCTCTTAACTTCCCTATTTCCTATACCTAACAGTTAAAAAGAACGATGGTTTATAGTCTCTCCTGCATTCCTAAACAGAAATAGAAGATATGGCAGAGAGAGAACCACTTAATACAGGGCAGGGGGCTGCCTCAGTGATCTTGGAGTCTTGTCTATCTCAACTGGCAAGTGCTGACATTGAGAGGCTACACAGGACATAGGGTCCATCTTTATATAATAACGTGTGACCTGACAGACATTTTTCCTTTTTCGTAGAATATAAAATATTACCAGGGAATTCGGGCAGCTGTGAGCAGGGTGAAAGACAAAGGGCAGAAGGCCTTGGTTCTTGACATTGGCACTGGCACAGGCCTCTTGTCAATGATGGCAGTTACTGCAGGGGCTGACTTCTGCTATGCTATTGAGGTAAGCTATGCTCTTTGGGTGTGTGCCATCTATCTTACATAAGAAGGCCTTTAGGTCCTTGAGGTTTCCTGGTCTGTTGACAAACATATGCCAAGCACATAACCAACTTCTCTACACAGAGAGATGAGTTAGTTAGATGGGGCTCCTTTCTCCAGGAGGTTTTTGGTATTTTTTGCTCTGAAACAGTGTTTCTAAGACTTGGCTGTGTGAGAATCCCCAAGGAACTTTACAAAATAGTTATGTGGTCCGGAAAGGTGGCTCAGTGGGAAATCGGGGTTTAGGGTCATCTTGGGCCTCTGACAGATCTTGCCCAATCTGAGCTACCACAGCCACTCTTAAAATAACATCAGTTTAATTTCTTTCTTTAATAAAACATTAATCATCTTATTCTTATGAAAATGTAAATAGTACATACTGTAACAGGAAATGTGGTAAATGAATAATAACAGTAGCTTAAATAATATAAAAATGTTTGGTCACATAAAATCCTGAGGTCAACAGTAGAATGTGTTCTACTTAGACTCCTAGCTGTCCACTCTGTCATCCCTACAGTGTGGCCCTAATCTCAAAGTATTTGGGATGGTGTAGTAGGTGGATCAGTGGTTAGAGGTATACTTGTCCTGAAAACCTGATAACCCAGGTTTGACCTCTGTATCTCACAATGAAAAAAGAGAATAGAGTCCCATGGTTGTCCTCTGACCCCCACATGCACTCTGTGACACATGTACACTTAGTTATGCACACACACCCTTATGCATGCACACAATAATAAACATATTTATTTATTTATTTATTTATTTTGAGACAAGTTCTCTACATAGTCCTGCTTGTCCTGGAACTCACTATATAGACCAGTCTGGCCTCAAACTCACAGAGCTCCACCTGCTTCTGGCTCCAACCTCATTGTTAGGATTAAAGGTGTGTGCCACCACATCTCACTTTTATCAATACTTTTCAAAGATGAGCATAGGCTGAAGAGAAAGCTCAAGGTTAAGAGCTTTGTACTGCTCTTACAGAGAGCGAGGACACATGGCTGGTAGCTCCATCTTGAGGACTATCCAACATCTTTGGCTTCTGGTGTCCTGGCACTCACATGTATATAACACACACATACACACACACACACACACACACACACACACACACACACACACTAAAAGCATGTGCCCACTATACCTGGCCTGGATAGAAACAATCTATTTGTGACTAGATAGATGACTCAGAAGTTAAAAGCATTTGTTCCTTCATAAGACTTGGGTTCAGGGCTGGTGAGATGGCTCAGCAAGTAAGAGCACCGATTGCTCTTCCAAAGGTCCTGAGTTCAAATCCCAGCAACCACATGCTGGCTCACAACCACCCGTAATTAGATCTGAAGCTACAGTATACTTATCTATAATAATAAATAAATCTTAAAAAAAAAAAAAGACTTGTGTTCAATTCTCAACTCTCAGATGGTGGTTTATAACTATCGCTAATTTCAGTTTAGAGAATCTAGTGCCCTCTTTGACCTCCATAGGCACCAAGCATGCACGTCATACACATGTATATATAGGCAAAAAAAAACCACAAACAAAATGAGTAGACTAGTTATGGTAGCACACACATTCAATCCCAGCCAGTACTTGGGAGGCACAGGCTGAATGATCTCTAAGTGTGAAGCCAGCCTGGTCTACATATGGAGTTCCAGGACAGCCAAGACTCCTGTCCCAAAAAATGAACAAACAATAAATTAAATGAGTAAAGCCAATTAAAAAAAAAAGTTGTTTAGGGGCTGGAGATACAAGCTGCTGTGGGGTACCTACCAGAGATGGCTGTTCAGATGTGGGTTTAAGCTAGTATAAAGTCTTTATTAGACAGCCAGAGGTTATACTGTGCAGATTCCAGTGTAGCCTCAAGCCTTTCTCAGGGTGAGTCTGGAGGCACAAAAACCATGTCCTATGTTTGTGTACTTTAGCTAGCAAGAACAGTTAGCCAGAAGTGGAGCTATCGAAGCCAAACCGTGAGCTTTAGAAACTTTTCCAGAACCGTGGACTTTGGTGGAGTGGGTTTGCGTTTGTGTTTTAGCAGGTGGTACAGCCTGTGTGCTGAGGTGTGTAGCCGAGTGGCACTTTCATCATTGAGTCTATTGTACATACACCCATGCATATAATTAAAAATAATAAAAGGAAATTATTAAAAAAAAATCTATTTGAGATCTCCATGAGATCAAATCCTGAGAGTTGTTATGTAGGAGAGTCTGTACTTGTCTTGGATTTTATAAGAAAAGAGAAAAAAAAGGTGTAATACTGCATTATTCTTAATAGACAGAAATTGGAATCAGCCTAGGTGTATGTAAGTAGATGATAGATAGGAAAAATTGTCGGCATACACACAATGGAATTTTACACAGCCATAAGAAATGAATTTCACAGCCATTATTTCATAAAGAAATGAAATAATGATGTTTAAACTGGGCATAGTGGGCTCACTTCTAATGGAATAGAGAAGCAGGATGATTCAGGATTAAGGTCACCCTGGGCTACATGACATTGTTGTTCAGAAATCCAAAGTAAGCAAACAACACCAACCAAAAACCAAAACATTACCAAGGTGTTGAGCAGATACAAAGATGTTCTTTTCAGAATGATCCCTGATAGCTTCAAAGTAAATTTTGTTATCCCTGTTACAAGTGAAGGAGCCAGGAGGACTCAGAATTGTTAAGGACTTAGGTCCTACAATCAGTAAGCAAAAGAAGCTCTGGGGAGAGAGCTCAGTGGCATACCACTTGCCCAGCATGCAGGAAGCTTGATCTTCAGCAGAGCAGGGAATAAACAAATAGGAGCTGGGCCTGAAGGCAGGGCCCTGCTTCTGCCCTAAACACACATACAAGGCTGTGTCCAGGTGGACATAAGCTGGTAAACTAGAAGATTGCTTAGGGAGAAGAGCTAAACTTGGAAACGTGTGGCCAGTAAAGTCAAGTCAGACAGGAAATAACCCCAGAAGGAAGAGTACTGTGAAAGCCAACAGAGCAGATTCATGGAAACCTTGGCAAGGAGGTAGTACTCAACTGGTATAGCTAGGACAAGGCTGTCAGTGGTGGTCCTAGTGACATGTGGGTGTAATTTAGTCGCCATGACTAAGGCAACTTTTGTAAAAGAAAGCATTTAACTGGGGACTTGCTTACAGTATCATGTCAAAGAGAATAGTGGCAGGAGGGTGTGGTGCTGGAGAAGTAGCTAAGCGCTACATCACAATTTGGCAAGCAGAGAGAGACCGGACCTGGTGTAAGCTTTTTTTTATTTGTTTGTTTGTTTTTGTTTCTTTTCGAGACAGGGTTTCTCTGTATACCTCTGGCTATCCTGGAACTCATTCTGTAGACTAGGCTGGCCTCAAACTCAGAAATCTACCTGCCTCTGCCTCCCAAGTGCTGGGATTAATGGTGTAGGCTTTTAAAACCTCAAAGCCTACCCCTCCTGATAAACTTCCTCCAACAAGGCCACACCCTTTTTTTTTAAAAGATGTATTTATTTCTCTCATGTGAGTACATTGTCACTACCCTTTTAATCCTTTCAAATGGTGTTACTCTCTGATAACTAAGCATTCTAATATATGAACTTATGGGAGCCATTCTTTTTTTAAAAGATTTATTTATTTATTATATGTAAGTACCCTGTAGCTGTCTTCAGACACACCAGAAGAGGGCGTCAGATCTCATTATGGATGGTCGTGAACCACCATATGATTGTTGGGAGTTGAACTCAGGACCTGCAGAAGAGCAGTCAGTGCTCTTACTCCCTGAGCCATCTCACCAGCCCTATGGGAGCCATTCTTAGTCAAATCACCACAGTTACCAAGTACTCAAGGAATGAATTTTTTATTTTATCCCATTTTTTATTAGCTATATGTTGCTAATATGTTTGATAGTATAGGTAGGTATAAAGGTTTGGCTGAGGGGCTAGAGAGATGGTTTAGTGGTTGAGAGCCCTGGCTGCTCTTTCAGAGCTCAATTCCCAGCACCTACATGGTGGTTCATGACCATCTATAAAGGCAACTGATGCCCTCTTCTGGCATGCAGGTCTACATGCACCAGAGCACTTGTATATAAAATTAAAAACAAAAACAAAACCAAATCTTTAAAAAAAAAAGATTTGGCTGGATAAAGACTAACAATTGTTGAGTTGGCAATAGGAAATCATTAATGACTTTTTGTTTGTTTGTTTTTGTTTTTGGAGATTGGGTTTCTCTATCTCCTTGGCTGTCTGTAATCCATGGCTCACCTGAAACTCATTCTGTAGACCAGGCTGGCCTCGAATTTAAGAGATCTGCCTGCCTCTACCTCCTGAGTGGTAGGATTAAAAGTGTGCACTACGACTGCCCACTTTACTAATGACTTTTAAAATAATTTTCCAAGATTTTGTTTTTGATTAATTCTGCGTGTGTGCGTTCATATGTGTGCACATGAGTACAGGTACCCATGGAGGCCAGAAGAGGGCATTAAATCCCCTAATCTAGCGTGTAAGCATGGGTTTCTGGAAGAGGAGTATGTGTTTTTTAAGCACTGAGGTATCTCATCAGCTCCAAAATTTTTAAGAGTTTGTTTTTATTTATATGTGTGTGCATGTATCCATGCTGGTGGCCTCAGACTAAAAGAGGGCATCAGGTCGAGTTATATATGCTTCTAAGCTGACTAATATGGGTTCTGGGAACTGACTTCTGGTCTCCTGTAAACCAATAAGTACTCTCGAGCCTTCTTATTGTCTGTGTGAATCGTTCTTACTGTTCTATGTTGCTAGGGCACCTTCCTTCGGAGGCTTAGACCTCTGCTGGCTGTAGGAGAGCTACTGAAGAGCCACTGGGGGCGTAGACAGGAAAACACGATCCTGACTTATCTTCTCTTTTAAAAGCAGCAAGCAGGCTTTTGATAGACATTTCTGGCAAATCTCTCCTGGTATCTATAATTGGCTGAAATAATTGACAAAGGGGATTTAGTTCCCCTCAAGCCAGATGGGGTCATCCCTTTAAAGCAAGTCAGTTCCCATACTGCACCTGCCCCTGTTCTGAGGGAGGGGGTAGTAGGTGTGGGGAAGCCTTCTTCATTGTTCCTCTCTGTTCATGTTTAGGGTGAGAGGATAGTATGTTTGCCTTTGCCTGTTTGTGTGTATGTGTGTGGAGGCCAGAGGCTGACTGACATTGGTGTCTTCCTCAGTCTGTCTCCACCTTATATATTGATATAGAGCCACTTGGACTCAAAACTAGCCAGTCCAGCTCGCCTAAGTTGAGCATCTTGTTCCCCTGGGTCAGGCTCCTGTTATCTAAGATTACAGAGGGACTGCTCCACCCATGCAGTATTTTACATGGATGGTGAATTCTGAGCCCCGGTCTTCACACTGCATCGCTGCCATAGTTTCATTTTTGGCTTTGACAGAAGCACTTTAGGGGTAAAAGGGTCCCTTGTTCACAGTTCAAAGTTATGGTCTATCACTGAGGAGAAGTCAGGATGTCAGTAACTTGAAGCAGCTAGTTGAATTCTGAATGATGCATGCAGGCTTGTACTCAGCTGGCTTTCTCCTTCATTTAGTCCTGGACCTAGCCCATGACTTGGTGCTGGTTAGGATTCAGGGTGGATCTGTTCATCCAGTTAAGAACAGTCCCTCACAGGTGTGTTCACAGGCCAGGCTAATCCAGACATGCCCTTCTCAATTGATACTGTATTGTGACAAGCGACAGTTAGAATTTTCACCACACACTTGAGGTGTACTGTCTCTCCAGACCCGTGAGATCTTGAGCTGGGCTGAGGAGAGGCTGTGATGGTCAGATTGAGGTTTAGGGAAGGACAGCAGGAGGAGGAGGATGCTGAGCTTGCGATCATTTTAGAGTCTCAGACGAAGTGATTGAGAGCTGAGGGTTTGAGGCCAGAGACCACATGTGAAAAAAACTACATTTTAGAAATGATTGTTTCCCCCAGCTGAGTACATACAGTCGTCACAAAAAAAAAAAAATGGCTTTTCTCACTAGTAGAAAAACCAAAATCAAAATCATTTTTGTGGTAGGAAATACAGAAAACGATTTAGAAAAAAAAAATAGAAAATATCCTGTTATTAATTTGTTTCCACTTTGTATTTATGAGAGTTTCTGTGTTTTTATGGGTTAGAGCTGTGACATCCAGCCAAGGCAGGTGTGAAGTCAGGATTAGAGGGGCTAGAGAAGGGGCTACTCAGGAGCTCGTGACTTTTGGAGGAAAAACGTGGTGCTTCCCTGTGGATTGTGTTTGTGTGCTTGCTTTACATACTAGGGTCTTGTGTGGCCCAGGCTGGCCTCAACCTTCCCAAGTGCTGAGATTACAGGCATGGTTCACCATTCCCAGCCTCCAATAGGATTTCATTTGGCAGAAGACCTGGGAAAGTTCAGACTTGGCCTATGAATGCTGGAGAGGACCATGCGGCTGGGAGAGTATAGGGTTCTACATTGTGGAGGGTCCCAAGAACCAGAGGAAATACAGGCTGTGCTTTTGAACTGGGTCAATTGTGAACATAACACACTAATACAAAGCATGTATTCCCAGGTTTGTGGGACAGCTCTGTTCTTATTGTCCTTACCATAGCAGCGACACCTACTGCCCTTACTAGGTAGTGCAAGATTCCTTCATTTCAACTTAGTTGGCATGAAATGGGAAGTTCTAAATTGTACCTTGGATTTGAACTTTTATTTTCGGGATAGCAGACACAATACCTGGTTGGATTTCATCCTTTTATGTTCATTTTCATGACACATTTGGAGAATAAAACACTTTTAGCATCAAATTATGAGACCCAAGTCAGATACTATCTTGCTAGCTACGAATCCTTGAGTTGTATGGTTTTTGTTTTTTAAATAGCACATTGCTCATTTTCCTTCCCTGTCTTCTCCTGCCTCTGTTTTTTCGATTTCTAGGTTTTTAAGCCTATGGCTGAGGCTGCTGTGAAGATTGTGGAGAAAAATGGCTTCAGTGATAAGATTAAAGTTATTAACAAGCATTCCACTGAGGTGACGGTCGGCCCAGGTGAGCGCCATGTCTCCTTTGTGGGACGCTGTGTGTGAAAGCAGAGCTAATGAGTGTCTCGGCAGTCAGCCACATGCAGGAAAGGTGACTTTTGCTTTAAGCATGTTGGAATTTCTTGAGTACCCCAACTTTGTGAAACTTGAGGTAGCAAGAAAAGTCTTTGTAGTCAGGAGTTAGAAACATAGAAAATCCCACATGCCCCTTGAAACCTGGAGAGCATAGCCAGGCTGGGGAAGTTGCAGGACAGGCTGTGGGTCCTCATGGCCATCGCCAGCTCTTACGATGCGGTGCTTTAGGACTGAAGGATCTATTCAAAGTCAGTATTTTACTTTAAGTTTACTTTGTCAATACCATCAGGATCTAATACAGTCAGACTGGCCTTGAGCTTGCTCTGTAGTTGAGGTTGTCCTTGGTACTGGTATGTGTATTACCACACCTGTTTTTGTTTTTGTTTTCCTCATTAAAAAAATTACTTTGGGGGTAGAGATGTAGCCACTGGTAGAGTGGATTGGGTGCATAAGGCCCTGGGTTTGATTTTGGTAAGACTCTAAAATAAAAGTAATTTAAGCTAGGTATGGGTAATCGCAACCATTTTGGAAGCTGAGGCAGGAGGAAGATCCTGGGTTTCAAGTCAGCTTGAACTACATAGCAAGATCTTTTCTAAAGCAACTCAGTTATAGGGCTGGAGAGCTGGTTCAGAGTTTAAGAGCACTGTTTGCTCTTTTAGAGGACTTAGGCTCAATTCTTAGCACCCACATGGTAGCTCACAGTTATCCATAACCAGGTCCCAGCGTATTGCATGCCTTCTGACATTAGTGGGCACAAAGTATATACATGATATACATGCAGGCAAAACACACAAAATAAAATCAGTAAATTTAACTAATTAAAAAATCTCGGGGTGTGTGTGTGTGTGTGTGTGTGTGTGTGTGTGTGTATGTCTTGTATGTGTTCAGTTCAGGCTGCCTCAAATAAATTCCTGACTATGAGAATTCTTCTGAAGGTCTTGAGTGCTGGGATTACATGTACTGCCACACTGGACCTGTTATCTCAGTGTAAATTAATATTATGAGGATACTTCACGGAATATAACTACTTTTTTTTTAAGGCATGAGCTACATTTTTTTAAAAAGATTTATTTATTGTTATGTGTAAGTACACTGTAGCTGTCCTCAGACACACCAGAAGAGGGTGTCAGATGCCATTATGGGTGGTGAGCCACCATGTGGTTGCTGGGATTTGAATTCAGGACCTTCGGAAGAGCAGTTGTTGTTCTTACCTGCTGAGCCATCTCACCAGCCCTGTAACTACTTTAAGAATATAGTGTAGAGCCGGCACGTCTTTAATCCCTGTACTTGGGAGGCAGAGGCAGGCAGATTTCTGAGTTTGAGGCCAGCCTGGTCTACAGAGTGAGTTCTAGGACAGCCAGGGCTATACAGAGAAACCCTGTCTTGAAAACCTAAAAAAAAAAAAAAGGAATATAGTGTAGAGCCTAGTGTTGTAATATTTGGATAGGTATGGCCCCCATAGATTCATATGTTTGAATGCTTGCTTTTTGAGACAAGGTCTCACTATGTAGCCTTGACTGGTCTGGAACTCAAAATTGTAGATGAAGTTGGCCTCAAACTTATAAAGACCCACTTACTTCTGAATGATCAGTGCTGGGGTTAAAGGTGTGCATACTACATTTGGCTGAACAAACTAACAAGCCACCACTGAGAAGCAAGCCCCTCCCTTGAGTGTGTGTGCTATTCTTTTCTGAAACTTCACTCTCTCTCTCTCTCTCTCTCTCTCTCAATACTTCTTAAATCTATATTAAAGCTTAGTGAATTCTCACTTTCTTTCTCCTTTCCCCAGTGTCTGAGTATGGTGTGTATAAGTGATGTATGTGTTTGTGTGTACAGATGCACCCAGGTGTGTACATTGAGACCAGAGGGGAACTTCAGATGTCTTCTTGCATTGTTCTCCAACTTTAAGAAAAAAAAAATTGAGACAAAATCTCCTTATGTAGCTCTGTTGACTGGAAGTCACTCTCTAACCAAGGCTGACTTTGAACTCATAGATATACTGCTTCCGCTTCCAGAGCACTGGGATTAAAGGGGAGTGAGTGCCACCATGCCTGGCCACCACACCACCTTATTCTTTGAAACGATCTCTCACTGGATCCTGCTTGCTCTTTCAGCTGGACTGGTTGTCTGATGAGAGCTGTGATTCCTGACTCTGTCTTCCCGATGCAGGAAGGACATGCTGGCTTGACACGGTCATAGGGATTTGAACTCGGGTCTTCTTGCTTTCACAGCAAGTGCTGTCTAGCTTGCTTTCCTGTTGCCGTGATAAGCACCATGAGCAAAGCAACTTGGGAAGGAAGGGGTTTTACTTGCCTTATTTGCTGGAGCTTGCTGGTCAGTCAACATAGGAGCCAAGACTGGAACCACGACTGGGGCAGTGAGGATGATTATAGGGCAGGCAGAAAGAAAGTGCAAGAGACAGGAGGGCTGCTGGGAATACCATGCCAGTGAGCAGGTACATATTCTCAGTGTCTTTGAAAGACAAGCAACACAAAGCATGACCAATTCCAGGCATATAAACAAGGACTATAAATTCTTACTTGCCAAGTTTATGGTACATAGTATCTATGTTTGACTAAGGCCGTTCGTTTCCTTCAGGCTAGGATAGTCTCTCAAGGACAAGTGTGTAAGCAGAGGAACTTGTCAGGTTATAACGCACGTCTTAAACATCTTAATTAAAAACAAAGACAGATGTCGGCAGGCTCGTTCATGAATTAATCATAGGAAGTCAGTCAAAGTAAACTCTCCATGCTTATGTCCATTCCGTCATGGAAGGAAGCCTAAGCAGAGACTTGAAGCAGAAACCATGGAGGGACGCTGATTGCTGGCTTGTTTCCAGGCTCACATTCAGTCCATGTAGTCCAGGCCCAGCGTGGGCTGGGCCCTTTCATATTAATCAGCAGTCAAGAAAATGCATACAGGCTAGTCTAATGGAAGCAGCTCCTCAGCTAGGTTCTTTCTTCCCAGTTGGCTTTATGAGTTATCTTCCCCAGTCTGATCATTTCCTAGAAGGAACATCTTACTATTTTTAGGGCATCTAAACTTTTTTTTTCCTTAAAATATATTTTAAAAAATATATGTGTGTACCTGCATGTATTTCCATGTACAGTGTGAGTACATTGTCTGAAGAGGTCAGAAAAGGGTGCTGTATGCCCTGGAACTAGAGACCGTTGTTAACCACTGTGTGGATGCTTGGAATTGAACCTGGTGCCCTGGAAAAGCAGCCAGTGTTTTTAACCATTGAGTATCTCTCCAGCTCCTAGTTTCCTTTTTCTCTTTTTCTCTTTTTATTTTTTATTTTTTGGTTTTTCCAGACAGGGTTTCTCTGTGTAGCCCTGGCTGTCCTGGAACTCACTCTGTAGACCAGGCTGGCCTCGAACTCAGAAATCCGCCTGCCTCTGCCTCCCAAGTGCTGGGATTAAAGGCATGCGCCACCACCACCTGGCTTCTCTTCTTATTTTTGAGACAGGGTCTCTCTATGTAGCTCTGGCTATTCTGGAAGTTGCTGTGTAGACCAGGCTGGCCTTGAATACACAGATATCTGCTTGCCTTTGTCTCTCATGGGCTGGGATTAAAGAATTGCAGCACCACCCACACCCAGCTGGCCCAGTTTTCTTAACATATTAGTTAATAAAGGTGTTAGAACCTTATCTTCAGCTCAGAAACTTTTATAATTTTGGCAGAAAGTATTACCTAGTACATATATAAAAAAAGATCTAAAAATATATTTGGAAAAGAATGGATTAAATAATGATATCTAGAAAAAGAAGTCAGTATATCCAGAGTAGAACTTATTTTATTGCTCACACATAGGTACTTAGTATCACTCTGATATATCTAATCACCCAAGCCTAAAACCAGGCACTTACCTTTGATGTGCCCTATTCATTTTACTTCCTGGGTATGTTTTCCACTTAACACTCCTCTCCTCATCTCTACTACGCAGGTAGTTCAGGCTCTAATGTCTCATATAGCCTATTAAAATAGTAAACCATCGTTCATACTGACCTTTTCTTAGAATTCTTTGAGGCTCCATCTGTAACCTCTGAAGTGTAACCATCTTTCCAGCACCCTCACGCCTGCTGTCTCCTCTTATCTCCTGCCATTTTACTCACTGGGTGCACACCTACACTGAACTTCTTGGACTCTTAGCCTCAAGGTTTTTGCTCACCTTCACCATTGCTTACCTAGCTCCGTTTACTTCCTGTCTTGACAATAACAGAAGCATGTCACTGTAGCTGGACTTTTGGCTACCTTATTAGATTCTTTTTCCTACCTTCCTTCTCCACAATCCCTTAAAAGCTCCCAACACTAGGTAGGAGAGAAAGAAGGTTGGAGGGGGAAGGGGGCATTGATCTCCTTAGACTACTGCCTGGGCATCAGGTTCTTTGGGGCAAGTTTGATCTTTGCAGTCAGGATATCCAATTTCGTGTAGTCTGTTTGCTCACGATCACTGGACAAACTGCAACAACAGCTGGAGCAGTAGCAGCAGCCCTCTGAGGGCTCTGGCATTTTTATACCCCAGACACAAAGGCCGCCTGCTTCTGCCTCCCAGGTGATGGGACTGTAGGTGCGCACTGCTGTATCCTGCCACAAGAGGGTCCTCATTGGCAAGTTAGAAGTCTTCCTCCGTTTTCCTCCTTACCTGCCACAGTGGTGCTACTTCAGCATTCTGGTTTTGTTTTGTGTTGTTGTTGTTGTTGTTTTGTACCCAGTTATGTCTTCTAATTTTGGTTCTCCTTTCTCACTTTTTTGTTTTCGTTTACTGAGCAAGGATCTGCTCTGTGGCCCTGGCTACAAGCCTCACTGTGTATGAATGTTAGGACTAGGCATATGCCTTTGTTACTTTATTACTTTCCTTCTAATTCCAAATGTGATTTTCTGAGACCTTAAAATTAGCATCTAAGTTTGGAACCTATACCTCAGAGATGGATTCCCCGAGTCTGTGTGACAACAATTGTTCCACTATCCACTGCATCCATGTGATAAATTAGGACACACCTGGTATAACTGCCCTTTTCCAGGCTCCTCTGTGTTACCCTCATAAATTTACACTCATTTGATAAATGCCAGGCTCTACGAAGTACTTATTATAACTCACTGGGTCATAAAGCTTTGTTTTTATTTTAATGAAACAAATGTGGGTTGTAAATCATTTCAAGCCTCATAATCACCTTAAATTTTATTTAGCAGGTAGAAATGGCAAGGTTTGGTGATGACTGACAGGGAATAGTAAAGAATTAAGCTGGTGTTTGCTGACTCTTGTGCACTGTTAGTTAGGCATTGCTCTTGGCATTGAGGTGTGGTGGTGAATAGGGCAGTCCTAGACCTAACAAACGATGCCACTTTCTGTGCAGTATGGTAGGTGCTGCTCTCTAAGGCAGAGACAAGCAAAGGTAGCAGGATGAGGTCAACTTGGGGCAGTGTGTTCCAGCTGGGATTTAGCATATGAGAGAGAAGGGACACTGTTTCTAAGCCAAGAGATGGCATGTGCTCTTCCACTTTACTGCTAGATATGTAAGTAAAAAGGAGCCCATGTGTGTCAGACCTTTGTTACGGGTTTACAGTTTAGGTGGCACCTTGATGGTTGGAAGCCAATTTCCAGACTCAATCCTTCCCTGCACTCATTTTCTCTAGCCCATGAGAGCTTCTCTCTCAGTGCCAGCCGCGGGCCTTGTTAGTGTAATTCGTGAGCCATTAGGAATGTCTGCAGTTCATTCTCCATGAGAAATAGCTCTTTCCAAAATCTGTTGACTCATTAAAAATTATAATGGTAGCAGTAATATATTTTAGAGGTTTAGAAAACAATTGACAAAAGAACTCAAAACCCTGCTTTTCCTAAACAGCTGGCATTTGGAGACTACGTGATAACAAGACACCAAACCTAAAAGGATTTGGCAGAAAGAATCTGGGTGGTCTAAGTCTTGGATCTCAGATTTCGTGGCTGAGCTTACAGTAACTGCAGAGTTACAGATCAGCCTCTTCTTGCTTTGTTTTTTTTTTTTTTTTTTTTTTTTTTTTTTTTGGTCCTTTCTATAGATTTGAAGTACTGGCATTCACTCAGTTTTTACTTTTCAGTTTTGTTAGTCAGGATGGAAAATTTTTCCATCTGAGTTTTTTTTCCCTCTGAAATTGTTTGTGTTTTTTCTCCCTATATTTCTGCTTAGTTTTAATTTTAGGTATTTATAGACTCTTTTTGTTCTCCATGGTATTCCTTTTCCTCCTGTTCTTGTTTTTGTTGTTGTTGTTTCAGCTTTTTTTGGTTGTTGTTTTTTGAGACAGGGTTTCTCAGTTTAGTTCTGGCAGTCCTGGATCTCACTTTGTAGACCAGGCTGGCCTTGAACTCACAGAGATTGCCTACCTTTGCTTCCTGAGTGCTGAGATTAAAAGCATGTGCCACCACCTTCCATCCTTTCCCCGATTCTTAAAAATACCGGAGAGTTGAAAGAGAAATGCCAGCAGGCTGTTGGTGATAAAGCCAGAAAGAGCAGGGCAGAGAGGACTCGCTCACTCCTGACTCTGTTGCCATGTCAATGTTTCCTAACCACTGGAAAGTGATATTACAGATATATTTCCGGATATTTAAGCTCTCAATGGCATGAACTTTTTTATTTTTCTTTAAGATTTATTTTATTTTATTTTTTATTTTTATTTTTTTGGTTTTTCGAGACGGGGTTTCTCTGTAGAGCCCTGGAACTGACTCTGTAGACCAGGCTGGCCTCAAACTCAGAAATCCAGCTACCTCTGCCTCACGAGTGCTGGGATTAAAGGCATGTGCCGCCACTGCCTGGCTTAAGATTTATTTTAAAGTCTGTGTGTGTGTGTGTACGTGTACATGCGCGTGATGAGTGCAGATGTGTGCAGAGTCCCGAAGAGGGCATCAGATCTGGAGCTAGAGCTAAGAGGGGTTCTGAGCTACTAGGGACTGAGCTTGGGTCTTCTGCAAGAGCAGCACATACTCTTACTCCCAGGGTCATTTCTCTAGCTCCTAGTTTTGATATGTCTCTCTGATGTATTTGTCATAAATGTCTTTCCTAGTCTGTTGCATGTTTCTGACTCTGTTCATTTGTTTTCAGATGGTGACTTGCCATGTCGTGCTAACATTCTGATCACGGAGCTGTTTGACACAGAACTGATTGGGGAGGGAGCACTGCCCTCTTATGAGCATGCACACAAGCATCTTGTACAGGTAGTGGTTCAGAGCCTTCCTTGGGAGTGTTGGGATTGCAGCCATCACACAGCCACTGCTACACCACGTTCAGTACAGCCCTCAGAATCTCCATCAGTTCTGGGCCCCCCTTTAGTTCCTGGCAGGCATCTAGCTCAGGTGGCAGTAGTGCTGAACTGGAGAAACTTCTGCTTATACTCCCAGCTGTGAGAACCCCCTTCACTGCTGGGCTTTCAGGGTGTGGTGATGGATGCAGATTGATACAGGACCACTAGGCCGGGAGAGGTAGAACCACAGCCAAGAAGGTGAGGAGAACTCTGCAGGTGTCCTATTGACTTTGTCATCCTAGATCAGACTTCGGGGAGTCTAATGCTAGGTGCTTCATTGTTAGCACAGTTAAAACACAGGACAATTTGGGGAAAGTTTTCCCCTCCTACAATCATTCCCATTCCAGGTTTCTAGGTAATTGTTCCAATTCTAGGTGCACAATAAAGTGTAAGGTGTGACTACATAGAAACTCATGTGAGCAGGCTGAAATGCATGTGACATCTCCCCTAAGGATGGGTCTTGTTAAAGGCCTAGGGAGGGAGAGTCTGGGATAAACATTCTGGGGGATCTAGGTGAGGTCTGCCTCCACTAAGGCACAAAGGTTATCAGGTCATTAACAGTGTCTACTCACAGACCTCTTGGTGGGAAAAGAGGTATTTCATTTCCTTCATTAAGGAGAGGCCCCAGTGCATTTAACATTCCTGGTTCCCTAGTGTTTTGGGGCAAGAAGACTTTCATGTTCTCCAACAAGTAGGAATAATGCTCATCGGTGCTGGACAAACCCAGCAGGCCAGGGTGGGCAGCTTCTCATTGTGTTCATATCCAGGGAGGATTTTGTCTGCTGTTCTGGGTGAGGCCTGCACTGAAGGGTCACTTTGAGCCTGAGGCCACATGAGGCCAGAATGGCTACTTGTTTGGAAGACTCCACTGGGTCTGTACGGTTAGCATGTCAATGTGTCGGGTTTTCATATATTTAATTGTAGCTGGATTTTGCTATTTCATGGGTTCTTCTTTCTTCTACTCTTCTCCCCTTTCCTGCACTTTCAACTCCTTAACACTAGATGAGAGAAGAAAAAGATACAGAGTAAAGGAACGAGACCCCTGAGTAAAGCAGGGGTCAGAAAGGGGGTGATGTTATTGTTAGACTACTTTCTGCTGACTAGGGCCCTTGACTTCCTTGGGCAGTTTTGATCTTTACCATCAGAATATCTAATTTCTTCTTTTTGTTGTTTCTTTTTTGCGCATGACTGCTTAACAAACTGTGCCCAACCAACCCACCCCACTTTTTGAGGCCCTGTAGCATTTATATATGCTATGAAAAGTCCCCAGAATTCTAAATACCACACAATCACAGAAACTGTCTGCAGCTGGTAAAATCACGCTTCTACTAGAACATGAGGCAGATCATAGTCCCCACACCTGGGATTAAAATGAAAGCACATTCCTATTTTTATATTTTTTTTTTCAAGAAACCAAAATTCTCACTACATTTAATAGTTCTAGCTAACTAGGAACTCATCTTAAGTCATTTTAGTACTCAAAGCTGAGGCAGAAAGACTAAGTAAGAGGTTAGTCTAGACTACATAACGACATTGTCTTTAAAAAATAATAATAATTTTAGGCATGATGTACTTTCTTTTCTTTCAAGAAATAGAGCAGAAAGCAGTTTACTCTCCTGACAGGGAAGGTGTTAGAGTTACTGAGTCAGACAACTATGAAAACTTTTGACATGTGTGAGGCGCTGGTGAGGAGGCACCTGATTTAATTGCTGTGTTGCTCATTTGTTGTGATGTAAACCTAGGAAGACTGTGAAGCAGTGCCTCACAGGGCAACTGTCTATGCCCAGCTGGTGGAGTCCAGAAGGATGTGGTCGTGGAACAAGCTGTTTCCCGTCCGTGTTCAGACTAGTCTTGGAGAGCAG
The DNA here is from genome assembly GCF_008632895.1 of Mastomys coucha. Classification (NCBI taxonomy): domain Eukaryota; kingdom Metazoa; phylum Chordata; class Mammalia; order Rodentia; family Muridae; genus Mastomys; species Mastomys coucha. The sequence goes on from NW_022196905.1 coordinate 244,342,153, forward strand.
GTCATCATTCCTCCCTCAGAATTAGAGAGGTGTCCTGGTGCTCCTTCAGTCTATGACATTCAGCTAAACCAGGTGTCATCTGCTGACTTCACTGTCCTCAGTGATGTGCTGCCAATGTTCAGGTACTGTGGAACCTCCCTGGGTGGCTGTTCTTTGAGATATTTGATCAGATGTCTTCTTTTATGGACCAGAAAGCTAGCTGAGTCCTTTCCACATCAGTACCATTGTTGGGAGGTCTCTGTGGAAGCTTACCAGAGGTATATGTGAGTTAAATTATGCTTCAGTCTCCAAATATCCTCCACAGTGTGGACTTCAGCAAGCCAGTCAGCAGCTCGGCAGCGTGCCATAGCAGACAGTTTGTACCTTTGGTGTCTGGCCAAGCACAAGTGGTCCTCTCCTGGTGGGACATTGAAATGGACCCCGAGGGCAAGATCAAGTGCACCATGGCGCCCTTTTGGGCACAGACAGAGCCACAGGAGCTTCAGGTAAGAGGCAGGAGTTGAGCACATTTCATGTAAGTCAGAGAACTTTTGTTTCTTTCCACCCTTAGATCGCTGTAGCAGTCAAAGGCAAAGAAGACATTTTCTTTTGGGAAGACACACATGCACACATACAAGTACAAGGGACTGGGAATGTACTCAGTGATAGAGCACTTTCATAGTATACATGAGTCCCTGTGCTACATATATGTACATCTCAAATACTACAAAGAAAAATGATAAAACATACAATTAGCACAGCTTGCCAGTGTGTAGTAAGGCTGACCTCTCCTCTCTGGGGGAGTTCATGGTTGACACAGTGGCCACGGTGTTCTGCCATTCTCCTTGTCCTCTCATAGTACATCCTCACCTTCTGCCATGGTCCAGGGGGCTCAGTCAACTTGGAAGGGAGAACTACAACCTCACTCCCCTTGATTCAAAATCCATCTTCTCCAGCTCAGGATAAATGAGCAGAGGAATGGGAACTACAAAATGGAAATACTATTCAACATATAAATTTTCACCTTTAAACTGTTATGAAATAAAACAACATAAATGAACTGCAACTAAATACTATCTTTTACCTAGTAGTAAGTAAAATTCAGAAAGTTTGGTGACATAGTCCAACCTGGTAGGAAGTGATTGATGTTCGGGCCCTGGGTACTTTTGCTAGTGTGCAGAGCGACTCACTTGCAAGATAATCATCGAATCCTTAACTTTGTAGGAAAAGAATAACAGAAAGGCCACCTTTAAGGTCTCAAATCACCCCATGCCTCAGTGAACAGTATCTCTCTGGGCACAGACGCAGAACTCAGCTGCCTCCTGTGTAGGGTGCGTGGGAGGGAGAGGTATTAGGGAGGCACCCTGGAGCACTTAGGGTTCAATTCATACAGTACAGGGAGAAATAACAAACCTGAGTGAACCTAAGCTATTATCCTGTTAGCCTTTATATTTGATAGACATCTTAGATATCTGCCTTTTTGCTAAATCCAGGAACAAGTGGATGAGCTATGTCCCAGGCAAGTGCAACAAGCCTTGTCTTCATTTGCATGCAGCCAGTGGAGTCTGACAAGGCCTAGTTTCCTTAGTTTCTAGAAATGACAGTAAGCAGGGGTCGTCCCAGTAGAATTGAGCCAGATGTCTTTTTTATATTTTAATTCTTTTTGTGAGGCAAGATCTTGCTATATAACAAGCTGGCCTGAACTCCCAAGGTAACCCAGGCAGACCCAAATTCACGGTCCTCCTTCCTCAGCTTTCTCAGTGCCGGGATTACAGGTTTGTGCCTCACATCTAACTCAGGTACCAACTTTTTAGGATAGTGTATTCTTCCTAATTTTTTTTTTTCTGTTTTTTTTCAAGACAGGGTTTCTTTGTGTAGCCCTGGCTGTCTTGGAACTCACTCTATAGACCAGGCTGGCCTTGAACTCAGAAATCTGCCTGCCTCTGCCCCTAATTATTTTTCAAATGCTAGCACCTTATTTTCTAAAAAACAAGACACATATATTACAGGTTATACGAATATACTGGTTAGGGCCGGGCGGTGGTGGTGCACGCCTTTAATCCCAGCACTTGGGAGGCAGAGGCAGGCTGATTTCTGAGTTCGAGGCCAGCCTGGTCTACAGAGTAAGTTCCAGGACAGCCAAGGCTACACAGAGAAACCCTGTCTCGGGGAAAAAAAAAAAAAAAAAGAATATACCGGTCAGGTATGGTGGCATAGGCCTTTAATCCCAGTACTAAGGGGATAGAGGCAGGTGTATCTCTGAATTTGAAGCCTGCCTGGTGTATCTAACAAGTTCCAGGCCAGCCAGGGCTACATAGTGAGACCCTGCCTCCTCACCCCAAAATTAATAATAATAATAATAATAATAATAATAATGGGTTGTTGTTGTTTTGTTCTGTATCATAGTCTTTGTCATTTGTACACGTCCTTGGGTTTCCTTATGTGGGCAGTGTGGCACATGCTTCAGGCCAGGAATCTGGCCGGGAGTAGAGAGGCACCTACAGTCTCAGGTATGAGTTTCCAGGGTCTCAGCCTGCTTTACCTACCAAGCTTCCTGGCACGGTTTACCACTTTGCACATATTTATGTGACTATAGCTTTATCTTTTCTTCTTGTTTTCCTTATATGTTGGGTTTTTTTAAAAAATTTATTTATTTATTTTATGTATATGAGTACACTGTAGCTATCTTCAGACACACCAGAAGAGGGCATCTCATTACAGATGGTTGTGAGCCACCATGTGGTTGCTGGGATTTGAACTCAGGACCTCTGGAAGAGCAGTCAGTGCTCTTAACTGCCAAGCCGTCTCTCCAGCCCCTGTATGTAAGAATTATCACTATTTATTGAAGGTTACCTTGGGCTCGTGTGAACTCAGTGATAGAACAGTTGCCTCACATTTGATGCTCTGGTTTTTGTTTTGTTGATTGTTTTTTGTTTTTTTTTTTTTCCAGAAAGTTTCTCTGTGTAGTCCTGGTTATTCTGGAACTCACTCTGTACACCAAGCTATCCTTAAACTCACAGAGATCCGCCTGCCTCTGTCTCTTGCGTAGTGGGATTAAAGGCATGTGCCACCACCATCTGGCTGCTCTTGTTTTTTAATCTCCAGTCAGAATCTCTGTAAATCATTTTTCACAATTTAGAATATTTTACTTCTCTTAAAAACTCCACTTAAGTGGGGCAGTGGTGGCGCATGCCTTTAATCCCAGCACTTGGGAGGCAGAGGCAGGCGGATTTCTGAGTTCGAGGCCAGCCTGGTCTACAGAGTGAGTTCCAGGACAGCCAGGGCTACACGGAGAAACCCTGTCTCAAAAAAACCAAAACAAAACAAAACTCCATTTAATTTAAAGGAATAAACTATAAAAACTTTGTGTTGTTTTAAACTTTTGGGTGTGTGTGAAACAGTGTGGTATGTGTATGAGTTATGGTGAATGTAGTGTATACACCTGTTAGTGTATGCACATGTGCCTGTGGGTGGGCCTCTGCATTTATGTGTGGAGCCCAGAGGGCAATCGCCTTCCATCTTCATTTTTTTTTTTCTTTTTTGTTTTTTTTGTTTTTTTTGTTTTTTTTGTTTTTTTGAGACGGGGTTTCTCTGTGTAGCCCTGGCTGTCCTGGAACTCACTCTGTAGACCAGGCTGGCCTCGAACTCAGAAATCCACCTGCCTCTGCCTCCCAAGTGCTGGGATTAAAGGCATGAGCCACCATCGCCCGGCTCCATCTTCATTTTTTAAACATGATCTCTTACTGAATCTGAAACTCACAGATTTGACTAGGCTGGCTGCCCACTCCCATCCCCCAGGTTGTAGACACCCAGGCTGTTTAGCTTTACATAGGTACTGGGGATTCAAACTCAGGTCCTCAAGCCTTTGCAGCAGTCGCTTTATCAATTAAGCCATCTTCCCCACCCTCTATTTTCCCAACTTTTGTTTTGAACAATTGTAGAATCACAGAGTGAGAGTGGACACTGATCATACCTTTACTTCAGTTTAATTACTAACTGTTAATATTCTCCACATTTGCTGTGTCTCTGCTTCCTTTCCTCTCTCACTCCACACTGTTTATGCTCAGTCATTTGATAGTAGGTTACGAATATCTGACAACTTGACTCTTTGATACTTACAAGAACTAAGCTTTCCTCATAAGCAAAATACTATCATAACAGCTACGAAAGTTAACAGTATGCTATTCCATCACCTAGTATGGCTCAAAATAAAAATGTCCTTCATTGTCCCTTAGTGTTAGCTTTTGTTTTTCTAGTCTAGGATCCAGTTAGATACTATGTATTATATTGTCATGACCTTTCTGTGTTTTGAAGCCACTTAGAAGACAGAAGGATATTTTGTGTGTGTTAAAGCCCTGGATATCTCCCAAGAGTCTCTTAAAACAAGGTTTCTGCTGGGCAGTGGTGGCACATGCCTTTAATCCCAGCACTTGGGAGGCAGAGGCAGGCAGATTTCTTAGTTCGAGGCCAGCCTGGTCTGCAGAGTGAGTTCAGGACAGCCAGGCTACACAAAGAAACCCTGTCTTGAAAAACCAAAACCAAAACAAAACAAAACAAGGTTTCCCCTTGGCCACTAAGTCAGTTTTGGTGGTGAGCCAGAGAATTTTTCCTTTGAATGAAAGATGACTCACAGTCCAACAGGTGAAGGAAAGAACGTTGGCTCTTATGCTAGCTAGTTTTCTGTCTACTTGACATAGGCATCTTAACATCTTAAAAGAGGAAGCCTCAGTTGATAAAATGCCTCCATAAGATCCAGCTGTAGGGCAATTTCTTAATTAGTGATTGATGTTGTAGGGCCCAGCCATAGTGTGATCCCTGGGCTGGTGGACGTGGCCTTTATGAGAAAGCAGACCTGACTAAGCCGTGATGAGCAATCCAGTAAGCAGCACGCTTCCATGACTTCTGCTTCAACTCCTGCCTTCAGGTTTCTGTCCTGTTTGAGTTCCTCTTGATTTCCTTCAATGATTATCAGAATGTGTAAGCATAAGCCAAATAAGCCCTTCCCTTCCCAGCTTGCTCTTGGCCATGGTTTTTCATCGCAGCAATAGTGACCCTAACTAAGACAAGTGCTGCTCTGTGAGGAGAGCAGAGACTGCACTTGTCCCTTCTAAAGTTACCTCAGAAGACCACTGCCCTCGAAGATGTATTCTAAAGTCAGGAAGGTTCCAGAAAGGTTTTGGGACACTGGCTTCTCTGATTAGATTTTTTTTTCTTATTCTTTAGGACCATAGCAGGCACTTATAGTCTATGCCATGTCTCTGTGCAGCTAATAGTTGGCTTTGGGCCGTTGGATTGGAAGTGTTGTTTTCACAGCTTGGTGAAAGCTGGCTCTCTATTCCTCATTTCAGTGGAGGGACCACTGGATGCAGTGTGTGTACTTCCTGCCACAGGAGGAACCCATTGTGCAGGGCTTACCCCGATGCCTGGTAGCCCACCATGATGACTACTGTGTGTGGTACAGCCTTCAGAAAACCAGGTATGCCTGTTTGTTGTTGGGGTGGAGGACTGGCCCCCAGAGACTGCATTGATGTAAACTTTCTATGAACTGACCTTGCAGAGAATTGAATGGGCAGATTTATATTAGAACAAAATAAAATAAGCAAGGGCCAGTAAAATGTCCCTGTGGGTAAAGGCGCTGGTGGCCAAGTTTGATGACCTAAGTTCAGTCCCCAGAATCCATAGTGTAGAAGAGAACCCATTCCACAAAGCTGTCCTCTGGCTTCTACATTTGTGTTAGGGTACTCCCCCAGCCCCAAACACAAAATTTAAAAAAAAAAAATTTACAAAAGCAAAACTTTGTGGCAGAATATATCAGTGTGTTTATGTATATGTAGAAACTGTTGTGGATTGATAAGTTCTATTCAAAACAAATATAGAAAAAATAAAGAATCATAGGGCTCTATAACCTATAATGTGCTGGTGTCCAGACTCACCTAGAGTCTTGGAGAGACCTGTGCATGTATCTCCTAGGGTCAAGGCTGATTTCTGGTATTCTCTGTGCTGTGTGCCCTTGTGATCACTGGTTTCCAGTTTGGAATTTTCTTTTTAAGATTTATTTATCTTATGTATATGAGTATATCGTAGCTGTCTTCAGACACACTGGCAGAGGGCATCAGATCCCATTACAGATGGTTTTGAGCCACCATGTGGTTGCTGGGAATGATGGTGCTGGGAATTGAACTCAGGACCTCTGGAAGAGTAGTCAGTGCTCGTAATTGCTGAGCCATCTCTCCAGCCCCTTCAGTGTGGAATATTTATCACTTATGTTTGGCTTTTCATCTCCCTGCTCAGCCCCGATGCGAATGACAGCACCTACCAAGTGCGACCTGTGTGTGACTGTCAGGCTCACCTGCTCTGGAACCGGCCTCGGTTTGGAGAAATTAATGACCAGGACAGAACTGATCACTATGCCCACGCCCTGAGCACTGTAAGTGTCACTCTCTGTGTTTGGGTCTCCCTGTGCAGCTTATGGTGTGTTCTGACATTTTGTTTTGTCTCCTTGTTGATGGACTGTCTTCACCTGGCTCCGTCTGGAGCAGACGCTTGAGAGCTTGAGAGCTTGTCTTGGACTTTCCTTGTTCTCTGCTCTGTGAGAGGTCCGCTGGGTATTCTCTCTTCCCATAAAAGCTCTCTTGAGAGCCTTTCCCCAGACCAAACTTGTTCTGCTGGATGCCTTTACCTCTGGGATCTCCAGCCCCGCCTTTAGCTCTACCTCTCCTCTTTTCATCTGTTGCACCTTTCTGAAATTCCCTAATATATAAATGTGACCATGGAGCTTTCTAACCTAGGGTCCCCAGGTGGAGTTTAGAAGGAGTCTCCTGGACCCCCTTGGAGTTGTATACAGAAATATGTCTGTACATGCATGCATTTTGTGGAGGGAGAATATTCCAAGCTGCCATAAATTCTTCTCAAGTGGATCTGTGACCCATATAGGCACCCCTACTTTTGGGGAGCCACTTGAAGGGTACATGAGCTAGATGGGGTAGAAATTTGTCACTGTAGACTAGAAGGTATCTTCCTGCTAGTGGAGTAGGTCTTTGGCTGGGCCTTCTGAGTTGCGGAATGGGCCCTGGTGGGAGAGTGAGTAAAGGCCATAGTGGGTTATCGTATGTGCTCAGGAGGCAGGCGTGATGAGGTAGGGGCTAAGATAGTTTAGCTTGGCTGTGAGCAAGAGGAGACAAGAGCTGATGTATTCAGAAATCTGTTGGGTCTAGAGAGAGGCTCAAAGGTGGTTGAGGGCACTTGCTTCTCTTCCCAAGGACCAGATCTGATTTCTTGTACTCACAGCCACCTGTGACTCCAGTTCTAAGGTCTTTAATGCCCTTTCTGGCCTCAATGGGTTATAGACCCACATGAAGGCAAAACGCCCATACGCATAAAATAAAACTTAAAAAAAAAAAAAACGAAGCCTGTGAGTGGACTTGGGGGAAGGAAAGCATGTCTGTTGGAGTGTCGAGGAGCCATGATGATCTTGCCCTATTACTACAGGTACTGGTGCCAGGGAGCATCTGCCTTTGTGTGAGTGACGGCAGCCTCCTCTCCGTGCTGGCCCATCACCTTGGAGCAGAGCAGGTACCACTGGGTCATGCCTTTCTGTTGGCTTTGTAAGGGTCATTCTTCTCTTTTCAGTCTTTTTTTTGTTTTGTTTTGTTTTTGTTTTTGTTTTTGTTTTTGTTTTTGAGACAGGGTTTCTCTGTGTATCCGTGGCTGTCCTGTAACTCACTCTGTAGACCAGGCTGGCCTCGAACTCAGAAATCCGCCTGCCTCTGCCTCCCAAGTGCTGGGATTAAAGGCGTGCACCACCACCGCCCTGCCCCTTTTCAGTCTTTTACTTATTTTTCTTTTCTGGTTTGTTGTTGTTCACTTTTTTAAAGGTTGGCTCTTGAGTTATGGCATGGTGTAGTCCAGGCATGGGATTCTGTGACCAAAGCAGATGCAGCTTTTGTGGGTATGCTGAGCTTGGTTTGGGTGCCGAGGACGTTTACTGTTTCCGTGTATGGTCAGGCACACATAATGGCTACACAGCTGCAGCGTAGGATTCCAGGTTAGCCACCGACTAGAGTGACTATCCCGAGTGGCTGCATCCCGGGGAGGGAGCAAGGCCAGGCCAGTGTCTCAGCATTCTCTTGACAATGTTTTCGTCTTGAATGTCTCTACCCTCTTTAACTTCGTCTCCTATGTTCTCTTCAGGTGTTTACAGTTGAGAGTTCAGTAGCTTCCTTCAGACTGATGAAAAGGGTAAGTGAGAGAGTTGTTACCAGATTCATAAAGGGCCTGTTGGGCCTTCTCTCCCAAGTCTGGGATGGCTGACTTTGCAGTAGTATCAACGACCAGGAGTGGGAGATGCAATCCTGCCTCATGGCTGCAACTCCTACCTGCAGAGCAGGCCTTTTGGCTTTTGGGCAGACATCCAATTAGTAGGACTTTTTTTTGTTTGCTTTTGAAATAGGGTCTCACTAACTTGGGTCTTACTGCCTTGGCTGGTCTAACTCACCTTGTAAAGCAGGCTGGCCTTAAGCTCACAAAAGTCTGCCTATCTCTGCCTCCCAAGTGCTGGGATTAAAATTGGTATCCAGTCAGAAGCAAATGTTTATACTCTGCTTTTAGTTCTTTTTTTCTTATTCTTTTTTTTTTTTTTTTTT
>NW_022196905.1:244350794-244400689 GCF_008632895.1 Mastomys coucha
GGGTTTCTCTGTATAGCCCTGGCTGTCCTGGAACTCACTCTATAGACTAGGCTGGCCTCGAACTCAGAGATCCACCTGCCTCTGACTCCCAAGTGCTGGGATTAAAGGCGTGTGCCACTACCACTGCCTGGCTGCTTTTAGTTCATGTAGTTGAAGAAGTTTAGTCTTTTCTCATATCACATAGTACTAAGAAGCTAACATCTCTGTAAATAGAATTGACTTATTTGTTCCTGGGAGTAACCTACTCTACCAAAACTGCAAGACCAATATAGGTCCAGCCTATAAATGAGATGTCATTTGCTCAAGCCCTCTTGCGTGGTCTGTAGGAGGTCCCCAAAGAGATGTTTCCACAGCAGATAAAGTGGCACCTTAGAGCCATTTGGTCAGAACTCAGCAGAGATGGTAGGTACCTCTGAGAGGCATTGGTTTTTAGCTTTCTATGATGCTGTAGATTGGTCCAGGCCTCAAGCACATCAGGCAAGCACTCCACCGTGGAGCTGTGTATACCTTTTGCCCAATAGTTGTTTTTCCCTGGTCCAAAACAATGTATGAGTGTAAACACAGTTACATTCTGTCTTTCAAAGATCTTCAAGGTTAACCACCTGGAAGATAAAATTAGCGTCATCAATAAACGGCCTGAGTTGCTAACTTCTGCAGACCTGGAGGGCAAAAAGGTAAGGAATGAGACTTCATGTTGCACTGCAGCTGTTTGAGGGGGGACAGAGTAGCTCAAAGGTGGCCTAAGCCCCCTTGTTGCCTTGGCTAAATGCTATGTGATATCTTTCACTCATGTAGCTTGGCCAGACAGGACCTCACCCTCACCACTGTGAGGATGGCTGAGAGTTTGTATAAAGCCCCATGAGCGTAGAACTGGGCTCCTGTGCCTGTCACATGAATAGATTGTTGAGGTTCAGGAACACCATGCACTGCCTCTCCTTTTCCCCTTCAGAGGATTCTTCCTGCTCTGGTCTTTTCAACCTCCAGAACTGCTCACCAGGAATCCTGGGGTGACTAAACACCAGCTCCCTGCAGGCTTTTGTTTATTTTGAGACAGGGCTGTTCCTTAAACTAGGTTGGCCTCATCCCACAGAGATCTTCCTACTTCTGCCTCCTGAGTACTGAGATTAAAAGCCTGTGTCACTATGACTAGTCATGTTTAATTTCTTAAGAAGCCACTGAGGACTGGATAGATGGCTCAGCTGTTAAAAGCACTGGCTGCTTGCTTTTCCAGAGGACATGGGTTCAATCCCTAGCACCCACATGGTGGCTCACAGCAGTCTATAACTCCAGTTCCATCTCTGACATTAACACAGATATACATGCAGACAAAACACCAATGCACATAAAGAAAAATAAATTATAAAGAAGAAACTGCTGCTGCACTGTTGTCCAGCAGTGTGCGAGGGTTCCTTATGTGGTTCTCTCCTTCTTAGTGGGAATGCACTAGCTGTCATTGTAGTTTGACTTTGTTTCTTCTTGATAGCCAGTGATTGTGAGCATCTTTTCATGTTCTCATCAGCTATGTGTCTTAGTTGACTTAGTTGAATATGTGTTTCCCCTCATGCTTTTTATAAAATGACAGCTTGAGATTTATCCATACAGCGTACAAGTCACTCATTTAAAGTGTATGGGCAAGTGATATAACTGTAAAGTATGCACTATCACCAGGTCAGCTTTAGGGCATTTTTATTACCCTCAGAGATACTCATTCTATTGGTGGTCACACTCATGTGTTTCCAAGCCCTAGGCCGCCACTAGTTTACTTTCTGTCTGTGTGAGTTTGCCTATTCTGGGCAAGTAATATATTTGAAATCATACAACATATGGCCCTGTGTAACTAACTACTTACATTTAACATATTTTCAAGGATCATACACATTGTAGGCTAAGTCAGTGCTTCATCCTTTTAAAATTATTGTATAAGATTCCATTGTATTGGATAGACTACATTTCATTTTTTCCATTGACCAGCTGGTGGGCATTTATACTATTGGTATTTCTTGGCTACTTTAAATTTTAAGTACTGGTTATCTTTTCCTCTTCCTCCTTCTATTCCTTTTCCTCTTCTTCCTTCTCCTCCTCCTCTCCCTCCTCCTTCTCTTCCTCTTTTTCCTCCTCCTTTTTTCTCTCTCAATTTTTTTTTGAGGGGTGAGTTTCAAGATAGGGTTTTTCTTTATAGCCTTGGCTGACCTGGACCTCACTCTGTAGACCAAGCTGGCCTCGAACTCAGAAATCCACTTGCCTCTGCCTGCCAAGTGCTGGGACTAAAGGCATGCGCCACCACCGTCTGGCTCTCTTTCAATTTTTGATGAAGGTTTAGAAGATAGTTAAAATTATAAGTCACTTCTGTAGCGCTCTGGCCAGACTCCAGGTTCCTGTTGGGTAGCAATGATGATATGATTAAACAAAGAAGGCATCTGATGGTGTCCCAATGAGCCAAGAGTAGGAGTGAAGCTCAGGAAGTTTCAGGGTCAACCCTGGTCTGATTTCTGCTTTGTCTATTGCCTGTCCTCTGTTTTCCATCCACTGAGGCTTTGAAGAGTCTCTCAGACTCGGCCTTAGCTTTCTTGATCCACATGTCATGTGAGTGCTGTATAGCATTCCCTTAGAGTGCTGCCAGTTACCACCTCTGCTTGCAGTGTTCTGCCCATATGCCTCATGGTCCTCAGAAGGATCTTTTAAAGTACATTTCTCTATCTTTTGAATCCCTGGTTAAAGCTTTAGGTAAGTCTCTTTCCTTCACGCCTTAGGGCAAGTTGAGCCTCCTCAGCTATTTGGATCCTGGCTGGTCTGGCCTTCCTCACTGGCCTGCCCTCTCATCCTCTCCTGACTTACGTCTAGAAGGCCTTGCTCTCACACCCTTGCTTGGTCTCTGCCCACCTGTTTGTTTGACTTCTGACTCTTAGTCTTAAATCTGTTTGCTTATTCCACAAATGTTGATTGAAATATAGTCTGCTAGGGACCTTGATTCCAGTGTCCACATTTGCTTTAGTTCATTGATGATGACCATGTTCATCTGGTATGGATACTGTCTTAGTCAGGGTTTCTTTTTTTTTTTTTTTTAAAGAATTATTTATTTACTTTATGTATATGCATACACTGTAGCTGTCTTCAGACACACAAAGAAGGCATCAGATCCCATTACAGATGGTGTAAGACACCATGTGGTTCCTGGGAATTGAACTCAGGACCTCTGGAAGCAAGTCAGTGCTCTTATCCACTGAGCCATCTCTCCAGACCCCTATCTGGTTTCTTTTTTTCTTGTTTTGTTTTTCTTTTCTTTTCTTTTTATTTTTTTATTTTTTTATTTTTATTTTTTGGTTTTTCGAGACAGGGTTTCTCTGTATAGCCCCGGCTGTGTCCTGGAACTCACTCTGTAGACTAGGCTGGCCTCGAACTCAGAAATCCGCCTGCCTCTGCCTCCCAAGTGCTGGGATTAAAGGCATGTGCCACCACCGCCCGGCTTAGTCAGGGTTTCTATTCCTGCACAAACATCATGACCAAGAAGCAAGTTGGGGAGGAAGGGTTTATTTAGCTTACACATTCACATTACTGTTCATCAAAGGAAGTCAAGACTGGAACTCACACAGGGCAGGAAGCAGGAACTGATGCAGAGGCCATGGAGGGATGTTTCTTACTGGCTTGCTTCCTCTGGATTGCTCAGCTTGGTTTCTTATAAAACTCAAGACTATCAGTCCAGAGATGGCACCACCCACAAGGAGCCCTCCCCCCTTGATCATTAATTGAAAAAAATGCCTTACAGCTGTGTCTCATGGAGGCATTTCTTCAACTGAGGCTCCTTTCTCTGATAACTTTAACTTGTGTCAAATTGACACACAAAACCAGACAATACAGATACACTGGGGTAAAACAGTTGTTTGCGGCTTGGCAGAATTCCTTCGGGAAGCTCTCTCTGAAGCCCTGCATACACCTAACCTCAGCTTCCTTCCAGTGAAGACTGCTCCCTCCCTTTTTTGTGTCGTTCCTCCATCCCGCAGACCTTTGTATCTTCAGGAACATGCTCATTTGTTGACTGAGTGAATGAGTGAACGAATGAACGAGTAAATGAACAAACAGACTGTTACATGCTCCCATGAAATTCCCGGGTGCCCCTCACTTGTTAGCTTCACTCCTGACACTTGGTTTCTCCTGTCCTGTTGCCAGGTCTCCCTCCTCCTGGGTGAACCCTTTTTCACCACCAGCCTGCTGCCATGGCACAATCTATACTTCTGGTATGTCCGTACCTCTGTGGACCAGCACCTAGCACCCGGAGCTGTGGTGATGCCCCAGGCTGCCTCACTGCATGCCGTGATTGTGGAGTTCAGGGTAGGTGACCCAGGACTTTATGAAAACACCAAAGCAACAGGAAGGTGGGGAGAATGTGTGCCCGAGAGTCCTTGAGTGCAGAGGGAACAGTTTGGGCCCTGCTGACGACACTTTGTTTTCTGCATCAGTGGCTGCAGGACAGAATAAAGGAAGGCTGAACTTTTAAAAAGCAGTAATTTGACATATGAAATGGAAATGACTGTGTGTTGTCATTTTACAATTGTGGCTTATCAGGATAATTAAAGACATACATTAAGTGTTTCAGGAGGCATGCTGTGCAGCTCTCTGTGCTCTTACAGAGAATGGAGGCCGTGGTTGTTAGAGCGTTCTGAGATGGGGACTTCTCTTTTCTATGCAAGAAAGAATTGAAAAGCTTCATTTTAATTCTCTCATCAAAGGAGAAGCACAGTAGTCACCAAGTCATTTTGGGAAAGACATTTTTTTATTAAAAGGATTTTGAAGTGCTTTGTACCTGAAATGGAGAGTGAATCATATTTGATATTCGTGTTAAGAGAACGGCTCTATCTGTAGCCCCATGGCTCCATCACTTAATTTCTGGGCATCTTTCTGTTATTTACCCAACGGAATTTCCATATGGATCTTGGCTCTCATGACTAAAGAGTGACTATAGAAAAGGGTACATATTCCCTGGCCTGAGGGGCAGGAACTCAGGAGCTGGAAGGTGGACTGGCCAGAGTGTGCTTTGGGCCTTCTCTCCTTTTATGCTGTGTTCACCAACCCTCCAGGCCCCAGAGAACTGCTTACAGAAACCTCAGCCTAGGAGTTCTGGATAGTTGTTTCCTTAGGAGGAGACTTAGTGTCATGTCAGTTTGCATATTCTTAGACACTGCTCTTCAGTGTCTTTGTGGCTTTTTCCTTGGGGGTGGGCTCTGTGCCTGGTGTACAGGGACAGCGAGCTATGCCTCTGGATCTGCTTGTTGTGAGTCAGTGCTGGCCTGTAACTCACTGTGGAGCCTCAAATTCACAGAGATCCACCTACCTTTGCCTGCCAAGCACGGAGATTAAAGATCTGTGTCACCTTGACCAGCATCCCTCCTGGCCCATATTCATGTGGCCCAGGTGTGTAACACGGGACTGTTCTTCCTCCACAGGACCTGTGGCGGATCCGGAGTCCTTGTGGTGACTGTGAAGGCTTTGATGTACACATCATGGATGACATGGTCAGGGTAAGCAGGCTGTCTAACATGCTGCTTAGAGTTAGTTCTACTTGGAGCTGAGATGAGCTGATTAATAGTTTAGCCTAGGATACTTGGCAAGACTGCCTCAAAATCTAAAAAAACATAAAAAAGCAAAACAAACAAAAATACCCCAAAGGGCTGGAGCGATAGCTTAGTAGTTAGGAGCTCTGGTTGCTCTTCCAGAGGACCGGCATTAGATTCCCAGAACCCACGTGGTGACTCACAGTCATCTGTAACTCTAGCTCCAGGGAGTATGATAGCCTTTCCTGGTCTCCACAGGTATCAGGTGTGCGAATGATAAGCAGACATATATGTAGACAAAACACCCATACTCATAAACAACAACACCCAAAATCCATGTAATAGAGGGTACAGGGGACTCCCAAGTATAGCTGGGCTCTGTGTGCGCAGAGGTCCCGTCTCTAGTGTCACTGAAAACACACAGTAGGCAGACATACAGCTCTGACGTACAGCTCAGACATCCTGCCAGCCTTTTCACACAGCACAAAACTCTAGTAGGGACCTAGTATGGGCAGCATAAATGGTATAGAGAGAACACGTCTGCTCTGGATGGTGAGGCCAGTGTTGCCATCTTGTTTGACCCACTATGAGCGTTAACTGAGAACCATTGCATGATAGCAGTCCTGTGCTTTAACGTCTGTATGGACCGTGCCCGTAATAGTCTGAGTGTCACTGGACCATGCACTAGGTCTGCCCTGTCCATTAGGGTGTGAGTGTCACTGGACCACGCGCTAGATCTGCCCTGCCAGTTAGGGTCTGAGTGTCACTGGACCACGCGCTAGATCTGCCCTGCTGGTGCTCAGAAGCTTGGTTTGAGTTGGAACATCCTTTCCACGGGGTGACTGACTGCTCACTTTCTATGGCAGCCATTTTCATCCTGGCCACTGTGGTCCAGAGAAGAGAGCTAGAGGGATCTGTGAGAGGTCTCTGCAAGGTTATTTTCTGTAGCAGATGTTGACAGTTCCTGAATGTTCAGCTAGAGTCGGGGACCCACTGGGCCTGTGTTCCCTGGAAACATGCCATGACAGCAACAGTGATGAGCCTTTTTTTTCTTTCTTTCTTTTTTTTTTTTTTTTTTTTTTTTTTTTTTTTTTTTGGTTTTTTGAGACAGGGTTTCTCTGTGTAGCCCTGGCTGTCCTGGGTGATGTGCCTTTTTAGGGATCGAGTCACAAGATGAATTCACATAAGAAAGCAGGCCTGTTTTTATTCTTGAAAAATCATATCCACACAGAGAAAAGAGAATGGAACTCATAGCTTATAATTAGATGGACACCTTTCTCCTTTTTGTTAATTACATTTTTCTATGTGTATATGGATTGCTTTTTTAACTTTTGGTTTTTTGGATTTTCGAGACAGGGTTTCTTTCTGTAGCCCTGGCTGTCCTGGACCAGGCTGGCCTTGAACTCAGAAATTCACCTGCCTCAGCCTTCCAGGTGCTGGGATCTTTTTTTTACATTTTTAAAGTCAGCCCCATGGGTGTTTTCCATTTATATCGTGCCTTCTCTACAGCAGACCACTGACTGTCCGTGCTCCTAGACACCTTTGTGTTGAGACCCTGCTCTGGATCCCTCTGCCACATCTGGCCACTCATCAGGCTTGGGTTGGCCCCCTCTCATTCTGCCATCCTCTGAGGTATCATGTCTCTGGTCTCCCTCAGTCCCTTGTCCTGACTTCAGCATAACTGGTTTTGCCAATCTAGTGCCTAGCTAATGGGTCCATTTCTCCTGAGTGCATGTTAAATGCAAGTACTGCTCTTTCAGAGGACCCAAACTCAGTTCCCAGCACCCATGTTGGGTGCCTTATATCTCTGCCTGTAACTCCAGCTCCCGGAGAGTCTGCCTCTGGCCTCTGTGGGAAAAACGCACAGAGGAGTGCATATACCTGCCCCCCTCCCAATTTAAACTATTAAAATAAAGCTTGAAGAAGATAGCTACAAGGCATGATGGCCCCTGTCTTTAAACCAGTGGGAGGCAGAAGAAGAAGGATCTCTAAGAGTTCAAGGCCGGCCTGGTGAACATAGTGAGCTCCAAGACAATCAGAACTGTGTAAAAGACCCTGTCTCAAAAAAAAAAAAAAAGAAGAAGAAAAATAAAGAAGGGGTTGTTTATAGAGGTAGGCATCTCTGCTGGGTGACGTCAGGGGTTGACTTTCCCAGGCTGCAGCCCTTCTCCCCTGGCATCCCCCTGCTGCTGTGCCTCTCCTCGAAGTGCTTGCCCATCAGGTTGCAGGGAGCCTCCAGCCCTGTCAGAGCTTCTCTGGTCTGGCCTCCTACCTCTTCCACCCCTTTGTATCTTGCCTTCTCTACAGTGGGTCCCCGACTCTAGTTGAGCCTTCTGCCAGGTCTCACTTCATCTAGGCAGCGTCCCTGTCTGGTCTCTGCCCACGATGCCTCTTCTCACATAGATACTCGTGCTTTTCCCAGCCCCTGGCTTTCTTCACATGTTCATCTCCCTGAGCCCCTGTTGGGTGGTATTGTGTAGTAGGCAGTGTCAGAGTTGAGTGTGTGCCGGAAACAAAGACATTTGGTCAAGAGTAGGCATAGTCATTGTTGTTTGAAAAGGAAACTGAGGTTTGAAGAGGCAAAGTGGCTTTCTGATAGATGAACATGGAAGGGAGAAATTGGCTCTTATGACCAGGAGCCTAGTGTTAAGTGACAACATGCTGCTCCATGTGACTGCAGGTGCACAGGAGGATTGGGCCACAGAAATGAGGGTGTCCCTGGCTAGCTGCAGTTCATCTCTACAGTCCCCATACTCTCTCCTCCTCTAGCACTCCCTAGATTTTCGAGAAAGCAGGGAGGCGGAGCCACACCCACTGTGGGAATACCCCTGCAGAAGCCTCTCTGAGCCTCAAGAGATCCTGACTTTTAATTTCCAGAAGCCCATCCCCCAACAGCCTATGCAATCCAAAGGTACAATGGAGCTGAAGAGGTAAGTAGAAGCTGCAGGGAGTTGTGGGGTGAAGACAGTAGGGGGCTTAGCAGTCACAGTTGTGAAGGACAAACAGCGTGGAGACTGTTAACTCCTGGGCCAGGATGTCTGCTTCCATCCTGCCCATCTTTTGCATTACGGGTGAAGGGGGAGTTGCAGGGGGATTGTCCCACAACCTCTGGGCATGTGCTGGTGAAGGAGAACTCAGGTGAGCCTTGCTCACCTTCCCACCTGCAAACCCCGTGTCAAGCTGCAAATATGAGGTTGGTTACTATGGTTACCCACTGGCCCATTTTCCTGAATTCTTTTGGGAGTTAAAGCAGATCAGGATTGGTGAGGCTACTTGCTGCAAGGTGTGGGAGACACCACCCAGCTCCAGCTCCCTTCACTGTAGAGTGCTGCTTCCTACCTAAGGGAGCCATGTACCAGAGCTCCGAGAGCTTTTTGCACCAGGGACAAGCAGCAAGGGCAGGGCAGATGTCACTGTCCAGGGAATCTTGATTGTGAGCCCCTAGGTGCAGCTTTACTCAGAGATTTCTATGCTCAGGCTGTGAGGAATGTGGGCTTGAGAGCTGCGGCTACACTGGTTCAACTGTTCTGTCTAGCTTTTACCTACATGAGTAAGGAATAATAAACTCCTGACTGGGAGGGATGGGACTGGCTGAGGTTTTAGAAAGCAGAAGGGTGTGCTGGTTGGACTCCTCCATGTCTGTGTGACTGCTTGGTTCCATCTTCCCTCCCAGACCTGGGAAAAGCCATGGGGCTGTCCTGTGGATGGAGTATCAGCTGACTCCAGACAGCACGGTCAGCACCGGCCTCCTGAACCCTGCAGAAGACAAGGTAGTACCACGGGCACAAAGCCCAAAGTGTGTGTCTGCCCTAGAGCCACTTGTCACATCCCTGTTCAGGGCAGAGAGCTCTCAGGTGGCCCAGGCTATTTCCCACTGCTAGTTACATGCACTGGGAAGGTGGCCTGGGTGCCTGGGGCCTTTCCCATCCTTTTGCTGCTCATCATGCAGGGGGACTGCTGCTGGAACCCCCACTGCAAGCAAGCTGTGTACTTCCTCAGCACCACACTGGATCCCAGAGTGCCTCTGGATGGCCCTCAGTCAGTCAGCTATGCTGTGGAGTTTCACCCCCTCACTGGAGACATCACCATGGAGTTTAGGCTTGCAGACACCTTGAACTGATCTCTTATTGAGAAATAAAATGGCCACCAGGCTGCAGACTTTGAATGGCTTGTGGCTCAATGGGGAAGCAAGGCCAAGGAACATCTCCTTGCATGCGCCTACTTGGCATCTGCACAGCATTAGGTGTGGCAGGCAGCATAGGCGGGTGAGTGACTGGAGAATTCTGAATTAACCAGGAAGAACAGTTTGTGATCCTGAGAATCTAGAAAGCCCTGGTACGGTGATGCTTCCTGTCAGCCTGGAGGACTGAGGAACACTTTCATTAGGACAAATGCAGGACTGCCCACGTAGCTGGAACCTACCTGGCCTGTCTGCTTTCCAGGACATTCCAAGTCCTCTGCTTAGAGAATGGGCTCCCGAGGAGTCCCTGGGGCTTCGTGGCCCTGCTAGGGTCTGGTTTCACACGACTAGGATGCCCCAAGCCACATTCATGAACATTTGGGTCTCTGGCCTCAGTGCACCAGCAGGTGGATTGATAAGTCATGAGACCCAGATACCGGGCTGCTGCTCACAGGCCAGGGAAGAGACTCTGTCATCAAGCAGTTCCCTGTGGGAAGGCACTGGCAAGAAAACTAGGAGAGTAGCCTTCTGCTGTCCGTCTGTCTGAAGGCTCCTGCTGTGATGGCTTAACCCTGCTGAAGCAGAAAGTGCAGATTCCAGGTTGGCCACAGCCTTGTCCCACCTCTGCCCACCCATGCATTTGCTAATAACCTCTCAGTTCTGAAACAATCCAGGAGGGACTAAGTAGTAGAACCAAGATGGCAGACATGGGCTATGTGCTCATTCATTTCCCAAAATCCCTAGGCTGGGATCAGCTCTGGAAGTCTCCAGACTCTTCCCCAGTTTGTCCTGAAAATAAGGACAGAACAAGACGTCAGTCTTGAGCCTCACAGGTTTATTTTCTCCTCAGTCTCCATCCTTCCTTTCAGCACCATAAAGGAAAAATCCACCTCTTTTCAACTTTTTTTTTTTTAAATCAGGCATAAAGATTGTTTTTTCTTCTAGGGAAGAATCGTCTGGATATATATTTGATAATGTTTTACCAAAACCTTGGGTGTCTTACCATATAAAACCCCTAATGTCCCGTAAGGATACAATACAGAAAAAAATACAGAAATTAAAAAAGTTTCTTCTTTTTCTTTTAAAACAGTATTTCTAAATCTGAGCAAGTTAATACAATAGTTAAAAAGCATCAAGGTTAATATTCATACTTAAAACTCCAGGTGGTTTTGGACAAATAAAGATGAATTGAATGGTCCTTCTAAGCTAATACACTTATCTATGCTTCCCTTGAGAGGTCCTGGGCAGGCAGAGCCGGTTAGGATTCAAGTGATCCCTGTGATTGCCCCTGTGTCAGCCTTAGATGTCACAGAATCTGGAATCCTGGCAATGTCTCTTTTAAAAGTTGAAATAGAAAGGCCTGGCAGTACACGAGCCCTGAGTCCACAGGCAAACCACTGTGAAATGTGTGGCAGATGGTCATGGCCTCAGTGCTGAGATGTGTAGGGGACCTGAAGGCAGGCTGTCCCTCCTCTGGATTCCAGAACCTGACTGTGTAGAGGTGACCTTGTAATAACAGAGGCACAGGACAATACAACTGGCCTAAGGCCACCCTGGGAGTTGGGAAGGAGAGAAGGACTCTGACTCCAAATGTTTTACCCTAACCCAGGTTTAGGGACCCTGGCCGTGGCCTTGGCCTCATCTACTCTCCTTGTACACAGTGCCATTGGTTTAAGGATTGGGCCTGCCCAATGGTACCTTGAATGAATAGAATCCTGGTTGTTTCCAGGAGTAGGGACCTTTCATTCCATGAGGGCTTCCCAGATTCCTGGGAGGCCAGGCCCTGGCAGAAGAGGGGCACAGCAGAGAACCCAGCAAGGCTGTCCTAGCTCTGGACACTGGAGCTTGGGCAGGGTTCTCTAGGCCAAGAGGTTAAGAGACCAGTGTCATCAGCTATACATGCCCTAATACTAAACTGCCCATACTCTGAAGGATCACCACTCAGCACAGGGCCTGGCATCTGTTAGATGTGTGCCCCTCTGCATCCCTCTTGCTACTTAGTGGGTGACAGACAAGGCACAGCTTCAGGGCACCAGCATTTTAGAGGTCCCAACAGCAGGGTCCTGATGCTCCCTCCATTGTTACCAGGCAGAGTTGGCCTTGAGCCAGGCCAGATAACAGATCAGAGCACTTGGAAGAGACCATCGGGAACATTCAAATAGTCCCTCAAATTAGTAGCCCAGCAGCCCAAGACAGAGGGATCAGCCTCTGTTCTCCGAAGGTAGGTCGGCAGTCAGTGTGCTCTTAGGCACCTGAGCAGGACCAGTTGGAGAGCAGTGGGCTTCTAGCAGCCTTACTGTGCTGAGCTTGGGGCTAGCTCTAGTCACACATTGGCAAGAGTGGCTTCTGGATGCTGTCTGGAATCAGCCCTGCCCTAGACAAGCAGTGACGTTGGCTGGCCACCTGAGCTTGCAATGGTGAAGAAGCCATTCTCTATTATCTTGGTTTCCTGCCACTTATCCAGGGTAGCCATTGTGGAAGGGTGGGCCTGGGAGGCCAGAGGTGCAGCCTGACTTGGGGGCAGGCAAGTGGTTCCTGAGCTCAGCCATACATGGATGAGGGAAGTCCTCAGGAAGAGGTTAACCCACGGGGCCCCGTAGAAGAGGAAGTGTTGGGTGGGAGAGAAAAAGCTACGAACCTGTCGTTTTCAAAATCAGAACCCTCCCCCCTTATATTCTGGGTCCCCTTTGTGTACAAAAGTGATGCCCTCTTGGATTTCCTGTTAGTGCCCCACAGCTGGTGTCAGTCTCCTACAGGAGCTGCTGGGGTGGCCAGAGCCAGCTGGACCCTGCTGTGTGGGCTGGGGAAGAGCACAGTTCTACCCAGTGACTTACAGACCCTAAATGAAGGGTGATTTTGTGTTGAACATTTTCTGTTTTCTTCTTAAAATGTAATCGCCCTTGAATGCAAGACCCTGGGAAGAGCCCTGGGCCGGCAGGTAATGACAGCCGTCAGTCACTCCCCACCAAGCTGGAGGGGGGAGAGCTGACAACTGTGCCCAGGAAGTGCTTCTTTGGCTGGTTCTGATTGTGTTTTTGTGTTTTGAGTTTGGCCTTAGGTGAGGCCCGAGCAAGGGGTCTGGGTGCTACAGTATGGCACATAGCATGCGGGCAGCGGGCATGCGAGGGTGCAGGCATGCGAGACAACATTGGCAGCAGACAAAAGTAATGAACCCTGGACAAAGCTTGAGAAGAGATACAAAGAACATAAACCCGGTCCTCATACTAACCCTTGGGTTACAAACTATGTTGTGCTGTGTATTTCTGTAGAAAATCGTGACTGGAAAGAATGGCACTGGTCAGGCAGCCAGGGGCTCCCAGGCTGGCCCAAGTCCTCTGTTCGCAGAGATGGCCCAGAGGCACAGAGCAGCCTGGCTTCCAGGCTTGCAGGGGATTGGTGGGCTCGCTCTTCCCTGTCCCCTGCCCTCCTTCCCCTAGCACTAGGTGCTCAGTGGAGGGCACACAGCCCAGACGTGGGCTGTGGCTTGAAGGGCTGGCAGAGGCCCCACTGCTCGAGATCAGTGGCATGGCTGGTCTATGCCTCCTCTTCCCCTGCAGACACCATCAGCCGCATGGCCACAGGGAGGTGATCGGTCAGGCCGGACAGCTGGGTGATAAAACTGAATTCTTCTACCTCCTAGGTTGGGGGAGAGAGGTGGAAACATTCTGATTAGATCCAGAGAGAGGGTGTTCTGTGAAGGGGACTTCTGGGGGCAGGGATTGACAGCCTAAGGTGGGAGGTTCCAGATGTAGGGCCAAGTGGGCTAGGGTTGTTGAGAAGCTTTCAGGCTGTGGGAATGATGGGTTTCATTTTAGAGGGGCACGGGCTAGGGGCTGCCTTCAGAGTACTGTAGACAGCTGCAGGGCCCAGCCTCAGACTCACAGACTTCCAGTCTGGGCATAAGCCCTCCTCAGCGTGCAGCATGTAGTCAATGCGGCGGCCATTGCCCTTTAGCAGGTCCTTCTGCCCGGCGCCTGGGCTCTTGCTGGTGGGGAAGGCCAGGTACTCCCTGCGGCCTTCCTCGCTCTCCAAGACCCTGTCAGGCAGAAGGGAAACAGGCTAAACTCCTGGGCCAATCCCAGCCTGGGGAGCCATACTCTCCGAGAGAACAAACCTCTGGGTTTTAGACCTGCCTGTCTTTTGGCTCCACAAAGGGCCTAGCCAGAGGGAAGAGTTCCTAGTGGCAGAGGCCTCACCATCCATCACAGGCTGCCTTCAGGCTAGCCAGTTTCCCAGCCCCCTTCTATACTCTTGATCCTGGTCATGACGTTCCTGGCTTGTGCTCATGTTAGGAACAGCCCTCTCCCAACCTCTTCTCTTTTGGCCCCAAAGCAGCTTGTTTAAGCCTCAGGGGCCTTCTTTTCTGGAAGTTCCAAGACTGTAAGATTGGCAGGGGCTACCAGGACCAGGGAAGGACTCCATTGGAGGTCTCAGGTATTTTACAAAAGCAGTCACCATCAGCTTGTCACCAAACTTCTGAGTGCTATTTCCTTTGTAAAATGAGATGTTGCTATGGCCCCTGGTTTAGGGGAATGCGCTCAGAGCCAAGAAACTCATGGGGTGTCTACATGCCTAACACAATTCCTTCTAGCCCTTCCCCTGAGAGTCCAAGCAACCCTGGGGGAGCTGAAGAGCCCTGTAGGCCCATTATCAAGACCAGGTGCAGAGCAGGAGCTGGCATGGGAGACATTGCCCAGGCCTCCAGGTGGTTAACATTAGATAGATGTAAGTACCTGGAGAGACCATGCTGGTAAATATGGTTTTCTACAGATTTCTTTCAGTCTTAAGATAAATACACTAATGACATTCAAAGCATTGTTAACGGCTCAGAGATATAATCCATTACTGTCTTTTGCTTTGATGATTAATTCTAGCATCAATGATCTGAGAGTTACTAATAGTCATTTTTTAATCATCTCATGAAAAGATAATTTTCTCAGCATAGGATGATGTTTCACATTTAGTTTATAATCTAATTAATTGGCTCAAATTAGCTGCAAGGAGCCATGGCACTGCTCTGTACATTATTGGGCTGTGAATTATAAATCCATTCTGCTATTGGCCTTTCCACTGGTTCCTTTAAGGAAGCCTCGCTGGGTTCTAGGATGGAGCTGGTCAGGTAGAACTGCCTTTCAAGACATCGTGTATGCACTCTACATGTTTATCTGCCTAGTAGGTGGGTGGAGGCCACGGTCTCCCTTCTCCACATACCCTTTACCCAGCAGCTCTCTAGGGCTTGGCCCTCAACCTGATCCTGGAAATTCTGGCTTCTTTTCCTATACAAGCAATACTCAACAAGAGCCTTTTTCAATGCGAGTCTAGATCCTGACTGCTGGCTTAGGATTTGTCCCTTTGAGACTCTCAGCTTCTGAAATGTCTAGGTTATGAGGGTAATGAGAGCTTCCATCCAGCTGTTTGTTCTCTCCTGACACACAGAAGCCCTTAGTGGCTTGAGTGAACCATCCTTGCTGGATCCTGCCCAGTCCCCATCTCTCTACAGTCTAGTAAAGGCTTGCTTGATTCCTTGTTAAGAAGACCTGGGAGCTGGTTAGGATCTGGGGTCCCTGCCATCCTTCAGCAGTGTGAGCACTTACTTTTGAAGGTTGTCTGGGGTACACACATCCTCATCATAGAGACCGTTTGTGTCCAGCAGGGTGCCTGGGAACGAAGGAGGAAAGTGGTGACTGAAGCAGGTCTAGCTAGCCTTAAGGGTGGCCTCCATGGGGGGATTAGACAGACATCAGGACTTTAGGGGGGCATGTCCCCTCATCAGGGTTCTTGGGAAGCCCATAGTGAGCCCAGCCCCCTGCTTACCAATGGCCCAAGGCTTTTCCTCCCCAGGCCCCAGGCGGCAGGGGTCCTTGTAGCGAGTAAACAATGAGTGCTGCTGTTCCAGTTTGTCATCTGTGTGGGAGGAAAGGAGAGAGGAATGCTGTGTGGCCCAAGGCATCTGCTGTCCCCTGGTTCCTGCCAGTTAGTTACTCCTACCATATGCCATTAGGTTCCTGTCCTTTAAGTAAGCTCTCTAGGTTTGTGGTTCTTTCAGTGGTCTCATAGTTGGCACTGTGGTTCATCTGTCACTGGTTCTCTGTATCCTTAGGATGTGCCCCAACACTCTGATCTCTGTCCTCCAAGCCTTCCTACAGTCCATGGCAAATTGTTTGTGGGGACTGGATAATGCTGCAGCCAGGACTCCTCTCTTTATAGATCTGGATGTCTGGCCCTTGGGAGGAGTGGATAACACATGACAAAGAACCGTGTGTCCTGCCAACTCACTGGACCAGTAAAGTCTCTCTGACACACACCCGAACCCTTGGGCTAGAAGGAAGGGTTAGGATTCCTAGTAGGAGTCCCCCCAAAAGCCTCTTCCTACATGTGTTATGCCAAGAGTGCCATGACCAAAACACAGAGACTGTGCTAGGGCAGGAGTTTCTGTGTTGGGTGTGACAGCCTTGGTGTCCCACAGAGGAAAGTCATTCTGTGTTGGTGACTGTGTGTGTTCCATGGTGGGGACTACATTCTCCTTGCCCATCCTGGAGTTGCCACTGTTATTGATTGATGCCTTCCAGGCCATGAGAAGTTCTAACGGCAGTGAGGGCACCATCCTGGATTCCTGGATCCTTGAGCTTTCCTGCTCTAAGGGTAAGGCCTCAACTCACAGGCTCCTGGGGGAGCTGTAGCTCCTGCTAGAGTGTCAGAACCACAAGGCTTGCAGGCCAAGGGAGGCTCAAAGTTACTCCTACCTCAAAGGAGGTCTTTGTAAGAACAGATTAAAACCAGTTGTTTAAAACTTCACAGACTGACTTTTTTATCCTAAAAGATTTGATTGCTGTTTATTTCTTGAAACAAGGACTCATATAGGTCTAGCTGGCCTAGAAATCACTATGTAGACCAGGCTAGCAGCAAGTCCTTAAACTTGCAGCAGTCCTCCTGCGTACTGAGACTGCAGGCAATGAGGCACCATATCTATTGTAGTCCAATAGATTAAGCCAATAGCTTTTTGTATTTACAATATTTGAGTATGTGTACGTTCATGTGTGAGAGGGAGTGGGAAGAGAAAGTGTGTATGTACATGTGCCGCAGCAAACATGGGAGGTCACAGGACAATTTTTGTGCAGGTCATCAGGTCAGTGCTTTTGCCTGCTGTGCCAGCTTTTAAATATTCTTTATCCATTTTATTTCATGTGTATGTCTGTGTACCACTGTCTAAAGAGGTCAAAAGATGGCATTGGCTCCCCTGAGACTGAAGTTACAGGCAGTTGTGAGTCACCATGTGACTGATGGGTATTGAACCTGGGTCCTCTGCAAGAGCAGCCAGTGCTCTTAGCCACTGAGCTATCACTGAGCCATTTTCCTGGCCCAATTTAAGCCAGCATTATTGGAAGAATCTCTCTTTCAGTTGGAAGGGTCCATTTGGGGGGCATCTCTTTGTCTCCAGCCAGAGGCTCCTGCTTCTTTGGCAATGTATGTGTTGTCCCCATGCTAGGATTTCAGTGTGGGACAGACACATCAGTCTTACTAAATTTCCCACATATAACACATGAGGACTAGAATTTCTTCAAGCTCCCTAATTGTAGTCTCTGACTGTGGAGCCTATGTTCTGCCTGGAGCTTCAGATCTGAGAGGGAAAGAGTACAGCCTCACCAGAAGAGCAGTTATCAAAGTTCAAATCTCCACAGATGACGTCAAACACCACCAGCTCCTCGGGGTTGGCTGTGCTGGTCGAGGAGGTAGATTTTCGGAAATCAGCCAGCCAGTCCTGAAGCAGGTCCAGCTGCTCACACCGGATGGCACTGTCCTCTGTAGACAGGACAGAGACCAGACTATGAAACCTGACTAAGTCTCAGGTATTGAACCCATACCCAGAAAACCCCAGGCTGTGGCCTACCTGGTGGGGCATGCAGGTGTGTGCAGGCGATGTACCCAACAATTCTTTGGTCCTGAGGTGTGCTTCCCACCTGCACCTGGGGGGAAGGCAGGGTGTCAGTACTGCTGTTAGCCAGCCATTGTTGCTGTAAGTGCAAAGGGACCCTGGCAACACCCAAAGCCATTTGCTCAAGCTGTCCCCATCTTGACATCTGCCAGACTCCTGGCTAGACTCTGGCTAGTCCCCAGGTGGAGACAGGGCATGATCTGCTTCTAGAAGTGTCTGGCTGGTGATAGAGGCAGATATGTAAAGAAAACATCAGGCTGTAGTGTCACATGGTTGTCAGCAATCTGTGCAAGGATTTATGGGGAAGGAGAGAACTCATAAGTCACAGGCAAGTTCCTCCCCAGTCTCTGGCATTTCCAGGTGATTGGAACATCTACTTATATGACACTCAGGTTTTTTATTTTGAGAATCTTGGTATGTAGCCCTGGCTGGCCTGGAAACTGTTACATAAATCAGGATGACCTCAAACTTAAAGCAATCCTCCTGCCTCTGGTTCTTTTGTTTTGTTTTGTTTTTTTGAGACAGGGTTTCTTCTGTGTAGCCCTGGCTGTCCTGGAACTCACTCTGTAGACCAGGCTGGCCTTGAACTCAGAAATCCACCTGCCTCTGCCTCCCAAGTGCTGAAATTAAAGGTGTGCGCCACCACCACCCGGCCTGCCTCTGGTTCTTATGTGCAAGGATCACAGGTATGTGCCATCATGCTCAATCTAGCATTAAATCTTTTTAATATTTATCATTACCATCAGTGTACCCCCCCCCCGCCCCAGGTTTTCAACAGAAGCTAAAATTGGAGCTGCCTACTGTGGGTGCTGTGGTTTCTAACTCTGGTCCTTATGATAAAGCAGTATATGCTCTCAACCATGGAGCCCTCTTTATCCCCCCTTTAGTCCCATCTACTCTCAGTGACTCTTTCCTTCCTCTTCTGGCCACACTCTCAACCTGACCTCCTATTGACCCTCTAGTTTGAGTTCAAAGCCACTGCCCATTGGAGGGGCCTTGGACAGCCTCCTGCTAGTATGCCTTTAAGCCCCATCTGCTTGTATGGTTCATTGCTTCATGAATTTTATAGGACATGGTCTTCTGCAGTCCCTCAGTCTTAGACTAGAGTTCTAGCCTGTGTCCCCTCATTCTGGTCCCCTGCCATGGGCTGGACCCTCCTGCTTCCACAGTGGCACCTTCATGTCTCCACTTCTCCAAACCTGACCCCTTCTTTACTAGGGCAGAGTTACATTGGGTGGGCCTGGCTCAGCAAGCAGGTGACTTAGGCTAGCCATCTCTAATTCTGGCATCATAAAAATGGGCATCTTAATTATATGTCCCAAAGACAATACTCCTCCTTATGTGTAACCCAGCACAAGAATGAGCACTTGAGGCCGGGTAGTGTTGGTGGCACACGCCTTTAATCCCAGTGCTTGGGATGCAGAGATAGGAGGATTTCTGAGTTCAAGGCCAGCCTGGTCTACAAAGTGAGTTCCAGGACAGCTAGGGCTACACAGAGAAAGTCTGTCTCAAAAAAACAAACAAGAATGAACACTTGTCAGTTCTGTAGCTCTGGAGGAAAGAAAACACACAGCTCCTCTCACCACCTAAGGCCTCTCCCAGGACGCCTTATCACTAGCTGCTTGAGTCTTTCACCTGCATACTCCTCAGGGACTATTGTGGGCACCTGTCCTCAGAGTCTATATCAATAATATATTTTTCTATGTGAGCACCCGCTCGCTGCCCTCCCCAGACTTCATTAATCCATTCCAATTGGCTTTTCTGTGGTGATGAGCCCTCAGACCCAGGCACTTTCCAGGGAGGTGGACCACGGAAGCCAAGCTTCCTTCTCAGTGACAAAGGACACAGCAGTAGGCTCTCAGTCAGTGTTCTGCTGCCGCTGAAATTGAGTGGCTCTTCTTCCCGATCTGACTTTCTCAGCTCTGTCCCTGGATTTCTCCAACTCCACCTTCCAATGCTAGCATGCATGCCAATCTTCCTCCAGGCCTCTGCGTGAATGTCTGGCTATTTGATGACAGGCTCTCTTGCCGGACTTAGGTTGTTTCTAACTCACATGTTCAGTTCTTGCCCATATACCAGCCCCACAGCGCAGCCATCTCACACCTGTCCTGGGAATTAGTCCTGTAGAATTATGGACTACTGATCTATCTTGTTATAGAAGCACATGTTTAAGAATGCAATGCTCAAAGCAGCATATGACACACCCCCTCCCCATATATTCCTCAGGCAATAGGTATCTCCCACTGTAATCTTCAGCCATGGACACTGACTTAAGCTTGGCACTTCCTCACATATTTAGTGTGTACCATTTCATGGATGGGCACACTAAGGCTCACAGCACTCAGACAGGCACATGTTAGGTCTGTTGGCCTCCAGATGCTGCTCTTTGCTGCTTTCTGGGCTGCTGGTGTCTTTGTCAAGATCAGCCACCCATTTGTCAGACTTTTCCTTAGTATCACTTGCCCTGTGCTGACAAAGGACAGGACAAAGGCATCGCTGCTGGCCCTGCAGCAGAAAAGAACTCACCAGAGGTGAAGACACCATAGTAGCAAGGCCATAGTTGCCTCTCACATGTCGTGCCTCCCTCTTAGCTGGTGTGTGAGCTCTGTAGCATCCAATTTATTATTTGCTGAGACTCGGGGATTCCAAACTTAATGTCCTCAGGACCCGCACAGTCATGTGTGTTTCTCTTACAAAAACAGCCACACTGAGAGGCTGTGCCCTTTAACTCTCTCAGCACACGATGTTGACTAAAAAGGTGCTCAGAATTAGCTATGCTGAGCAGAGGCCAAAGGGAACCCAACCCTTCCATTATGGGGATGTCCGATTACTCAAGGGATCCATGAAATAAACTGAGAGACTGCGACCCAGTGAGGGCGGTGCTAGAGGAAGGGACAGACTGTTGGCTGTGTCCTCCCAGAGTCCCTAGCTCCTCTCCAGATGGGCCTGGCCCTCTTCTGTGACAGGACGGTCTTACCCAACAAGGCCCTGCTCTGCTCCCAAAGGCAGCATCTGGCTGGACAAGTGCCCCCAAAATAGCTGAGCACAGAGTCAAGGAGCCCACAAAGGGGAACTGGCTTGTGCTTGGCAAGACTAAGAGCAGTAGAGCATGGGATGTGGAGGCTGCTCTGGGTGGTCTGGGAAGGGTGGAGCATGGACTGTAAGAAATGGAAGAATTTGAAGGCAGTAAGAGGAGTCAGACTTTAAGTAAGGAGAAGGAGGCCTCACTGGAAGAGGTCAGCCACATTCACAGTGGGCAAGTGTAGAAGAGTACAGGGCTAAGATGGGGAAGTTGGAACCAGAGGCATTTGAAAGTAAAATGAAGACTCTGGGATAGACGGAGCAGGCACAGGGTGCAGCCAGGGTGGCTTCTTCAGGCTTCAGTGTAGGAGAGCCTGAGTGTGGACATCAGGGCACATGCTGAACTTGCGTCAGAGGTAAGATGTATCCAGGAGTCAGCCAGAAATGGAGACTGTGGCATCACACTCCCTTGGGGGACAGGATTGATAATAAGGGACCCCGAGAAGTAAAGAGAGCTGGCTGCATGCTTATTCCAACCTTCGGCTATACAAAAATGTGTTAGCCCTGTTAAGGTGTTGTTAAAAGATGTTGCATATCAAGTTTGATATGAAAATCATACTGACCAGCTTTAAAAAGGTTTGGAATGACATGGATCAACATATCTGCCAACTAGTTTGAAACCCGTGAGGTAAAGAGAGACAGAATATTAATGATGGAGCCATAGAGGAGAAGCTGTCCCAAGAAGTTGTCCTTAGAACTGTTTGAGGGAACTAGGTGAGGAGGAGATATGTGGATTGTTCTGCACTGCAGCAGTCTGTGGTCATCTCCAGTCTCACAGCTATCCTTATCACCAAGGGTGAGAGGATACATCTTTCCACTCTGAACTTGATGACATATCCCTTTCCTTCCCAGAAGGCCATGCTGACTACCAAGACAGAAATACATCTTCAAATACAACATAAATGAGCCCTATGTCAGAACAGGAAGGCTGGAACTGTGTGTCAGACGACCTGCATCTCTGTGACTCGAGAACTGGGAACCCTAACTCTGATTGAGTCATGCAAGAGGCCCAGGGCAGCCCGGGGTGAGGCATCTGAGTGCCTGCTGTAGCTCTAACAGGCTCAGTGGAGTCATGAGCCCTTACTCCCAGCAGAACTGACCCAGCACTTTCCTGCACAGACTGGAACTGAGAATGAGAGAAACCTGCCCTGGGCCATAGCCAGGGTCCCTACCAAGCAGCCCCACAATTGAGTCTCACCATGGGCAGAAGTGCTGCTGCCCCTGGGGCAGAGAGCGCCATCTGTATCAGACCAACAACGATGCTTCAAAAAACTATAGATTCACTTAACGGTGTGGCTTTTAGCTATAGAACAAAAACTCGACATGGTATTTCAGGCTCTGTGGAAGATAATGTGTAATGACCAAATTACCATGGTCTAAAACCTCCTCCAACTGAATCCAAATTAGCAGAAATAATTGTGGTTCACTTTAATTAGTGACTATGAAGTGAAGCCAGGGGCTGGTGGGTAGAGAGCCTGGCATGGCAGCTGTGGACACCTGGAAGTGGGGGCTGTCCTGGCCAGTGAAGCCTCAGTGGCTGACTGTGGTCTTTGGCCTGGAGACCTGAGAGCCCATATGCTGGTCTGCATGCTGGTCCACTCTGGTCTCCACCCTTTGTGAATGGAGATGGGGCTTGTTTCCTCTTCCTCCACAGTTACCACCACCACCACGGTCACCACATTCAAGGCAAGAAGCTCTGAATCCTGTCTGGGCCTCAACAAACAGGTCACTCCCACTATACTTTACAGATGCGTAAAAATGACTCAGATCTGAGAATCTGGCCCAGATGGCTCAGCCTGAGCCCTTGTGGTAGGGCTGGGGGTCCCGAGTTCACTTCCATGAAAAGCTTTGTCTGGCTCCTAATTCATCCCGTCAAGGGAGTGAAGATTCCCAGGGAGTAAGGGTTGACAGGGGCTGTGGCCTACTTTGTCATGTAGGGACAGCTAGTATGTAGCCCTCAGGTGGAGCTGAGGGTGCCTACCTTGAGAAACAGAGCTCCCTTAGAGGCCAGGGCATCGAAGCTGCACCCATTGGGGTAACAGTGATAGGCCACGTCCATGACAGGGTAGCGGCTGGCAAAGAAGAGACCGCTGTTGAGACATTTGAAATTGCAGCAACCATGGCAGCCGTAGACCCCGACGTCATACAGGATGTACTCGAAGTAGTCATGGAGCTGTTCTTTCAACTTAGCAGCTGCACGCTTGTCAAACACCTCCTGCAGGCACAGGAAGTCCAGATTGGCCGGGAAGAAGGCTGAGACCTCATGGTCAAAGGCTTCATCGGGATGACGCCTCCTGCGGGCTGCTGCCTTCTTCACCACAGAGGTCTTATACAGCAGCTTGCTGTTGGCCCCTGGCTCTCCGCTGCCACCACTGTCTTGTCCAGCCCGTGCCTTCACCAAGGACTCCCTGGAGGCTGAGGGGCTGCCCAGGCTCCCAGAATCCCCATCCCGCTGATTGTGGTTGGGTGTCTGGCCCTTTGGGGTCCCACCAGCCCCATTCCTGGCTTGGCTCCCGGTAGCGGGGTCATCAGTTTCCTGTGGCCGGCCTCCTTCCTCACCACCAATTCGCACAATGCAGCTGTCCTCAAGGCTTCCATCAGCCTGTTCCCCAGAGGCTGGGCCGTTGGCAGCCTCCTCGCTGGGGTGACGCCCACCATCCCCCTTGTATTCCACAGAGGCTGTCCTCTTAATGCTCCCAGGAACAGCTCTGGCTCCATCACCGCCCTGTGGCGACACCAGGCTGCTGAAGCTGGCTGCACTGATGGAGGTGTTGGTGGGTGAATCAATGTAGATTTTGATCTGGGGCCGGGCGGCCCCATTGCGGATTCTCTGCCCAATCTCTTTGGCCCGTGCTTGGGTGTTGAACACATTATTGAGCCTTGCGAGTGAGTCAGGGAGGAGGCAGACGTTGGCCGTGGCAAAGCAAAAGCTTTTGCCAGCCCCTGTGCCCTTCCATTCACTAAGCAGGGCTGCCCCACCAGCTGGGCTCTTGTCTTCTAGCCGGGAGTAGGAGTAGGGCCGGCGGGCAGACTGCAGCGGAGACCAGAAGATGAACCCAAGAAAGGCAAAAGGCAGTGCAGCCACAAGCAGAGCCAGGTAGACTGGCGTGAAGAGTACTGTGCAGAACAGCTGCAGGCAGCAAGGGTCATCTGCCCTCTGGCGCTTCTCATAGGTGGTGGGTATGAAGGAGGCCACCAGCCGGTCCACCAGCCAGTAACATGGGAAGATGAGGGCCCAGGACACAGCGTGGAGGGCGGACAGACAGCTATTGGGAAAGGGGGTCGTGTACAAAACCATTGCAGCTCACTGGGCGCCGCAGCCGGCCCTACTACATGGTGTCGTGGCAGCTGCAGCACTTTCCCAGGCAGGGGGCAGGTGGAGGATGGAGGACAGGTCACCTCCTGGTGAGATGCAACTCTGGATGATTAGTGGCGAGTGTCCCACAGACAGTCATGGTTTGCTTCAAGGGGCCATGCTGGGACACTGACGCTTGCTGAAAACCTGTAGAAGAGAGAGTGAGGGAGTCATTTACGGACTTAGGCTGTTGCAAAACCCAGGGAATCAGTTTCACATGGAGTGCATCGGGGCCAGAAGAATACCCCAACACATTCCATTTGCCTTAGGATATGACTGTCCCTAACTGGCTGTCTTGGTTCTGTAACTTAATTGTTTAAAAAATGGCCCATGCTTTCAGAAGGGCATAGCCTTCTGAAAGAGTGTTAGGGTCTGAGGGTGTGCCTGGACTGACACTGGCTAGAAACAAGTGAAGCCCTTTGGGGGACAGGGAAGTGTTTCAAGTGGGCAGGCAGCGGCCTTGGTTAGAGGAGCTACAAACATGTTTGTTCACCTTTTATCTAATGCCAACTAGACCAGGAAAGACAAAAGGGGGCAAAAGTTAGAGGGCAGAGGGCAGTGTGGCGGGCGGGGCAGAAGGGCAAGGAAGCCTCATCCACATGCAGCCTGTTCTGACCATGGCCTGGCTGCCTGAGCAACAGACTAAGCTCTGTGCTCTACCCCACGGTGCCCTGGAAGGACCCCAGGCAGTGGGGACCCAGGCACAGACTGTGTGACATGCTGAACAGAGTATCCAGTTATAGGGACTCTGGTAGTCCTCTAGACACTTGGAGAAGGTTCTTGGGGTTGTGTGAGCCAAAGTTTTATTAACTCTCCAGCTTGTAGTCTAAGATTGCAGCTTCAGGCAAAGCCAACAGACACCTAAATACATTCGTCCGTGGTCCCTGCCCCAGGCTGTACTGAGTCACAGTAGTTTTGAGTCACAGCAGGCCGGACCACGCCTAGGATAGGCTGACAGGTATATCAACTGTACCAATTTTTTATGTCCATAAAGACAGGAGTCTTGTATTTATCTGGCCTCCAGGGACCCACACTGCTCTTGAGGGGAAAATCCTGGGTGTGTGATCTGCATTTTGGTTAAGAGGCCAGCCAGGTAAGTTCATTACATTCTATACCACTTCTGCCTCTTGACACCTGAGCAGGTCTGGAACCAGGCTCTCATCCTGCATCCTGGCCCCGAATCTCTCCTCCCTCCTGGGACCTCTGTCATCAGAGCCAGAAACCTAGATATCATTTATACGACTCTCCCATCCTCACGTCTCATCTGTCCCTCTGAAACATCTCAGAATGAGCTGAGGACAGTGTCGCAATCCATCAACTCTATCAACCTCCACCCTCTCCACACAGTGACTGGAGGGACATCTCCTCAGCTGGCCTGCAGTCTCTACAGCCTGTCACCTTGCTATGCTCTCCTCCTACTCACTCTGACAGTGGTACCAGAACCTCGCTCCGAGGATCTCCCACAGCCCGCTTCTTCCCTCAGCATCTCCACAGCTCAGCATAGATACCAGCTTTCTAGAAAAGACTCTCTACCTCCTTGCCCAGATGGCTAAGGCAGGTTCACAGCGGGTGCTTGCCACACAGGACAGTGCCCTGCAGCTTGTGTTTCATGTACTTTGGGATATGCCTACCTACCCAGGAGGGAAGGGGTAGGTACACAAGGGTCCCAGGTAGAGGCAAAAGTGGCAGGTGCCTCAGAGATAGGATAAATGAATGGAGGTTTAGCATGCTGCTGGTGCCAGAAAGGAGGCAACTATTCCCCCCTCCTCCTGCCTGAAGTAGAGATTTCTACACAGTTGCCAGCGGCTAAAACTCTCTTCTGGGACCCTCTTATCCCCTCTGCACCCTTCAGGACTCAGCTGAGACTTCTCTTCAGGGGACCTGTCCAAGGCATTATGTGACCACAGCCCCTCCCCACACCAGGCTGTCACTTGGCCTCGAGCTGGAGCTGTATCTAGGATCCCCTCCTGCATAAGATCCATGAAGATTAAGTCTTTCAAGCTGGGCGGTGGTGGCGCTTGCGTTTAATCCCAGCTCTTGGGAGGCAGAGGCAGGCGGATTTCTGAGTTCAAGGCCGGCCTGGTCTACAGAGTGAGTTCCAGGACAGCCAGGTCTACACAGAGAAACCCTGTCTCGAATCGAAAAAAACAAAAACAAAAAACAAGACAAAAAAAAAAAAAGATTAAATCTTTCTGAGGCTAAGCCCTGGCTGTTGGCCGATACAGTTGGGAATGGAAGTAACAAATGCAGAAACGAGCCAGTTATGAGTGGCCACCTATGTGAAGTCAGTCTCCCTGTAGTGAGGGTCAGGCTTGACCTGTGGGCAGTAATGTGGGATGTACAGATGACATATGGACAGAGGATCAGAGAGGAGGTCAGTTAGCACCCCCAAGAGCCTCTGCACCCCTGTGAGTCAGGATCTGCTTCATCAAAAGCTTCCTGAGAAAAAAAGGACCCATTCTGTCCCCCTGTGTGGCTCAACCCTAATACTAAGTAATCAGACTGGGATCAGCTATCGCCTGGGACAGGGCTTCAGGGGACAAGGTGAGAAAATCTACCTTCAGCTGCCCCTTGCTCCCTCCACACTTGTTTCAAGCCCAGAAACCCTTCTGGCAAAATCCTCTAGTCTGCAGTGATCTTTCTGTCAGTCCTGGGCTGGGCACGGGCATGGTTTTGGCCACCATTCGCAGTGTTGGTGAAGGGGAGGACCTGGGGTGGCAGCTCCAGGAGCTCATGGGAGTAGCACTACCACAGTGATTCTTTAAAATGACGCAGCCTTGAGTCCCTTGGTCCTTCATGCTGCCACCCCCCCAATCCAGCTACCCTGGGCCTCTTCTGCAGTGCCCTGAAAGGAGGACCCTTGTGGGTGCTGCCACCTGCTCTGCCCTGCACTGGTTCCCCTGTCTACACCAGGAAGCTGTGCTACAGCAGACGCAGAAGGGACTGCCATGGACGAGGCTGTTTGTAAAGCTCTAGATAATTATTCTGTCGCAGGGAAATGAAAGGAGGGTAAACAAACAGCACACATTAATTAGTCTGATCTACACTTTCCTCATGAAAGAGGAATGCTGCCGTTACAAGAGGCTGGCAACTTCCCAGGGGTTTCAAGTGCTCAAAGGAGTGGCCATGGAAGGACGTGGCTGTCCCAGGCTCTCACAGTCCAGGCAGGTGCTCTGCCACACCCTGCTTATCTCCCTTTTTTCTTGTGTGTACTGTCTAGGTGGGGTCAGGCGTGTGTCTGTGACAGGCACAGGTTCTGGCTTTGGACACAGGGCTCCATTCTCCCCACCAGTTCCTCTTCTCTATTCCATGTCCTTGATCTGGTAGCTTTGCAAGCAAGGCCTGTCATGGACATTCTTAAGCGGGCAGCAGGTTCCTCCA
Source organism: Mastomys coucha (assembly GCF_008632895.1). Classification (NCBI taxonomy): domain Eukaryota; kingdom Metazoa; phylum Chordata; class Mammalia; order Rodentia; family Muridae; genus Mastomys; species Mastomys coucha. The sequence goes on from NW_022196905.1 coordinate 244,378,271, forward strand.
AGGCTGTGTATGCTGAGCTTCTGTACCTCAACCTGTTAGATTAGGTGGATCCTTCAGGACTTATGCTAAGACCCGACAGTCACCCTTGGGTTGGTGTCCTTTGGAAATATCTAATATCCTAATATCTTGTTTCCAGGGTTATAGAAGCCATATCTCTATCCCTCCATACTATGGTTTATAAAGCTGAGCTGAATACTCTCCTGTCTTGGTCCTCGGGGTTCCTAGCAGGATCCCCGCTCCCCTCATTATGAGCTGTGGGGTTATGACTGGGAAGTATATTGTGCCCCAAGGCGGGACCCCTGGGAGCCAGCTTCTCTGGCCTAGATGTAGAGACCAGGCTTTCTCCTTTCACCTGAGCTGCTGCTGCTTCTTTTTTTTTTTTAAAGATTTATTTATTTATTTTATGTATATGAGTACACACTGTAGCTGTACAAATAGTTGAGAGCCTTCATCTAGTTGTTGGGAATTGACTTTTAGGACCTCTGCTCACTCTGGTCGGCCTCAGTCTCTCCTGCTCACTCTGGCAGACCCTGCTTGCTCAGTCCCTGCTCACTCTAGCCCAAAGATTTTTTTTTTTTTTTTTTTTTTGGTTTTTCGAGACAGGGTTTCTCTGTGTAGCCCTGGCTGTCCTGGACTCACTTTGTAGACCAGGCTGGCCTCGAACTCAGAAATCCACCTGCCTCTGCCTCCCAAGTGCTGGGATTAAAGGCGTGCGCCACCACTGCCCGGCCCCAAAGATTTATTTATTGTTATAAATAAGTACACTGTAGCTGTCTTCAGAGACACCAGAAGAGGGCGTCAGATCTCATTATGGGTGGTTGTAAGCCACCATGTGGTTGCTGGGATTTGAACTCAGACCTTCAGAAGAGCAGTCGGTGCTCTTACCCACTGAGCCATCTCACCAGCCTGTGCTTCTTTAGTCTTGCACACAGCCTAGGAGTCAGGCTAACCCAAGTAACACCCTGGCACTGACCATTAAGTGACTACCTCTGGGGCTACCATGAGGATTAGCAGAACCTGGCTGATGGCCTGGCCAATCCTGTTTCCTCTCCTCCATTTCCTGAGGCTACCCAGTTCATCACACCTTCTCTCCCCAGTTTGTATTTTCTACATTGTTAAAGAGATGACCTGAGCCTACCCACAGGACTTGCAGGACCCTGACTGAACCAAAGTGCCTTGGGGGTCTTCACAGGTGCCACTCCCACTGTTTGGGGCCAAAGCCAAAGCCTTCACTAACTTGCCCTCTCTTTGGGAGTGAAGACAGAGGGGACAGAGAGCTCTGTGGGTGACAGACAGATGCAAGTAGAGGAAGAACTTGGCCTAGAGATGTCTGAGAGCCCAGAAAACCCTCAGTCCATGTGGAAGAGCAAAGGGTGGGTAGATCCCCTCAGGATCTTAAGACTATAGTCCCAAGCATTTCTGGGTAGCCTGAAGCATCAAAGGCAAGCGGCTTCGGTGTGGCCATTCATACAAATTAACCTGCCAACACTGAAGGCACTTGACTCCTAGTCAGCACCCTATGTGACTAGAGCATGGGAAGGGCACTATGGTTGGTCAGAGCCGGAGTTAAACCAAGGTCTCATCCTAGATAATTACATGTGGGCCTAGAGGCTGATCTTCCCTCACCAGTGAAGGGAATCCTTAGAAATGGCCCTGTCTGGGCAAACTGGGAGGCAGAACTGTTCCCATTGAGCATCAAATAACCAGGCCACAGGCTTGCCAGCTGTGGAAGTTAGACCTGGTTGGCACATTGATGCACAGAATACACCTTCACAGTAGCTTCAAGGGGCCTGTATGGATGCTGACTGTGCATCTGAGTTTCTCTTGTAGTGGGAAGGTGCGAAAGCCAGGTCAGTTCTGGGCAAAGCAAGTCCTGACCCTGTGTGGAAGTGATGCCATCTCTGAGGGGTCTTTGAACTTTGGAGGGCTGGTAGTTGCTCCATTTGGCATTGCCTGTGGTTTGTCCCTCTTTTACTACCATGTCTTCTGACCCTCAGGCCTGCTGAGCCCTCTCTTTCTCACTATAAGCTTAGAGTCTTGGAGCAAAGTGTCCTACAAGTTTCTGAGTCTAAAACAGGAGCTGGGCCAAGCCCCGGGTTCCAAAAGAAAGGCCTGTGGATCACTGCAATCCAATTACCCGAATGTGCCTGCATCCACCAGCAGCTGTGAGATCAAGCCAGCCCATTCTGCCTAGATGCTGCCGTGGAGAAGTTGGCATGGCAACGTGAGCTCTGAGCTGCTGAAACTTGGAGTCAGCTCATTGCTAGGAGGACAGAAAGACTGATGGGAGACAGAAGCTTTTCTGAGTTGGGGGAGGGGCTGGAAAAGCTATAACACAAACAGAACTGGTGTTTGGGGTCTAGCATAAACACACAGGCTGTGGCAGTGACTCCCTCAGACACAGGTAAATGCCCATTCATACTTCTCACTCTAAAGCACCAGCTCCATCTAACACCCTCCTGCCCAGTTTCACCTCTCAGGCGGGGCAGACACACTGCCCTGCCCCACGCCATGGTGATACAACAGCCAGCCGCACCAAGAGGCATCACAGTCCCCTGACATCCCTGACAATTCCAAGTGTTCTCTGGAACTCCTGACCCCTTAGGAAATGTCTACATTTTCTCTGAGATGGATGACCACACTGAGAGCCTGCTGCTTCTAGAGCCTTCCTTGAGAATGAATCCAGCCCAGGGGAGAACAGGCCTTAAGGCTAGAATGGAGAGGCCAAGTCTTCATAACACACTTGAGCTCTAATCTCTCTGCCTGAAGCCACACAGCCTCCAGACTTTCTCATTAGTGAGTCAGCAAATCCCCCTGACTTTACTCTGGTGGCTTTGACTCTTTCTGTCACTCCCCACTGAAGACGCTTTGTTTTCTCTATGTACACCAGGTATGTGATCTTTCTAAAGCTGAGTTCTTCTCAGATGTGCATAACTCCTATGCTGCTCCTAGCTGTGTATGGGGCAGAGTAGAGTTATCCTCCTGAATCAATGGGCCCTGCAGGTCTGCATGCCTCAAGGCATCCCTTGCAGCCAGCTAGCACTCTGAGCAGACAGAGCTTGCAATCACAAGCTCTGAGACCAGGGATGTGGAGTCATGGTGGATGTCAGACAGTGTGACTGAGGTCTGCTCTGGGCCTTAGTTTCCTTTTGTATTATATGTGGATGAAAATTCCTTGGGCTAGCTAGTTCAGCAGTTCTCAACCTCCCTAATGTGACTCTTTCATACAGTTCCTCATATTGTGGCAACCACCAACCATAAAATTATTTTCATTGCTGCTTCATAACTGTAATTTTGCTGTTACGAATCATAATGTAATCCTGATATGTAGGATATCCGATGTGACCTCTGTGAAAGGGACATTTGACACCCGCTTCCCTACCCTACCAAGGGATCTCGACTCCCAGGTTGAGAGACTGGACTAGTTGGAGACGGCAAGCATTTCCAGCACTTAGTGTAGAGCCTGCCTTGCTTCTGTGTTGTCACTAGCACTGCTATAATAAGCAGTGCTAGTTAACTGGGTTTCCCTTGCCTTAAAGAGCTGGGGCTGTAGTCCTGCTTAGCATCTTTAAAGCCCTGAGTTTAGTTCTGAGCACAAAACAAGAAGAAAAGAAAATAAGAAAGGCTCAAGATACATCCAGAAGTTTCAAAGTTATCTCATGGGGTGGGTTGGCCTTACAGAAGGGTACCTGCTCTCCTAAAAGATGGGGGAAGGACACTGTGGGAGATGGGTAGGCTCGCCTCCTGGCAGGACTGTACTAGAGCTGTCTGTTCTGAGCTGCTTGTATAAGCCAAGGGTCACAGGCTTCTGTAGAAGCCAAGTGCAGGCCAAGAGTCCATAAATTTTTTAAAAAGAAACTTTCCATGGGAGCTGTTAATTCACGATGTGGCTTCTGAGCACAGGAGTGGGACGGGAGTGGCTCTGAGGTGTTCTTTCCACCAGCCAGCCTGGGCATTTCCATGGCAGAATTCAGAAAGCCCAGATGAAGCCAACTAGTGTGTGCTTGGAAAGCAAATCTCAAGCTAGCTCTGTGGAGGGGGTGCAGGGTGCTCAGCCAGTCTGGCCACTCAGTCTTCACTGCATACCATTTCAGATTTTCCCATCAGTGACTACAGAGGACGCGGCAAGGGAAGCTGGCTGGGTCCTAAGTCCTTGCCTGCAACTCCTCTCATTCCCATGGTTCCTGACATTATGGGTAAGAACCTTCCAACACCAGATCCATTGCAGAAAGTTGGCTGAAGCAGAAGCCATGGGATTTCTCCCAGTCCTGTGTCCCTGTGAAGGCTGAGACCAGTATAGCAGAGGAGACTTGGGATAAAGGCTTTCTCTGTGAGGAGGATGGGCTCGGAGACCACCCAGCTCACAGGCCTTTCCCCACTAGGCCTCAATGGGAAGAACTGCAGCAGACCTGATTCAGGGGTAAAAAGCTGAGCACACAGCTAGGCCCGAGCCCATGTCCTGAGCTGAGTTCTGAGCTTCTGGATGCTGGAGTATGGGTCTAAGTCCAGACTTAAGAACCGTCCCAGTAGGTGCTCTTGGAACTCTCTAGCAGGTCATGTTATCATCTTCAGTGAGTTCTGGGGAATCCAGTGGGTGAGAGGAGCTACCTAGCTGGTCAACTGCCAAGGAAATGCCAGCAGGTACCACCTTGTACCAGGAGTCTCTTTTAGGCACAGTGACAAGAGTAGTCCCAAATCTCTCAGACCCTGTTGCTGAGGCCTCTCTCTTAGCAGAGTTCCTGGTCTCTGGCACAAAGGCTGTCACCAATGCTTTGAGAGCCAAACAAGCCAAAGAATATACTTTGCTTCCAAAGAAACAGCAACGTGTTTTCTGTAGGAGGAGGAGACTTGCTGACATTCTTCTAAAGGATCATTCCACATCCAGCCAGCCCAGAATTTTCTATGCCAGAAACATTTAACAAACTGTGTCCCAGAGAATGTATGCAGTGATTAACCAGTAAGCAAATCAAATCAGTTACACAGCACACAGCAACCGTTCTACAGCTCTGGGCAGCTGAGCCTGGGTATCACTCTTTGCTGAGGGTCAAAGGACTTTTGTCTCAGGCCCTTTCAAAAACTTCTGACGTCTGGCCACTGTTACACTCAGAGACTTCATCTGCATATACCAGTATAGAAGCCCTTGACTCCAAGAGAACTGACCATATTCCCTCCCCTTAAGAGAAGATGCACAGAACAGCCAAGGGCCACTTGTGTCAGACCCATGTGTGAGGCTGCTCAGTGCCCCAGCCTATACCCCTGCAAGGGAGCTGAAGGCCAGTCAGTGGCCCACATCAAAACAGAGAGAAGCTTGTGGGGCTATGTGGTTTTTTTGTGTCCTTTATAAGGACTGCCACTTTCCCCATCCTCAACACCAAGAGTCTTCGGGGGCTCTGGGTTTCAGCTATGTCAACTGGTCAGCTCACAGCGGCAGTGACTCTAGCCCTGTCTGCTTTTGGCTGTTGAGCTCTGTACTTCATTTTTTGTTTGTGTATTGTTTTATATATACATGTTTGTGTGTATGGATGTATATATGTATGTGTGTGTATGAGTGAGTGTGTGTATGTGCGCTTTCTCACCTGTGTGGGTGTGCTTGTCCATCACTGTATGTATGGAGGCCAGAGGCTGATATCATTTCTTCCTCAATCATTTCTTACTTTTTTGAGATAAAGTCACTGAACCTGGAGTTCACAGTTCTGGCCAGGCTGGCTGGCTGCTGAGCCCTCAGACCTGCTTGCCTGTCTCCCAGCACTGGAGTTACAGATGTGTGCTGCCATACCTGGCTTTACCAGGTGTACTGGCTAGTTTATGTCAACTTGACACAGGCTAGAAGCATCTGAGGAGAGGGAACCCTAATTGAGAAAACACTTCCATAAGATTGGGCCATAGGGGGCTGGAGAGATGGCTCAGTAGTTCAGAGCACTGACTGCTCAGAGGTCCTGAGTTTAATTCCCAGCAATCACATGGTGGCTCACAACCATCTGTAATGAGATCTGACGCCCTCTTCTGGTGTGTCTGTAGATAGCTACAGTATACTCATATCCATAAAATAAGTAAATCTTTTTTAAAAAAATCTGGCCATAGGCAAGACTGCAGGGCATTTTCTTAATTGATACCATTGATGGGGGAAGAGTCCAGTCCCTCCTGAGCTCTTGAACACCCCTGAATTGGTGGTTCTGGATTCTGTAAAAAAGCAAACTGAGCAAGCCATGAGGAGCAAGCCAGTAAGCAATAAACACTCCATTGATTCTGCATCCGTTCATACCTCAAAATGTCCCATGTAGGGCCCCCACCCGACTACCTGGGTTGAGTTCTTGCTTTGGCCTCTCTCAATGTACTGTGACTCAGGATATGCAGGCCTAATAAGCCCTCCCCTCCCCAAGTTGCTTCTGGTCATGGTGTTCTACGACAGCTACAGCAACACTACCACCAACTCCAAGTTCAGGTCTCACGCACAGCAGTCACTTTAAACACTGAGCCAGTGCCCTAGCCCTGCTTGTTTTATGAGACTGAGGTTTTTGGTTTTGTTTTTGATTTATGAGACAGGGTTTCACTGTAGCCCTGGCTATCCTGGAACTCACTCTGTAGACCAAGCTGGCCTCAAACTCACAGAGATCTGCCTGCCTCTGCCTCCCGAATGCTGGGATTAAAGATGTAAGCTGCCACAACCCTGTCTGAGACTGGGTTTTGATGTTCTAGAATATTACTATGTAGCCCAGGCTGGCCTCTAGCTCACAATCTTTTTGCCTCCTGCTGAGCACTTCTGACAGAGAGTATAGGAGCTCTTGCGTCTGACTGCAGCAGTTCTATGTACGTAGATTGCTAGTGTGGATGAAATACATTTCTACACAGCAGTGACTTCCTAAAGGACTGGGCGTGCTTTACTTTGGTAAAAGTCTGGGCAGACTTTTCCTTTTGTCCAGACATCTCTCCAAGGTTGTATTTCCTAGTCCCCTTGTGAGACAGAGCACTTAACAGCAGGTGTCAGAGCTTCCAAAGGGTTGTCTCCTTCTGCCACATGGACCTCTGAGATTATAGCTCCTCCATCAGCCAGGGCCCCAGTTATCACTATGTAATAGAACTAATAAAGCACTTTATTCTATCTAAACTTTAAGTTTTAGATAGGATTTCATATATCCTCGTCTGGTTTTGACCTCACTGTGTAGCCAAGGATGACCTCAAAATTCTGATCTTCCTACTTCAAGCTCTCAGATATTGGGATTTCAGGTGTGGGACACCACAGTCTGTTTATATAATTGTAGGGATTGAACCCGGGTCTTCATGCCTGTGAGACTAGCATTCTACCTTCGAGCTGTGTCCACAACCCCAGACAGATTCTCATTATAACCATAGCATTGCCATCCCATTCTGATCAGTAGAGGAAGGCAAGTCTCCCTGCTTGACTCCAGAATGCAGCCTTTATGAGTGACAGGCTTTGGTTTTGAGGACTATATCCTGATCTACCTCTGGACCCCACTTTCTTCAACCCCATTTCAATAATGATAGTAATGTCCCCCTGCTCAGACTCCAGGCTAGGAGGAGGCTCACCGTTCACTTATCTCTTCGCTGTCCGTTCCTGCTTTGTGCCCAGATCCTCTGGGACCATGAGGCACTGGGACTTTTGAGCCTTAAGCTTTTCATTTTTAGTGGAGACTTTCTGCTCAGGGAGAAACAGTGTGACACCAGTAGACAGTAAATCCATAGACACAGAAAAGAAAACCCATGTGAATTGATAGAAACCTCGATAAGAGGTTGATCTAGGGGCCAGCAGAGCCTGCAGAAGACAGGCAGGAGGCAGGACATGGGTCCTCACAGGTTGACCCATGTTGAGACAGAGCCAAGAGCCTATGCTTCTTGCTTGGAGCCAGAGCCAAGATGTTGGGTGTGGCCAGATACTATGAGGTTAGTACTGTTGGACAGCAGACAGGGCCAAGGCAGAGAAGTTAAACAAGGAACTTGGGAGCCAGAGTCAGATGATTTCTCTGGGTGTTTAATGAGAAGTGCTGGTGACCGTGAATGTATGGAAAGTGCAGGTGTCCTCTAGAGAGTGTGGGGACAGGAGGGTGCTGGGGATTGGACAGGGTAAACCGTGAGCAGGGGAGAGGCAGGTAGAGCGGAGAGATAGAGAACTGAGTGTGGACACAAAAGAGATGGAGCCACTGAGGAAGTCCTGCCTCCCAAGGCCACCCCCTTAGTGACCACAGTGACTGCTTACAGGCAAGAAGGAGACAGACACAGGGAAGACTGGCTCTGGACTGTAGGCATGAGAGTGTGCTTCTGTACCCAATCAGTCCCTTGTTTTTATTTTTTATGTGTATGGTGGCTTGCCTACATGTGCGTCTGTATGCAGTTTACATGTCTGATACCTTGGAGGTCAGAAGAGGCATTGGATCTCTGGAACTGAAGTTACAGATAGTTGCGAGCTGTGGTGTAGGGTGCGGGAGGTAAACCCAGATCCTTTAGCAGAATCACCAATGCTCTTAGCTGCTGAGGCAGCTCTCTGGGCCCTGGTTTGTTTAATTTAAAGATAGTATACCCAGCATGTAGCTCAGGCTATCCTACATAACCATTCACCATGTGCTGGTGCTATCTGGAACCTGCCCTCTAGCTGGCTGAGGGAGCGAATGACAGCCCAGCGTGAGGCTGCACTCCTGTCCATACAGAGCAGGTGGGCAGCACATCTGAGTAGACTTGCTGGTAAGTTTTGAAAAGAAAATCTTCATAAAGACATCAGCACTAATGAAAACAGAGTTCATGAAATTTTGGTCAGAATTGCTTTAAGAAATAATCCCAGGAGGCTGGGTGTAGTGATACACACAGTCTCAGTGCTAGGGAGGCTGAGGCAGGAAGTTTTAGGCTAGCCTTGGCTACATAGTGGTGAGACCTTGTTTCATACAAACAAGTAAAAATTAGAGCCAGGGGCTGGAGCCGGAGCCCAGTGATCGAGTGCTTAGCATGTCCAAGACCTTGCTCAGGAAGGAGAAGGAAAGAAGGGGGAGGGGAAAAGAGGACTAGACTCCGAGGCTTTCCGCTGCTTGATTTCTGTTTCCTTCTTTTCTGCCCCGTCCTTCGTCACCATGCTTCTTGTCCTCTTCCTGTGCCCACAACCGTCCCTTCTCCGAGCTCTTTGATGCTGCTCCACCTCTTAATGCCAAACTTGCCCCTGTCTCTTCTCAAACCCCCCAGGTAATCCCTCATTGGATATCTGTTCCTAAGTGACAGCCAGCACAGGTGCCTCTTGACCTTTGACCCCATGTATTTGACCAGTTCCCTCCCCTTCAGGTTCCTTATTCCTCTTGTTTTCCTAACACCAGCTCTGCCTCTCAAGGGGTCGCTCGCTGAGCAATGGGCCTCTTCCATATCCTACCTCCTCTCAGAAGCCCACAGCTCTGCCTCTGGAGCCCTGGAGCTGGACTTCCACAGCCATGCCCAGCTGCCTGGTCCTCTCTTACCACAAACTGCAGCAGCCTCCCCCGACTCCCCTGCACCCAGCCCCTTCCTCTGGCTCCCCTGCTCACTGCTGGGATCTTTCTGAACTGCGCAGTAGCCTCCCCTGCTTCCTCTTAGGCCCTTCGGCAGCTCTTGCTGATGATGCTCCATCTACTTAGGGGAAGGCAGGCTCTGCCCAGCAGCCTGACTTCTGGAGCCCCAGGAGCTCAGACCTGAGCAGTTTCCCATGGTGCCTTTGCAGGCACGGTTGCCTCAGCCCTCATCTGTGCAGAGGTCAGCTTCCAGAGCACAGTCCTCTGTCAAGTCTCAGCCAGTCCCCATCTAGGGCTCCCGAGATCACTGTGGACCTTTGATCTGCCTAAAGCAAACATATCTGTCTTGGCAGTTGGTTGTTTTTGTGCAACTTTGCAGTCTGTACACCAGAAAGGTGACCTGCCCCTGTCACACAGATTTGACCAAAGGGCCCTGGGATGGAGCAGTCCTGAGAGCAAGAGAAGGGCAAGATGGATGGTGACACAGGACCAGGAGCAAAGAGCAGAGAAACAGGAATTGAGCAAATGAAGGCCCTTATTGAATTCCCTCCCAGCCTCCACTTCCTGGATTCCTTCCTTCCTTTCCTTCTTTTCTGACTGGAGGCTCAAGCTATGTCGGCATGTCCCATACTTTTAAGCAAATGGGGTCTGGTGGGTTGTTTCTCAGGACCGTGGACCTTGCCCACAAGGCAAGGTGTTCTTCCCTTCCTCCCAGAGAAAGAAGGCACTGGTTCCTAATTCTGAAGCCTGATGAGGAGCGAGATCAATGCCCTACCACTGCCCACAGACCTTCAGTGTTTAATTCCATCATCTGCCCCTAGCCATGTGGCCAGTAGGAAAGTTAACAGGAAACCTGCTACCTGCCTGACAGGTGACAACCCTGTGCACCCTGAACCTTGAACGGAGGCCAGAATGGCCTCAGCTCTTCCGAGTCCACCACCAGTCAGGACCTCAGACTTCTTCCCTTTCCCTTCCTTCCTCTCTGTATGTTGAGATGGGGCACAGCCAAGAACCAGGACACTGTAAAGACCTGAAGGAGACTGGAAATGAGCAGAGAAAGCAGAAATAATTGATCGGCTTTTTGGGGGGCCACGCAAATAATTGTCAAGCACCTTCAGAGAATGTGTTCTTATCACTAAGGGAACGTTCACTACCTTAGTCACCCCAAATGGGTACAGCTAACCCCATTGTACAGATAAGGAAACTGATCTCCTGAGAGGTAGCAGCTGTATCATTTGACTCCACTTTCCCTTCTCTCACAAAGGCCGAGTATAAATGATAAGCAAACATCTTCAGACCCACTCGGTGCCAGTGACCTTCCATCCAGCCTGAGTCCTGGGGAAGAATACCATGGATCCTAACCTGTCTGCCCTGCCCTCCCTATGTGCCAGGATAAGATCCCTGCTTTGTTTTATTCTCCTAAAGGTGCCATCCATCACTGACTAGGGCCCTAGTGAAGTCTCCAGTGAGCTTTCTCCCTTCCTGTGGGTCTTGACTTTATGGGGTCCACTTACATGGGACCCTAGATCTCCTTGCTCCTGGCCTGGTGACCTTGGCAGCTCAGAAAACACTCTGTATGTCAGTATTTGGGAAGGGTTCTTATGGTGGCCTTGCTGCTTGACTCTTGGCTTGAGGTTCTTGACTGTAAGGATTACTTTGTGTTCCTAGTGTCCACTTTTACCCCTGAATCCTAAGTGCTCAGTGGCTTGATTCTGTCTCTGGTAGGAATTCAAGAGAATGAGTCAACTTTAAAGCTTCTGATAAATATTGCCAAACTGTTTTCTACCAGTGTCAGTCAGTTCATCGATCTCGTTTGAGAGGGATTATTTCACAATACCCTTATCAATTCTGTGTTTTAGAGTAAAAACATTGTTATTTAATAGTTTGATGGGCAGTGATGTCTGGCTACTTGCTACTCTCCCCTCAAGTGCTCTTCTTCACACTTTCTCTGCAGGCGTGGGAGTGCAGCCACTCCCCCTTCACAATGATACTGCCCTCCACAGGATGGCAAACCCTGCAGAGATTCTTACCCCAGAGCCATCGCCTTCAGATTTTTTAAGGGAACCACAAAAGTTTTTTTTTTAACTGATTTCACCCAGCACCTCTTGATATAAAAATATTAACTCGCCGGGCGGTGGTGGCGCACGCCTTTAGTCCCAGCACTTGGGAGGCAGAGGCAGGCGGATTTCTGAGTTCGAGGCCAGCCTGGTCTACAGAGTGAGTTCCAGGACAGCCAAGGCTACACAGAGAAACCCTGTCTCGAAAAAAAACAAAACAAAAAAAAAAAAAACACCAAAAACGAAAACAAAAAATTAACTCATAACCCATTTCCAGGCATGATCTCTAAAACCATACGGAGTTTGGTCAGTTTGGGTAACATACTGAGACCCTATCTAAAAACCCAAAACTAAAAAGAAAAAGAAAAAGCAGTAGCACAAAGTAAAACAAGTATTCTTGAGGCATGTTCTAGAGTCCACTTCCCAGAGTTCCAGAAGTCTGTCTTACCTGAGGAGGGGCCACTGGGGCCTTGTGTCCTTGCCTCTGTAGACAAGAAGTCCAGGCACTCAGGACCTGAAAGGGGATGCGCCATTCACAGTGGTGACTGGAGCAAGACAGCTGCACAGGTGAGCAGGGTACAAAGACCTCACCTGGAGGTGCTACCACGCCCTCATTGTCGCCAAGACTTGGGTGTGAGGTCTGGCTATCCTAGCAGAAGTGCAGCCAGAGGGGATGAGGGCGGGGTTTAGGCAACAGAAAGTGAGGAAGACTGACAAGTGGGAAGGGCTCCAAGTGAGATGGATGACCCTTCCACGTGTGCTGTTGCACCCAGGCAAGCTTTGGTGTGCAGGTTGAAAGGGGCAGAGCAAAGAGGCAAATTCAGAGCCCTGCTGTGGGCAGGAAGTCTGTCTGGTAGGTGAAGCCATAACAATCAGGACCCTCTCTGAAAGCTTTGTGTAATCTCTGCTTCCCACAGATCTGACATATAGAGGGGCGGGGAGTTTGCACTGAGGCCGAACTTGATCCGGAAAGGGTTGGTGGCCACCTTGGCTGGAGTTAGGAAGAAAGAAGAGTTGCGAGGAGGAACCAGAGGGATTTGTAGCAGTTAAGACAGAAAGATGACATACCAACAGAAGGAAGGCTGAGCGGGTACACGATTTCAGAGAGTACAATTGGGGGTATTCTGTGAATGAAGGCCTTTGGACATAATGCTACAGCCTACTTATACCACTTCAGCTTTCCCAGCCCAGAGATCGTGGTGGCCCTATGCCCTAGGGAAAGTGTCCTCTCTCTTTTATAGGTCTGGCTCTTGGCCGTCTATCTCCACCCGGGCCTCATGTGAGCGCCACACTCCCGAATCACTGGCCAATCCTTGGCCATCGCTACCTGTGCCTTGATCACGGTCTGTCAAACTCATCCTGTACCCAACATAGCAAGAGCCACACTCCTTTTGTCTTCCTCCTTCTCTCCCTCCACTGTTCTGCACTGTCTTAAGCCCTTGTATCATCTGCACAACCTGAGAAGGGTTACCATATTCCTTAGAGACCCCTGTCATTGAATGACTCTGACATCTGAGACTGAATTCATCTTTTCTTGGAAGCACTGGTAGAAATGTCTTATAGCTTAGCTCCCTCTGGGTAAAATATAAGCTCCAGGGGAGACCTGCTTCTTCTCCAGCATCTGTCCAGCTGGTGAAGGTCTTGAGCAAGTCTCTTAACCTTCGAACCTCCAACACCCCTCCCCTGGAACACTGAGGGATGAAGCAGGATCTTGGCTCCCCATGACTAGCATCAAAGGAACATCACTACTTGTCCATTCCAGAACAGGGTGGGAAGAAAAAAAGCCCATAGTTCTAGGTTCTATTCAAGGCGACTCTGGATTCTCTAGAGGCCCTAGTTCTAAGTGGTACCCTGGTCTTTTCTGTCAGAGAGAAGATCCTGCCCCACCCTCATCCTCAGTACTCCAACCCAGTGGAAACTGAGAAATTATCTTGCTGACCCAGCCTCTTGGAGGAGACTGTGATCCCTAGCCTTGGAACCCTGACTTCTTACCCTTGATAGGTGGGTGATTCAATATACAGGCTAGCAAGCTTCTGTAGGTGAACTTAAAGGACATAGGCCCACCCCACCCGCATGAGCCTGTGTGACTCTCAGCCACCATTGCCCTTTGGGCCGTCCTTCCCAAGATGTCAAGGAGATGCACAAAACACAGTGGTGACCAGAATGACTTCTGGAACTCAGAACAGCCACAGTAGGAGGTGCTCATGCCTGTCCTCAGTGCTATGTCTGTCAGGCAGTCTTTGACCTTCTACAATTTACCAAATTGTCTCCCACCAACTGCATAGATCCTTCACTCCCCAAATTCCCTGCATGTATTTCCTAAGTAGAACTAAATGACAAGAACTGGTTTTAGGGAGGGGTTTCTGAAGGGAAATGAAATCTTGGTAACCTTGACATTTATAGGCCCCCTTTTCAAAGAGAAGAAACCTCTATGAGATAATTGATATTTTGAGCCAGACCTTGTTTTGAAATGTGTTCTCCCCTGCCCGTTCACAAACTATACCCTTTCTTCCTCTTTGAAAATAGGGTCGTTATCAAGTCAGGTAGTAGAAATGGGAACAATCTAATCAGAGCCTCCCTCTGCCAACTATATCCCAACATACTCCCTGGTACAGGTAGAATGAGTTCTTGCCCCAACCCCCCTCAGCGACATCATTTAGTACACACCAGTTGGAAATGGCGAAGTGGTGAAACAGAAGGCCCTTTCATCCCAGGGTGAGCGGAGCAGGCTGCAGTTACTCTCCTGGTTCTGGAAGCTGGCTGTGTCTGGCTGGGAGTCAGGGCCTCTAGCTTAAATATGCAGCGGTAGTGGGGCAGGGCAGGCCTGGGGGGGCGGGCATGGAAAAGAGGGCCTTTTACCCAGCACAGCAAAGCAGTGGCCGAGGAGCCAGCAGTGGTCTAGACATGCGCCTGTCTGCCTGTCCACCAGGTGGCCTGGAGCCCACAGGCCCTCAGACCACAGACCAGTACCTGAGGTGACCCTTGATGGATTTGTAGCTCCAAGTGAGTCTATAGTCCCTGGAGGCTCCAAGTGTGGCCAGGTTCCTGGATGCCTCTGCCTCTCCTGGATAACAAAACCAACCGGAGTCGAATGAGTTGTTCCCTAGATTCACCAACAGCTCAGGCAGAATACCACTCCCAAGTGTCAGTTTGTACTTTTTTGAAACAAAGGTAACTCTAACTTCATGCCTGCAGAAATGATGCCGTCAGCACAAGGAGAAAGGCGAGCATAGGCAGCCTGTGTGTGTATTTGGTTGAGGCTGTGGGGACTGAGTGTGCAGAAGTGCCCAGAGCAACTGCTAGAAAAAGGCTGGAGAGGAACACCCCTTCACGCCTCCGGGTCAGAAGAACTCTGTGGGGAGCTGAGTGGCCACTTGGTTGATTCAATTTGACCTTCCGGTGAGTTGAGGCAGTACCTCTACTGCAGATAATGGAGGCTAGACCATCAGCTAGCAGGAAATTAAGACAAAGCACTAGTTCATTTGTTATTTTATACTGGTAAAATTTCTACCCTTAAAAGTACAAGTAAATTTGTTAATAAATAATTGGAGTCACAGATAAGAACTCTTCCTTGACAGGAAAATTTTGAATTAGAAAATACTCACTTGTCGTTTCCAAAGAAGTAGCAACTCAGAGGTCCTGGGTTTCTTAATAAAATCAGGAAAATAAGTCAGCTTTGCCATAAGTACTGATGAAGGAGAAGCCGAGACTACATTGTACACACACTTATTTATGATGAAGGGGAAACTGAGGCTACACTGTACACACTTACAATGAAGGAGAAGCTGAGGCTACATTGTATACACACCTGCTCATCGTTCATTGTCCTGGGTATTTGGGTCTAGAGCCCTTTCAGGGGCTTGTATGGCATCGATGGAAAGAACACGATTTCAGAGCTTAGTTTGGGGTCAGATCTGACTCTGAGTAACACTAGACCTTCTCTTAACCTCTCTGGGACATCCTTGGGTTTCTGTCACTTTGCAGGGTTGTTGGGAGAATGCAAAGAGATGATACGATATTAGAAATGATTGATAGATAGCCAGTGATCTGTTGTCTATTTTGGAAAGAATTCCACATGGACTATGGGGGGTGATGTGGGCAGGAAGGCCACTGTGGGAGCTGAAGCAGGGAGACAACAGAACAAAGAGTGGTCACATATATGGGGGACATCTAAGACTGGATGTGTCCCTCTCCCTAAGTATACAGGTTGAAGTCCTAGCTCTCCAGTGTAACTGTAACTGAAGACAGGGCTTGTAAGGAAGTAATTACAGTTAAATGAGATCATAAGGGTAGGGCCCTGATCAGATAAGATTAGTGTTTCTTCTTCTTCTTCTTCTTCTTCTTCTTCTTCTTCTTCTTCTTCTTCTTCTTCTTCTTCTTCTTCTTCTTCTCTCTCTCTCTCTCTCTCTCTCTCTCTCTCTCTCTCTCTCTCTCTCTCTCTCTCCCCCCTCTCTCTTTTCCCCTCACTCCCTCCCCTCTTTCTTCCTTCACAAACTACGCCCTTTCTTCTTTCCTTCCTTCCTTCCATTTTTTTTTCTTTTTTTTGAAACAGCATTTCTCATTGTGGAGCCCTGGTTGTCCTGAACTCTCTGTAGATCAGGCTGGCCTCACAGAGATCCACCTGCCTCTGTCTCCCAAGTGCTGGGATTAAAGGTATGCACCACCACCCAACAAGATTAGTGTTTCTTTAAGAGATACTGCCAAATATTCACAACCAGTGAAGGCTTGTGGAGACTCACAGAGAAGGCGGCGGCTGTCTATAAGCTAGGAAGAAAGCCCTCACCAGGACCTGCTAGACCTTGATCTCATGACTATGAGAAAATAAATACCATTTGTTTAAGCCACCCCGATCTGTGGTACCTTCATGGTAAGGGAAGCAGACTGATCCCAATGGGTGGGATTAAGGGGTACCCAGCTGGGTAGCTAGGAGGACAATCTGAGGTTTCCCACTTCAGGCAACTCCTGTTACAGTCGCTCCCCACCCAAGAGTTGGGTAAGCATTGTACAGCATTTATGTGTGTGCCAGATGGCAATAAGACTCAGAGCTAAGATCTTGGCTTGAACAGAAATTGGGAATTATTCGAGTATAGATGAAGTCTTTGGAGTGACAACATTTTGTCAGATCATTTATTCTTTCTTCTTTAGTTGGCTCATTCTAATTCTAATTCTTGTTACATAAGATAGCTTTTGTCCTTTACACCTTTATAAAGGCAGGCATCCACCTTGGCTTTACAAAAGCTTCACTATGTACTAATCCATCCTGGTGCCTCTACATGACTGTGTTCTTCCTACTTTACAGTTCAGGATCCTAACTGAGTTAAAACCCACATGTTAGAATCACCCTGTCCTCTGAGCCCATTGTCTTCAATATCTGTGATGTAAACTCTCTTGTCACTTTACCCAGTTTCAAAAAGGCTTATCTTCCTTCATTTCAACTTAATGGATAATTTACAATTCAAGATTTTAGGTTGCAAATGCTCATTCCTTCTCCTCAGAGTTAAACTTGAAAGGTGCCATAGAAGGTCTTTGGCTCTGGGTGGAGGCCTGTTGGTTACTCCCCTCACCCATTGTCCTTCCCCTTACTGAAGGCTGCATGCCTACAGCCTCCCTCTATGCTCAGTTTAGCGCTACAGTGCTGCCTCCCATTTTCCAGCTCAGTTATTAGCTCCTGTTTTCTGTTCTGGGTACCTTCACCCCAGCACCCCTGACTCCTTTGTTCTACTGTCTGTTTTATGTCAATCACTCCTTCTAGGTGTTCTCAGTTCCTCTGTTTTCACATCGGGATCATAGCCGTTGTCCTTTTGATCTGTTCATCTTTTCATCTTTGTGCTTTTTTTTTTTTTTCCATTTGGACATTTTAAGTTGTTACCAAGTTCTTTCTATTTGTTCCTCAGATCTTTGAGGATCCACATTTTTTGGTTATTTGGGGGTTTGTTTATTGAGACAGTTTATCTCAAGCTCAGGTTGGCCTTGAATCTGAGGCAGTCTTCCTGCCTCACAAGTGAAAGCCACCCCACTTGGCTCAGAGTGCATCACTTAGAAGCTAAATTCATTGATATTTATCGAGGGCCTTTTGTGTGTAGATACTACTACTTATTGGTTAGCATTTGTAGCAATCTGATTTTCATCCAAGTTTAGGGCAGTAACATCCAGAGACTTCAGTTAGGGCTGTTTTCTGGCTAAATAATTCATTTTTTCTATCTTGTTCCTAAAAAGAGTGGAAAGGATTTCAGCTATGCTCTGTGTGTGATAGGACACTTTTTCTTTTCCTTTCTCCCTTTCATTTCCTTTGCCTTCCTTTTCCAAAACTTCCCTCAATAAAGACAGAAAACTCTAGAGGCATCCAGGCAGAGTTAGAAACAGAGAGAATGAGGGAGCTGGGTGGCCTCAGGTGGACATAGAGGTGATATATCTTATGACTAAGGCTTGTCCTATTGATCTTTTTCTGGTGCGTTTGAAATGACCCTTTGTTTTAAGTTCCTGCTTGAATGGCTGTAACACAGAAGAGGCCCCTGGGGTGTGACTCACTCCATCAGCCCTGAGTGGGAAAAGCGTTTTTTGTTGTTGTTACTCAATGGGGATGGGGAAGGAAAAGGTGAGACACAGAGAGGAAGAGTTGACAGGCTGACTGTAGACAGCACTGCTCCTCTCCCCCTCCCCCAGCATCCTCCTAAAGTCCGCCTTGGGTGAGCAACTCAGCTGTGTTTCCTGTTTTCTGACTCTGAGCTCTCTCTGTTTGGAGGGCAAATGGAGTCTGGTTGAGAGGAGGTCTCTCTGGCCCTCTGTTTAAGAACTCCATCATGGCCTCATTTCACACTCCTTGGGAGCCAGGTTTTTGAGTGACACATTGATTGCTGTATGGGCGGTTACCAAAAAAGAATCTATTTTATTAGCTGTTTGTCTTGCAAAGTGAAATCGTTTTTTAAAAACCTTATCAAAATGTCACTATCCCAGAGGTTAGACTGTGCCCTCCTGCTCAGTACTGCGGGTAAAGAGCTGTCATGGCATGGTCTAGCCCAAGCCCCTAAATGGCAAGCCGGGCAGGACAGGTGAGCTTAGCCCTGGCTTCCTGAACCAAAAGGTATGTTAATACCTTTTAACTGTTGTCTTTTTCTTCTTTTCTTTAAACACAAGAGAAACAAAGTCCAGAGGTTCATATACAGGAGAGACCATGTACAGATAATATGTCTCTTCTGTTTGAGGAAGGAAAAGAAAATATCTCACCTACTCATTTTTTTTCCAGATTAAAAATTAGAAACTATAGTAAGGAATTAAGAAGTATTTTGTTTGAGGTAGCTGAAGGAGTGAACCCTTGCCTGGCTTGTGTTAGGGTTAGCTCCTCAGCACAGGGATGGCAGATATTTGGTTTCCTGAGAGACAGACAGACAGACAGACAGATGGACGGACGGACGGGAGGTTGCTGAGAGAAGGCAAGAGTGGAGTGTTGCTCTCCCTCTGTATGTGCCCAGACTGGTGGGTTGCCCATGTGCCTCAGCATTGGACTGTATCTTGGGCCCCTCCCTCCTTCAACCTGTCCTGTCTAGAGTCGAGGCCGGTCACTGTTAGCTGCACAATCTGTTGTGTTTTTAAAAAGACCAGGATATGTCTTTGTAGAGCACCATGGTGAGGTAGGAGGGAGGGGTTGCTTCTGCAGGCCCATGCTGAGGCATCCCTTTCCCCTGAGATACCAGCCATACAATAGGTATAGTGTAGAAATAGAGTTTATTTAGAGATGGGGGGAAGACAGGGGAAGAAGAAGGAAGAAGAGGAGGAAAAGGAGGAGGAAGAGGAAGAAGAGGGAAGAGGAGAGGCCAGTCAGGAACATGTGAACGGGGGAGGGGAAGGGGAGAGAGGGAGAAAGGGGTCTGGGATTGAAGAGAGTCAGAGAGAGAAGGGGCAGAGAAAGTGAGAAGGGGCCAAACAGTCCCTTTTATAGCAGGCCAGGCCTACCTGGCTGTTGCCAGGTAACTGTTGGGCTGAGCCTAGAAGGAATGCTAATGCAGCCCACAGTCCTACTCTCTATCTACCCTTCCTTAACTGTCTGTCACCCCTCAAGGCCCCTTACTTCTTGTTTGCACACATGCTGGCATGTCACTACTGAGCCTTTATCTGGCCCCTGTCATCCCTCCATATCCAAGCTCATGATCCCCACATGATTGGGAGTTGGGGGGGAGTGTCCTTCTGCCCTTGACCAGCACCCACAGGATAACTCCTCTACCGACATGCCCTCCTTGGAGTTCAGCATCATCTCTACCCCTCCTTTCTTCCCACTTGTGTGGACCAGGCTCTAGCCCTCCTATTTCCTAGAAATATGTCATGCTCTTCATGACCCTATGCCTGTATCTATGCTGTCTCTTATATCTGGAACATGTTCCTGGGTTGTCCACTTGGCAACTGTGAGGAACCTAAGTAAAACCATTTCATGTAACTTAAAAACCATTTTGTGTAACTTGAAAAAAATAATGTGAGGACTGCAAGATAGGAGCCAGCCACAAAGTAGCTTGCTATGAGCCAAGCCTAAGGCAGGCTTTGATATGCTAATGAACCAACCTGGAGGTGGCATTGCTCCAGTAGTACAAAATAAATACACATTAGATTAATACAAAAACCAGAACTTTGGAGATGGTCCCTAGGATTGTACCACTATACACACATCTACAGAGGCTGATGGGCTGATACACATCAGCAAGGAACTTTGAGACTGGTTGCTATGTGACTTGGCTTTGACAACTGTTTCCAGCACTGTTGCTTGCCTGTGAGCACTAGCTGCTGCCTGACACTCTCCACAGCCACAGTGTCATCCCCCCCAGCCTGCCGCAGCTGAGGGAGTCATGGCAGATGCAGGTAGAACTTGCAAGCTCCTCAAGCATTTTCACTGCAGAAGATTCCCTAGTGGAACCCTGCAACAGTTTCTGTCCCACCATCCTGTCCCCAATCAGTGGATACCTGTTTGCATGAGATTACTGTAAGCTGTCTTATAGCATGGGATGGTAAGGAGTGTTTGTGAATAAACCAAGCATATTTGAGAGGCAGGTATCGTGTGACATCCTAATTACTGAATGCTTCAGAACTCTCTGCAACACCCACCCTCCAAGGCTTAAATCTGAAGCTGACAACCCCTCCTCAGACTTACATCTTTAAGTTGTTTTTCTAAGCTTTATTTTTATGTGTATGCGTGTTTGCCTGAAGGATGTCTGTGCACCCCATGTGTGCCTGCTGCCCACAGAGGCCAGAAAAGGTGTTGGATCCCTCAGAGCTGGAGTTACAGATGGTTGTGAGCTACCATGTAGAACCAGAGAACTGGACCTTGGGGTCCTCTGACAGAACAGCCAGTGCTTTTTAACCACTGAGCCATCCCTCTAGCTTTTAACTGGAGACAAGAGCATGAGAACCAAGGCCCGCAGGGCTCGGTCCCTGAGGAATACTTGGGGAACCTTAGTGGGAGAAATGAAATGATTTTTAGCCAGGCAGGCATGTCAGTCACCAAAGGTTCAATCCTCTCTGTACATACCAGCTGCACAGTGGGAACCGTGAGCGACTGCTCTTGACTGTTCGAACTAATGCATCAATTAGGCTGCTTGTCAGCAAGAAAGACTTCCAAAAGTGAAGCCTTGAAGGCTAGAGGTCTTGTGTGAACTCCTGTGGGTGGTGTTGGCACTGGCAGCCTGCTGGGATCCTCGTCATCGTCGTCAAGATTATTTTGGAGGAACTTACCATACGCCAGGCATTGTGCTAAGAACACTGCATGTGTATTTTCGTGCTTTAGAACCTGGAGTGGCTGGGGAGTTTTGTCCCTATCCTCGGAGAAGAAAACTGAAGAGTCAGAGTAGAAACCCAAGTGGTTTGCCCAGAGTCACATTGCTGTCCATGATTGGCACAACCTAGACTTCATGGATGAAATTTTTCTGAGGTCCTATCCTGATGACTGGGAATGGTTAACAAACACAGAATGGTCACAGGCAAGGGAGAAACGTCCCAGAGCAGTGGGAAAGCTTGCTGGAGGCTACATTCCCTTCCCTTCTTGCTACTTTGGTCTGTCTGAGAGGGATTTGAGGTAGATGCTGCCATTGTCATTTGTTCTTAGTGGTTGAGTGTGTGAGAATAGGTCCATCTGCTGTTTTAGGTGTCTGACCAAAAAGCTGGAGAAGGGGGTACCTCAGAATGTACAAATCAGGTCTATTGCTGTAGACCGTGGGATAGGAAGGGATATCCAAGCCCCACATAATTTACCAGGTATGTCAGTCTTCTCTCCTGCTCCCCACCTCTGCACGTACAAGCCAGTTTGACCTTCCCATACCCTGCACACTGCCAGCCGAACCACTCTCACGATCTCAGCAAGATCCATGCCCTGTACCCACTCGCCTCTCCTGGCTCATTCTTTGCCAGTTATTGTCGTCTACTTGTTCTCAGAACCATCTGCGTCTTCCCAAGATTCCTTCCTCAGCTTGGAATTGACACCCTGTCTAGCTAGAGCATCCTCACTTGAATTTCAGCCCAATACTCTTGAGCGGAGGCCCTATCCAGGAGTAGGCTGTGGTAGGGCTGGGCCTCTTAGGTCAGATAATCCCACCCACCTACAAACAGGTAAGGCTGTGAGGATAATGACTGCAGAGAGTAATGCCTGTGCCTCAAGCACACCCCTCCACAGGGAGGTGTCCCATCTGCTTCTGGGATGTGAAGGCCTTGTGGGAGAAAGGGATGGTCCAAGAGTGCCGTGCCTGTCAGTGTCGGAGCTGTATTTATTACTTAGCTGTCTGCTAAAGCTGTTGATATGGATATCTAGTATCAGGTCCAGCAGGTAGGAAAAAAAAGGGGATAGGGAGTGTTCAAGGACAGGACCTTGGGCTCATCCATTTTTTGGTTTAGTGTGGAAAGAAGAGCCA